>NC_141152.1:71683612-71993465 GCF_053477565.2 Lygodium microphyllum
TTGATGTTGAGTTTGAGGTTTAATCCGAAAAGTAGAGAAGTGAAACACCCTTCTAATCTTCAAGAATTTGATAAAGAGAGGTTTTTGCCCTATTTTCCATAGAAAATATTTGAGAAGAACTTCAAATGATCGAAGACAATGCTTCAATCATTGACGATTGGTGTATGTTGAAGCTTCATGAGGATTCCCAATAAGAGTTTTAGCCAAAACCCCCTTCAAATGATAAAATTTTGATAAGAAAATGCTTGTTGTCCACTTGCTATCTAAAGCCTCCATGTCTAGGGTTTGTGATGCTCCATGGAAGCTCAAAAAGAGAGAAATCTTATCCAAAGTTAAAGATAATCAAGAGAGCATAGAATGAAGCTTGCATAGGCTTTAGATTAGAGCTCCATGATTATGTTTTCAACTTAGCAATTTGTTGTTTCCCTATGAATTTTAGCACAATAGATGTATTGTCATGATTAAAATGGGGTTGATAACCAAAATAATGTTCCAATGGAGTGATACTTGGCTATTATAGAATCTTTAGATACCCTTCACGCTACCAATTGTGGTATACTAGAGTTGTTCTACCTCCCTTGAAGCTGGAAAACCAACACAAAATGTGATACTGCACTTGTTGCCCATCTGGCATGAAATGGACACCTTCTGCTACTTGTTGGAAAGCTCACAATGGTTAGAGTTAAGATTTGAAGCCCTCTGATGCATGTGGAGCCATGGAAAGGAAGAAGAAAGAAATATTTACCATGGAAGCTTACCAAGAGCTTAGGAGAAGAGAGAGAAATGCTATTTTCAAAAGGTAAACCCTTCTTTTTGCTCCCATAAGGCACAATAAGTCCCTTTTTGGTTAAAGAACCCCCAATTTTGGATCCATTGTATCCACAACATACTAAAATGACTTGGATGCTACCATTGTTTTCAAGATCCTCCTCAAATATCTTCAATGGTAGTCACAATTAACTATAGAAGCATGTCCCAGATTGCCACAACAACTAATAATGTACCTATTGTTACCTGTCATAACTGCTAACACTATGGATGAAACTTGAAAATGACATATTGGTTGGATCTAGGCTAAAGTTATGATATTAATTTAATGAAAGGATCTTGACTTAGCCTAACTTAACCTAGATCTAACTAGAAAATCAAACAAGAAGTAAACTAATTGTTAGAAATAGCAGGAAGCCATAACCTAACTGTGCTAAGCTAAGAAAACCAAAGTTTGATTGATATGGCTCCTACTATAGATACAACTCCTATCATAAAACTCAGATTGTAAAATGGTAGGTCCATTTTAGCTTCTTTTGTTACTAACAACAAAGGTTCATATTTCATGAACATAACTTCTCTAATTAGGAATTTTTATTTCTAGTTTTCCTAGATGTTTCAAAGTTGTTAATTGTTCCCAAGATGTTAAGAATGCTTAGGATTATTGGTACTTTGATGTTTTCAAAACAATATGAGCTTGGAGCTTCCCCTTTCTATAAACTTGTTTGATTTGATCCTATGTTGGCCATGATGAATTGAGAACTTTTTTGAGTTGTTGACTTTTGAACAATAACACATGGTGTTTTGGGTTCATCTTGATAGTTCAAAGTCGATGGGTTTTTAAAATGATCTTATGTTGTATCTAGGATATTGACAAATGTACAAGGTAGACTATGACTAGATCTCTTGAAATAGCTATCGAAATAGTTGAGACACGGAGCTCATATTTTCTACGTGCTTGCTTATACTGAAGCAATGGTTCTTTGAGTTTATGATTGATATTCTTGATCATGTTTATTTTCCATTTCTCTTTGGCACAAGGTGGATGCTATTAGTGCTATGTAATGAGTTAGTTTTTTTCTTGGCGAGCTTTATTGTGATTTCTCTTGGTGCAAGAATGAAATGATGATGCATATTTTCCACTCTAAAGAAAAGATGTGTGCAACACCCTTTTGAACATCAGAAAATATCAAAACTTTGGAAAGTAATGCTTTGTAAGGCTAGTTGGAAGGTCATCTTGGTTTGCTCACTATTGCTAAAATTGAGGATGTGGTTATGTTACATGATGGTTGGGACTCTAGATACATGTGTTGTGCTTACCCTTCAATAGAATCTCAATACTGATTATAGTGTGTGACAATATCATCCTTAAAGAGTCTCTTAGTGCTACCTCTTAGTCACTTGTGGATGTGGATGTGCTTAAAATTCCCTAGAAGACTCAATTTAATAGTGATGGTGACATCTTAGTGTGTCGATATATGAGATGGCTCTAGGATTGCGAGTTACAATGGAATGAGAAGTGATGAGTTGGAGGTATTACAGTAAACCCATTGAGTTTCCTCGTCCATTGGCATCATTAGTGGTTATATTGATTGAGGATTTTATTGTGCAACACATGAGAGAGAGAGAGAGAGAGAGAGAGAGAGAGAGAGAGGCATCTCATTGGAATGAGAGATTGGACACTTCATGCTTGAGGTAACATCAAGAGTACAAAATTGACGCTTAGGAACAATGTTGTTGAAGATCGGATTCACCATGAGAGAAGCTTAGAAAGATAGAAGGAACCCACTTTGTCTCAAGCATCGAGTGAGAACATAGAGGCAATAAATATTTTGATAGAAGACATTGAATTGAACCAAGCATAGCTATTATCATTGTGATCTTTTGAGTTTTTATTAGACATTCCTAGGATTGCTTTATTCAAACTCAATTAAATGAATCCTAGAACTAAGTTTCTCTACTGAATTGACATATCTTGATGCAATCATGTTAGAGAGGGTTTCCTCTTTTAGTAAAGCACATGTCAATTCTTACGACAAGCGATTTGCCAACATTACTCCTTAGCAAAGTATGTCTCGCATGGTATCAAAGCCCAATTGCTAAACCAATTAGAATAAGGAAACAAAATTAGAAATTAAATCATAGGGATTGTTTGTTATTTCTATTTTGAATTTAACTTTAAAGAAGTATATGTTGCAAAGCAATAGCTTAAATGATTGATTTTACATTAAATTATTATTGATTATCTTATGGAGTAGGAGATTTGTGAGGCTATATATAATTTGGCTTATAGGATGAGTGATTATCAATTTCACTATTCCATTGCCTTGATGATGGTCAAGGTTATCTTTACCCTAGACTTCTTAAAGTCCAAGATGGAAGGATGGCCACAACATCATGGATTTGTCTTGGTTGATGCTAAGAATGTTATTAATATTGAGAAGGACCTTAGGAGAGCTAAGATCCTTAAGCAACTTCATCTTGTAGAAGTATTTAGGTACTCAAAACTAAGAATTCTAGACTTGTCAACTAAGTGCATTGGCATTTGACCCCACAAGTCTTATGTGGGCCAAAAGTAAAAATATTCAATGAATTAGATTATCTTATTATCACTATTGATATATATGGAATGTCTTACAATATAAAAATAATTCACCCTAATGCACTATTGACTCAACCCATGTATTACTTTCATCCTATCTAAGATCTATATAAGATGCTAAATATTAGAGAAATTAGATTCTTGGACTTTCTCTCAATTATGGGATTGAGTTTTGAATTAAGGCTAAAATTAGTTTAACTTAGGTATACAAAACTAATTCCCCATTATGTGATAGGGAGGGACTAGTCATTGGTTTTGATTCTCATCATTCAGACCATGTACTCATCAACAATGTTCTCTATGGACTTCAAATGGAGAGACCCAGTCATTATAATCATTGACTGGATGTATAACCCATCACCTCTCAATATTGAGTGATGAAGAAAGCATTCACAAGCTTATGGATTCATTTGTATGACTACCTAGTGTTTGCACTCTTGCCAACACACCGCCACCAAGGCCCACAAAATGTAGCTTATTGCTTTAAGTGTTTCAAGCCGAGAGCTATGGCTACCTCTCACATAACCATGCGCACTCTCACACACAATTTTAGTGAGCTTATCTTTGAATCCGATTGAGTTGCCTCCTCCCAAGAATCTGCCAATAGCTCTACAATCCAAGATGTGCTTTCAAGCAAGCTCCATCTTCAAGCTCCAAGCATCAAGCTCCATAGCCACACGCACAAGAAAAGAGAAGCGAGAAGGAGAAGATGAAGTGAGGAGAAGAAAAGCTTCTTCACGGTCCCTCACTCACACACACACACACACTCTCACTCTCTCATACACAAGAATGAAGCAAGAAGCAAGGAACAAGAAGAGAGCAAGCTTGGCCACACACCAAGAATGAGCTTCTTCATTCACTTTTTGACTTTTATATATATCCTACCTCCTCCTTGGGCGGCCATCTCCTTTTTGGTCAGCCTTTGTCCATTCCTTCACTCTTTTTCCTCCTCCTTTCCTATTAGCATGGCCTTAATTTGTGCCTCTTATCCTTTATAACGTGCACAAGAGAGAGGGTAGCACTTTTTAACAAAATAAATTACAATGTTCCTAGCACTCTTTTTGCAAAAATATTAAGGTACGCTTATTCTTGTGTGCCTCCCTCTTACATTTAGAATTTTTTCATGTACTTTGCGCCTTCAAATTATCCTTAGCGAGCCTTTATCCTCTATCTTCCTCTTGCCTTGGGATTGTCTTCCGCTTTCGATTTTCCAAATTTTCCATCTTGGTTTTTTGAGAATTAACACCTAGCCACCTCAAAACAAACCTTAAGCAAAATCGTTGGATGGAGGAGCTTAAGCTAGTCATAATTTTAATTTTAATTTTTTGAGAGGCCAAAATAATCTTTTTTTTGTAGTTTAATGGCCATCAAGTCTATGGAAACCACTACATTTATGAATTGGTAACTTAGGTGCTTTTCCCAATAAATTTGTGGTGAAAGGGACATCCCAGTAAAACAATTATGGATTTTTCGACTTGGTCTTCCGAGGGTTGACATTACCCTGCTCCTAGTAGCTGAGTACCAATCCCATGGCGCTTGATGGTATGGGCCGAAGATGTTGAGAGTTGGTGTGTGGAATGGTTCTTGGAGCCTTTGGAGAGGTTGGTCATGTTAGAGACGCTCTATGAAGCAAACCTCCACAGTTGTTAGATTTCCATGTTGCTATACAATGTACTTGAAAAGGCGAACGAGTGCACTTCTTAGGGGGGTGTGTCTACTTACTGTGCGATGCACTGTGCAAGTTATGGTGGAACTGGGAGATGGGCTAAGCCTAAGGTGGTCTCACACTTGAGGACCCTACTTCATGTAAAGGGAGGTGTTGTGTGTGACTTAGGGAGATAGGTCTATGAAAATGTCATGTCCTTAATGTGCCCTAAGTTGCAAAGTGGGGAAGGGGCTAGGGTGGTCCCTACGTGCATAGTGGTTGTGATACTCATAGAGTACAAATAGAGGGATTTTATTTTTATTTTCTTTCCTTTTTCTCTTCTTTTCTTTTCTATCTTTTTTTTTTGCTTACAAGAAGGGAGCACATTAAGTGGCATCTTGTTCATGGGCAAGGTCCAAGCTGTGAGGAGGCTTAAGGGATTTTCTTAGGAACATCGGCTTTGCATATAGCCCTTCAAGTTGATTCTTTCATTGAGGGGTATGATGTAAAAAAACAAGTGGTTGCACCCAATAAACCTTCTATTTCTCATACCTTGTAATAAGCTTATACAGAACGCAAGAGGGTGGTTCTTATCATGAGACTAATCATTGTGCAACTATCTATCCATACATTAATGTCAAAGAAGAGGGGTGGTAACCACTCTTTCTCTACAACAATGGGCTTTTGTTTTAGTAAAATTATCAAGAGGCAGAGATAATTACAAGTGGTGATGAAGGTAGGATTTGGGCAAGAAGAGGATTCCTTGAGGAGATGTGCTATGGATGGGTAGAGGTCCCTCTATGTGAAGGTCATGCACTCCTCTAGAGATGTGGCATTTACATTGTAGATCTTAGGGAAATCATACCTAGCATGCACCTCCTAGATTGAAGCCAAATCTAATTCTCCACATACAAGGTATGTGGGTAGGATTATTCCTATTGTATGGTAGTGTGTTATAGAATTCCAACCAAGCATCTAAGTTAGATTTCCAAATGTTTCTTTGCTACTCTGGTTGTGCTTCATACCCCTCCACTTTCTTGGGCACCTCCATCACCTTGTCCTCCCAACAGTCTGCACGGTCCCATTTTCACCTTATAGGGTGTCTAATTCTCTCCTTTGACCATTGCTTTCCCAGCCTTGTCAAGAGCTTTATCACTTCCTCAACTAGCTTGGAGATAATACTTAGTTTAGTATTAAAGGGAAGGTGAAGGAAAATTCAAGGGGTTGGCTGTGACTCTCCCATTACTCCCATACTGCACGATCCTGGTTCCAGTTCATAGGATAGCACTCGTATCCTTAAGCAATGGCCATATAAGTGTGGCCTTTCTTTCTTCATTCATCTTGTCATGTTGAATCTGAAGTTCTTTCACCAGATCATCATACTCTTCTGTGTTTCACATTGTTGAGGGCATCAAAGTAGTAGATACTTCAAGGTAGGGTACCTTTGGGCCTTTTCGTGATTTTGCATCAACTGATCAACTAATACTACTACTAGTATTTTGGTTCCATCAAGAGTAGAGCTCCTTTGCTTGGTGCAAGTGTAAGCTCTTACACTTTGCTTAGGAGATACTCTATCCAAGCCATGACATTACTTTCATTGACTGTCTCTTCTGTGGTTCCTTGCATTAAAGTGGCTGTGGTGATCATGACTGGTGGGGGTGATTGTAGGGGAGCATTTCCCTTTCCAACTATCAAAAGGCTTTGTTTTGCCTCTTTTAAAACAACACTTGTGCTAGGCATGTCTCCATGTTCCGAGATTTTCATGGCTAGCTATTCAGATCGAGAGGGTTACTTTACTGATCTTCTAAGGGCAAGATCCATATACTCATCCTCCTTCTTCTCTTCCTCCTATTTCTTTCTACATTCTTTTTCAAATAATTTTGACTCCTCTTTTTCTCTCTACAAGTGCTCATCTTCTTCCTTTCGTTTCTTTCTACGTTCTTCTTCCAACCTCCTTGATTCTACTTGGGTGGCTTCTAGGTCTTTTCCCCCTACACTCCAATTTTTCTACTTGGGATTCTCAACATGATTCTTTTTCTTTCTCCTTGGCTTGATGGTGCTAAACCCTAATCCCCTTGTTTATTAACCATCCTGTTGCTTGAAGTTTCTTACTATTGAGTTTGATGGTCGACTTCTCTCTTCTTAACAGCTTGTTCTACCTCCTCCTGCATGTTGAACTCTATTAAATTATTCTTCCCCCTGAGGGCTGAAATGATGAACAGGTTGCCTCTTACCCATCCAACCTCCAATCCTCACTAAGAGAACTAAAGAGGGGCACCACCTAGCCAAAGGGAGGATGGGCTAGGACATCCATTTTCTCAAAGAGAATCAAGAGAACCAAGACACAAATTTACAAGAGAGAATATATGTACTAGACACCATATTGAAATATAAGAGAGAGAGATGAGAGGAGAGGGAGACAATAGGAGAAGAGGTAGAAGAAGCTTGCCATTATGCTACATAATAAAAGAACTCACTCATAGCTTCCCTCAAAGAGATGAGGGTATTCTAAAATGCTCTCATGGACTTGTCCTTCTCCCCCCCTTTTCCCTCTCTCCATGGGCTCTTTATATAGCCTCCATGAGGGATTAGATTAAGCTAATCTTCTTGATTAACATAATCCTAGATGATGTATGGCATCTTTGAAAATATGGAGCATAGTGGATGGGACAAGTCCCCACCTTGGTCATCATGCAAGAAGCCAAGGGTGGTGGTAGACAAAATAGAGAAATTGAGCTAGATTACAAGAGGTGGGTGCCCAAAGCACATTATTATAATATATTTACAAGAAGGATAGAGTGGAAAGTTGGTGTGGTGAAAGAGAGAAGAAAATTGCATGTAGCCAGTAGTCTGCGCCTTCGTAACTTCAAATCCGTGAGGAATTTGGAAAAAGTTTCTTCTGCAACTTTGTAGATCAGGTCAAAACCGATTGGCCTTTGCGAGATTTTCTTGAAATTCGCTTTTTCTTGGGAGTTATTGAGATTATAAAAAAGGGCTTCCAAAAGCTGCTTTGACTTTAGTATCCCATATGTATATAAATACATATAAGCATGTGACAAAAGGGGTCCATGCTTGTAAGCTTTTGTGCAAGATCCAAATGACACCATGATGTGGATATTGACTTGTGTGCAAGGGTGAGGTGTCCTCTAATGATGGTGATAGATTCCAAATCTTAGTGATGCAGACGGAGCCCATGTGTAGTTGGAGGCTAGTCCTTTGAAAAAATCTATGCATTCACTCAACTGCTAGGTGTAATCTATTTTCATCTTCACTAAGATAACCATCCCTTTGACCATTTACATTGACATGCCTTCTAAGAACTTGTTCCCCCCATTTGCTAGAGTTATCATAATCGAGAAGCAATGTAGCATACCTAGTGCTTGAAGAGTAAACCCAAAGTGATATGGTAAGCTCTTGATAGGGGCTTTAGCCAAAATTTTGTGGTAATAATCCGGGTTGTAAAAAACCCGGATCACCCCGAATTCCCTATTGAGAATGAAGCGGGAGGGCTCACTGGAGTGAAAGAGTGATGCTCTTCATGGGTTGATGATCATTTAGGGGTCTCCTCCAACACTTCTTCTCTTTCCATCTCTCCTGTAGCTTCCTATCTTATGGCTATCAGCACCCCTCAAAACCCTATGGTCGATGCATTGGATGCAGGTTTTTTCCTATCTAATTCTGTTGTTGTAGTTGGAGACTCTCCTCCTATTTCCTTTAGAGTTTTTGCTAATACCTTTGTCAATACATGGATTTTTTTTTCATACACAAGCATTCTAGATCACCTTATCCAGTGCATTTGCTACAAGGCTTTCAAGTAAGGGCACTCGTATTCTATTTGTAAGGATGTTATACCTTTGACTCAAGAAGAGAGTGTGGACCATCTACACTTACAATCTGATGGTGGGCTTAGACCAAGCTAGTTCTATCATTCATGTAAACTTTCTTATTATCCATTCCTAACATCTCATAAACATCTCTCGTCAACCTCTTTTCCAGCTTGTCCACTAATCCTAAGGCCTTCTCCATGACCTCCAAGCTAAGTTCGACTTCCACCCTCCTAGTAGCATCTCCCTGTCTGATTGTCACCATGCCATTGTTCTTATGGACATCAAAGGTTTTTAAAAATTCGGTGCATTTTCTATATGATCTATGTCTTGGCCCACCTTCTCTAGGTACTTAGTAAGATTACACTATTCTATTATCTGTTTGACTGCCTCTTTTGATGTCACCAACTCCTCCAGGTTATGGATGTTGTAGTACTTCAGCTGGTTGAAGATGCATATCTCAGTGGCTAAGTAGTATTTTTTGTGTTCTTCCTCCAAGAATGGGAGCTTCTTGGACTACCCTGCCATTTGGATCCCTCTCACTACACAACAGTCCACAATGAGTTCTTTTTGAAAGGCATTTCTTGCATAAAAGCTAAAGTGATTAGAAAGAAACACTATTAGATGGTGAAATGTATAAACCAAGAAATGAAAATTTCCATATCAATAAATCCATACATTCCACGCAAGAACTTTATGGATAATTTTTACTAAAAGAAGAAGATAATTCAATTCATCCTTTTGTTTTGAAGTTCAACTCCTATTTTTATTTTTCATTCACGTTCCACTTTACCCCCTCCCCCCTTGGAAATGATGAAAATCCTTCTTAGGATTGTGAAAGTAAAGGTGTAAGGGCCCTCTCAGTGTGTCCTTGTTGTGCCTCACTATTTCAAGAGCCAGTCGTAAAAGGTTAGATTATACTCTAATCTTGCATGATAGTCCATATCTTGTGGACAAATGCCCACATGTGTGATATAAATCAATATGTCGGTCAAGAGATCACCTGCGTTGATTCGGCTTGCAATGTAGAGTTCCTCCTTTATTAGGATCCTAACAAAGTATGGATGTAGCATGATATTGTCTTCTCATGGTTGATTTCTTGTCATTGCTAATACCCTAAATGAGGTTGGGGCAACATATATTTGGTCATAGTTGAAAGTCTTGATGACACATTGTTTCTCCACATTGGTTATGATTTCATAACCCTCTTGTTACCATTGAATGCACAAAGTATACCACTTGTGAAGAAATTGGACTAGATTCAACTAGTCATTGGAGCTCAACAAGTTCCTGTGGTGGAATGGGAATTTTTTGCTTCTTGAAGGATGTGATTAAGCATTGACTTAAGGCATGTTCTCTTGAAATTTCATTTTCAATCAAATATTTTGCAATGGTGGAGGCCTGTGTGAATATGAATTTGTATTCTTCCCAAGAACACAACAAGGAATGTACCTCATTTACTATATGTTCATCAAGTAGGCCTAGGCCCAAGCGTTCGTCACTTCTAGAAAACAATGTGAAAGTTAAGTTCAATCATCAAATGCACATTACTAAGTCATCTCCTGTGTCCATGGCCATGTTGGAAGCCAATTTAAGAATGGATTGTCATTGGTGTGATAGCTTAAGCCTACTAGTGACTTTGGTTTACTTGGATTGGACAAGTTGGTATGTGGTATTTTTACTTTGGGATTCTCATGGGGTTTGGTGAGCATGGTTTGAGAAGTTGATTGGATTTGAATTTTGGTTGACACTTTGTCACATCATAGTTACTAGGTGAGATCTCATTGATGATTGGTTGCTTATTGATGATTGGCTGAGCTTTTGGTCGATATACCATGGGAGCACTCATGAATTGAGTACCCTTTCTCTTGGCTTTCTCTTACCTTCTTTTGATTTACATATCTAGGCATCATTGTTTGGAGCCTAGGATCGAGGGACATACATGCCACGTGAGTTTGGGCAACCACACCAAGGTGTTACCTTCATAGTAACCTTGGGCACACAATAGGGCTTTTGGGACCTTGTGCGACGTAGTCACCTATGTATCATATGAGCACCAATCCTCCGTTTAGGTCTAGAGTGTGAGGCATGAAAACTATGAGTTCCTAATGATTGGCTTTTATGAGGCTATGGTCTATACTTGGGAACCCACTCGATTGTTTGATCCATAGCTTTGGATGTGGTTTCTAGATTCTGGTGGGACTTTCACAATGGGTGTATGATGTGATGCACTACTGCCCTCCTTAGGGTTGAGACTGGTGCTACTACTTTCTGATCCTCATCCTCTATTTTAGGGATAGTTGCAACTCTCACACTCATTGGTGGTTCTATTATTGGAGGTTCATGGAGTGGATGTGACAGAGGGTAATACTTTTTGATGCTACTTCTATTGAAAAAAGCATGTGCCCTCCCCCTCTAAGGCTTCGAGTTTTGCATTACCAGTCCTACTGATGTTGTGAACCTTGAAAGGTCCCAATCCCCTAAATTTATATTCTTCTTATGTCCCTTAATAGAGTACATCAAGACTAGGTTTCCTTGCTTAAAGTCTCATTATTTGACGTGCTTATCAAACCAACTTGTGTCGTGCCTTCTCACATATTAGGAGATGGCTTGCAATGAGACGAGTCTTAGATAGGTGTTCTAGCTCTTCCAAACGAGTTGCCCCTGCTTCTTTGCCCTCCCATCTTTCCTAGACTGCTATTCTCAAGCTTGGAACAAAGAATTCCACTAGTAGAATCACTTTAGTTTCATAGGTCAATTTGAATGGGATTTATCCTATGGCTATTTTGTAGGCCGTCCTATATGCCTATAAAGCTGCCATAAGCTTGTTGTCCCAGTCATTGCATGAAGCAAAGACTACCTTTATTAGGACATTCACTAAGATCTTGTTCATGTATTCAGCTTGAATGTTAGCTTGAGGATAATATGGTGAGGATTTTCTATGGATTATTAAGAAGGTGGATAACAAGTGAACAATCACTTCATTGATGAAGTGTGTGCCTTAGTCACTAACCAACTCTATGGGACAAACAAATCATGAGATTACTTGCTCTTAAAGAAACTTGTCCGTGGTCCTAGCATCATTATTGCAAGTTGTTCGAGCTTCCGTCCACTTGATGAGATAGTCTGTAGCAACAAGGATGTGCTTGGCTTGTGAGTACTGTGCCACACTGTTGATTAGACCAATGAAGTCAATTTTCCATTTCTCAAATGGTTGGCATGTGATCACTAGGGTCAACTCCATTTTGTCCTTATGGATAGAGACTTCGGTCCATTGGCACTCACCCAAATGCTTCACAAACTTAGACTTTGCATTGTGTAATAGTGTAGGCCACCATAGTTGAGATTGGAGTATGTTACATACTATGGTGTCTCCACTGAAATGTCCTCCAACAATCTTGCCATGTGCTTCCGTGAGTACATCATGCATTTTGTGTTCACAAATACATCTCCTTAAAGGTCCATCTTTTGCTAACTAATATAATTGTCTGGCAATCAACTGATAGGGTTGGACTTTCAAAATTAGTCTCTTTAACCTAGCTTTTTCTATGGGTCATTCAGGCAATCCATTCTCTAGGATGTAGAATATATCATGTGCCCAATACAGTGTGAGGTCTGCTCTAAACAAGTTTCATTTCGTTGGACATTCTAAAAAGATATGCATCCAGTGGGTCATCAATGATGCCCTGTCTAGCTACTTTGAGAGTGAGATTTTATGACCTAAAGAAAGCTATTAAAAATGTGCCAAATTTGGTCAATTTGAAGCAAACTCAAAGCTCATTAGAAGCGACAGATGTTGATTTGACAGTTTTAAGCGGTCCTCGAAGGTGGGATTTAAAATCACTTCGAAAGATGGACTTTGCAATAGTCTCATATTTTTCATAATTTTTTGGGGTGCCAGAATGAGGTGGAACAAGTTCCAATTAGTGTGGGAGTTTGAGATGGTTGGGAAAAAATTTTCGGATTGAAGGTTGAATGATGTTGAATGTTAAACTTGCCAAAGGCTAGGCACAGGGGATCCAAAAGCAATATAAAAGAGACTTTAAAAATGAAGGGGTGTGATCTTAGAGGTCCCCCCAACCCTAAAATTTCACATGAGTGGGAGGGGCCTTTTTTTTATAAAAAAGAAGAAGATGGTACCATTGTAGATATGACGAGATGATTGAAGGGGGGGGGGGGACGCTATGGAGCTTATAAGCAACCACACAATCAGATTGCATTAGGCTCATCCACCAATCCTTCACTCTATTTTTCTTGTCTCAGTTCTAAATATGGTGGCATGAGCATGGAGATCTAAATTCAATATTTTCCTCTCCTCAAATGGGTTGTTCATGCAGGAATAAATGGGAGAACACTGTGATGAAGATCAATTGTCCAGCTTGAACCTATTTGATATGAGATCATGCTAACACTGAGAAGCAATGACTACTACTATTTGGAGACTAATAGCGAGTCCTGTGCCTATTCAAAAATTGAATTCTTAAGACCTAAAACCCAAAAAATGGCAATAAGCCTCTTCTTAATGGAAATTCCAATTCTTTTTTACAATTCATGGTGCAAATCTTGTTCACATGTGATGAAATTTTTTTGAGGCTTGTTTGCAATGTGTTTTGGGGTATTGTATTAAAAAATGTAGAACTAGTATCCATGCAGAATTTTGATATTTTTCTTGGGTTTAGGGTGATCAAATCATGTTCATATGGGATAAAATCAAATGTGAAGCTGGATCGAAGGGTGAATTATATTTTTGACTCAAAAAAATCAAAAGATACAACATTTTATATAAAGAAAATAAAGAAAAATACTTTTCACATGTGATTTTGGGTAAAGAAAATAGGAAAAAATAAGTTTTTGTGTCTGAAAAACTATAGAAAATTAGAGTCATGGCATGAATTTAGGACTTAATTTTACCATAATTGTATGATTCAGTGCATATTTATTTCCTTTACATAAATAAAATTTATACAAAATACACTTTTAACCTATCCATCAAATGCAAAATCTTAAATGGTAGGGGGAAAGGGATTGTGGGAGTTAAATACCATTTGAATTATGATTTTATGCATATTCTAGCATATATGATTCATTTTATTCAAGTCTTAAAAAGGGCAGTAGCACGGATTATTTCGGTGTGCTACCTTAGTAACGAAGCAATATGCTAGAGTAAAATCATGAAAGGGCTATTTTTGCACATCTATATTGATTGATTTATAAGTTTACTTATTTGTGCACTCAAAGTCATTCACTTTGCATCTGGGGTTTTTAACATGGCATGGAGAGAATTATCTCCTGTGAATGCATAGCACTTGATTTCAAACTATTGACCAACGTTGAAGAGTGTGTGAGGTTTCCTAAGCTGTAGGTCTAGTGTTATAATTTCCTTTGGGGCCTATTGTGGTAAGGATTATATTATCACCTAGAACGTTTTATCAAAAGAGAGGACTATGTTACGTTTGTGTTTTATGTTGAAATGGCGCATCCTTCTCAGGCTTAATCCCTAGGGTATAGGAGAGCTGTAGTGGGGCCATAGTGATAAGCTAGGTAGTGCTCCTTTGTTTGTATTATGAGGTGCTAGCCACCATTATGTTTGGATACTTCCCTATGCTTGGAGTCAGGAAGGGTATCACATTGGACTACGATCTAGTGATAGCACCTAGAAACAAGTTCTTTGGTTAAATTGGTTCGTAGTCTCTACACACTCCTAGCCATGAGGCCATGGGGTTGCTTAGGTGAGTATAGGAGGCCTGTTTAGAGCCCTAGAGCCAGTGTCCGGTCCATTTTTAGTTCCAACATGCTTCACCTATAGGTACTGGAAAATATGATCTACTACTTATATAGTGTTATTTTCCTTTGCGTACTAGCATAGAGAAGTCAAATTCCAAAAGCAAAAGTAACCATCGAGCAATGTATCCTATTGCACAGGGTTTGTTCACAAGATAAAGAAATACTTGATGATCCACGAAGAAGGTAAAGGGTATCGCTAGAAGATAATGTCTAAACTTCTTTACAGAAACACCATGGCTAACCCTTCCCTCTCTGTTTATGGAATAGTTCATTTCTATAGATTATGCTCACCAAGTTGACACAATACTGTCCCCATGGCAGACTTTGATGCATCAATGTGCATATGGAAGGGTAGTGGACTAATCTGGGGTTCTTAAGATAGGAGCTGAAGTTAGAGCCTATTAAGCCTTTCATAGGTTTCCTGATATTCTTCAGGCCACTTGAATACTATCAATAGCTTGTACAAAGGTCTAGCAATTAATGCATAGTTCAGCATAAGCCAACGATAGTACCCTATGTGGCCTAAGAAGCATTGACCTCCCTTGAAGTTGGTTGGAGGAGAAAGGTCTATAATGACCTTGAATTTTGAGGAGTCTGTGGCTATCCCATTCCTCAATACAATGTGCCCTTACAATCGTGCTTCACCCAAAATTGTCACTTTAAGGGGTTTAGTGAGAGACCGTATTGCCTACACCATTCAAAGACTATTCAAAGCTTTTCTAAATACTCTTCCTAGTTGGTATGGATGCACAAGTCATGAAGGAATACCTCAACCATTTTTTGAGTCTATCCTTGCTGAACATGGTACACATGAGGTGTTGGAAGATAGTAGGGGCATTGGTCATTCCAAATGGCATGACTATGTATGCAAACAACCCCCATCAGTGGCAAATGCCATCTTGTGCCTATCATCTAGATGGACTTGCACTTGGTTATAGCTTGATAAGCCATCCAATAAATTGTAGGCTTCCTTTCTTGCCACTCTCTCTAGCATATGCTTAGTGTATAGCAATGTGTGGTCATCTCTCTTTGTAGATGCATTGACCTTTTTATAGTTCATACACACTTGAATCTTTCAATTCTTTTTCATGACTACCACAATGGGTGATACCAAATCCATGTGCTCTATCTTGTAAATGAATCTTGCATTTAGTAGGTTATCAATCTCTTCCTTCACTGCATATGAATGCTTAGGATTTATGTGATGGGGGGATTTGCTTGAGCTGCTGCGCCAAACACACAGTGTATACACATGAGGAAGCTCACTCCAGAATACAAGAAGAGAGATGGGGACCAAAAAGTTTTCTTACAGATTTTTCTTCTACTTCCACTCACTATACAATATACACAAAGTATAGATAAGATACAACATAAAGGAAAGTGGCCTTCTAAGTCAAACAATGCATAATCGACTACACTAATCGACTGGTGTTATATCTTTGCCAGATATAGGTAGGTGTAACAAACTAAATATAATAAGCGATACATCAGTGGCCATGTAAGTATCATAATGACCACCAACGTGCTAAGTGTAGACGTGCGAAATCATCTAGCCAGGCGGTCCATCATCAATGTTCGCAGGTGTTGAGCTTGCCATCTCAGCACTCCCCCTCAAGCTAAATTCTATCTCTGCAACTCCAAGTAAGCTTTGGAATTTTTGAAGCTTCTTTGCACCCAATGTCTTTGTGAAAATGTCAGCTATCTGATCCTGTGTGCTCACATATACGAAGTCAATCTCTCCTGCAGCGGTAGTGCACCTCAATGTGTTTTGTCCTAGCATGGAACACTAGATTCCTAGCTAGTTGTATGATGTTCATGTTGTCACAATGAATGACAAATGGACCATCTCCCTACACGTCCTAATCACCTAATAACTTTTGCGGCCATACAACCTCACGTGCTGCCATAGCAGCACCTCTATACTCAACCTTTGTACTTGATAAAGTAACTGTAGGTTGCTTTTTGCTTCTCCATATAACTGCTCCACTACCAAGGGAAAACATGAATCCACTTGTAGATCTTCTGTCTAACATGCTACTAGCCCAATCTACATCTGTGTATCCAAAGACCTGTACTTCCTTACCTGCCTCATAAAAAATTCCATAATGTAAAGTGGACTTCACATGCCCCAATATACATCTAACTGCATCCAAATGAGGCTTTCTAGGCATCTGCCTAAACTGATTGACAAGGCCAACAACATAGCTCAAGTCTGACCTTGTGATAGTAATGTAAATCAAACTCCCTACTATCCTCCTGAACATAGTAGGGTATTCTATCTCATCCCCAATGTTAGCACTCAACTTCACATTTGACTCCAATGGTACCGAAAGAGGCTTACATGTTGTCATACCATTCTTGGATAACCAAGCCATACTACCTTTGGGATAGCCATATACCATCATCACATCTTATCACCTCAATACCAAGAAAGTATCTTAGCTCACCCAAATCTTTCATCTCAAACTTCTTCTTCAAGAAGTCCTTAACTTCAGCAATCCCATTGTCACTATCACCTGTAATAATCAAGTCATCCACATAGATGACTATGATGACCAAACCTGCATCTTCCTTTCTCACATAAAGTGAGTGATCAACATCAAAAATAAAAAATCCAATATTGAAAAGATACTCTTCAATCTTGCCAGACCATGCTCTAGCTGCTTGCTTCAGCCCATAGAGCGCATTCTTTAACCTGCACACATATGTGGAATGCTCTAAATCCTGATAACCTGTTGGCTACTCCATATACACTTCTTCTTGCAATTCACCATGCAAGAAAGCATTCTTAACATCCATTTATTGCAAACTCCAACCTTTGGCTGCTACCAAGGCAATCACACATCTAACAATTGGCATCCTAGCAACTGGACTAAATGTCTCTTCATAATCTATGCCATATGTTTGAGCATAGCCTTTTGCAACTACCCTAGCTTTATACCTGCTAACTGAACCATCTGCATTATGATTGACTTTGTAAACCCACTTACAGCCAATAGCTTTCTTACCCTTAGGTAAGGGTACCAATTCCCAAGTCTTATTGGCTTCTAATGCGGCCATCTCCTCATCCATTGCTGCATCCCAATGAGCATGACCAACAACATCCTCAAAACAAGTGGGCTCAACATCCTCAACTAGTTTCACCATATAAGCATAATGGTGAGCTGCATAACCTTCAAAGACAAATCTTTTAACAGGGTATCTGACCCTGCTAGATCTGCGTACCACTGGATCACTCAATGGAGTCTTTACATTACTATGAGCTCTCTGTACACCTGGTGTCCTGACTGAAGGAATACCAAGCTCATCATCCAAACTCTCTAAACTAGTGGAATCTCCGTCAAATCCCAAATGACTAGTAGATGCATCATTACCACCCAGCACTTTCTTCTTTTCTTTGTCCTTCCTCGCAACACTTATAGATCCACTTGAAGATGTGGGGCTACTCCTTAGTCTCCCAGACCAAGGGCTCACTGTAGGTATAGTACCAGATGATGTTTCTAATTTACCAAGACTCCATGATTCTTGTTTTTCTTTTTGCACATAACTATCTTGATCATTATCATCATCTAATACATCACCAGCAGGTGCATACCAATTGCCCATCTCATCCAAGATAACATTCGTGCTCACTCTGAACTCGCCTGTGACAGGGTTATAACAGCAATACCCTTTCTACTCTAAAGATTACCCAATAAAAATACATTTTTCAGCCTTTGGATCAAGCTTCTTTTGTAGCTCATCTGGCACATGAACATATGCAACACATCCAAATACCTCCAAGTGCGATACATCGGGCTTCTTGCCCAATAAAGCACTCTTTATGAGTCATCCCATGAATTGCACCTATGGGAGTTCTGTTCATAATGTAGACAGTAGTATGGACAGCCTCAGACCAAAAATGTTTGGGCATATTCTTTTTAGCCATTAATGCCGTGCGACTTCTGCAATATGCCTATTTTTTCTTTTTGCAACCCCATTTTGCTGTGGGGTATACCTGCAAGTCAATTGCCTCTTTACTCCATGAGTCCTCAAGAAGCCAGTAAACTCATTAGAGAGGTACTCTCCCCCTCCATCTGATCTCAAGAACTTTACTTTTAAGCATGTTTCTATTTTAATAGCTGCCTTAAAAGATTTGAAGTGCTCAAACACATCACTCTTTTCCTTCATGAAGTATACCCATAACTTCTTTGAACAATCATCAATAAATGTGACAAAGTATTTGCTGCCACCAAGAGATACATTCTGTGTAGGCTCCCAAACATGTATATGCACTACATCAAGTATTTTTCTAGTCACTTCTCTGTCATGCGAGAAGGGTTGTCTTACGTGCTTACCAAACTGGCATGCTTCATAGACTTTATGCAATTCTGCAACTCTAAAAGAAGGCAACCCTGTAACCAATCCTCTGAACTACATTAATTTCAACCTTTGCACATTTGCATGTCCAATATGTTTATGCCATATTTCAATATCTGCAACTACTCCTTTTCCATTAGCATACATAGCAGCATCCATTGCAAGAATTCTAGCATCTAAAGTGAACATTTGGCCAACTCTACTTCCTTTTGCAAGCGACCAACGTACACTTATCATTAAAGTCTTCTACAAAAAAACCTTTTGCATTGAATCGGACCTACAACCCTTGCTCTCCATTTGGCTAATAAACACTAGATTCTTTGTGATTGATGGCACATGTAGTACATCTGTTAGACTCTTTGTCTGGCCATCATACTAAGAACAAGGGAGCCTTTCCAATTGTGAAATTGGGTGGCATGAATCATCACCCCTCTACACATAACCTGGATTTTGTAAGTCTTGCATCTCTCCAAACCATTCAATATGACTGGTCATATGATTAGATGCACTTGAATCGACATATCATACATCATCATGTGTCTCCTTTCGTGTAACTGCATTTATCATATGTTGCATAACAAACAAACACTCATTTTTGTATTCATTTTGTCCTGAAGATGATGCATAGTTTCCTAGTTGCAATTAACCACTGCAAATATCATCCTTCTTTGCATAGCAATGGGCTGCAATATGGCTTGTTTTGCCACAATAATGGCAAACAATAGCAGAATTTGCAAAACCTCTATTCTGCCATCCACCTCTTCCTCTAGAGCTCCCCCTGCCTCTAAAGTTTCCTCGACCTCTTGAAATTTGCATTTCACTAAATTGCTGATTGAACCTATTTTGCTGGTTATTGCCAGTGCGTCCCATACCACGGCCTCTCAAAGAGGATCTACCACATCCCCTTCTTGAACTTGAGTAAAATGCTTGAACCTGCTCACCATTTTTTTCAGATGAATCACCCTGCATATTGATCTCTTCGGTAATCATGAAAGAGATCAACTCATCAAAATCTCAAAATGGCTTTCGTATATATACTGAAGTAACAAATGATTTCCATGCCTTCTCATTATTAAGGCCACTCAAAGTGGATGAAACCAAATCATCATCATCAGGCATTGCATCAATCACTGCTAAAGCATCTGCAATGCTCCTTACCTTCAACCTATACTCATTGACATACATTTTTCCTTTCTTCAAGGCATTCAACTCTTGCTTGAGTTGAATATTTTGTTCCTTTTTATTTACTGAAAACATGTTCTCAAAAATTGTCCAAGCTGCATATGAAGTTTCTACATTTTTTATATGTCCCAACATTGTATTATCAATGATTGCAGATAAGCAATATATCACCTTTTTATCTTTCGCATTCCATTCTTTCTATGCTTTTAATTCATCTGCAATCAGAGGGATACCGAGCTCTGGCTCCTTTTCTTCACCTGAAACAAACTCATAAAGGCCCTTTCCAATAAGGAAGTTCATCACATGGAACTTCCATGAAGGGTAGTTGTTCTTGTCGAGCTTCTCAATAATGGGATTTCCACTATTCTCTGCCATTATCACAAACAAGGATACAACATAGCAAGCTAGTCTTTTGCAATCTTTCACAACACATGCATAGCACTACACCAAGCAACCTTTTTCACTGATTGATCAATAGTACATGTAATCTAAAACAACCTATTTGCAGATAAATCTTATGTTTTCTTCCTGCAAACACCTCAAAAATTACAGATTCGCAATCTGTAACTAGTGCACCCACTTTCAGTCAATACAACTGAAATCACAGTGTACCCTGAAACTGTTGTCACCTTGCGGCTCTAACACGGGACATAAAACAACCTTAGACGCCCAAATTAACTGCAAAACAAGCCCTAAAGCGCTTATTTGCTAAATAAACAGTGCTCTGCTTGCACACCAAATCTCATAGCAGTCTGAGATTTTTGCTCGACCCTACTTCCGATGCCTCCACAGGCACTATCCAAGAGAGAGAGTGGAAGAATGGGAGAGCTTCTTACCCGTTGCTTGCTTACTCGAACCTTGCTTCTTCTCCTTCACTTCAACCTTCAAAATGAGCCTCTCTCAGTTGCACAGCTCTGATACCATGTCAAGAATCGCGTGATGGGGGGATTTGCTTGAGCTACTGTGCCAAACACACACTGTATACACAAGAGGAAGCTCACTCAAGAACACAAGAAGAGATATGGGGGCCAAAACGTTTTCTTGCTGATTTTGCTTCTAGTTACACTCACTATACAATGTACACAAAGTATAGATAAGATATAACATAAAGGAAAGTGGCCTTCTAAGTCAAACAGTGTATAACCAACTGCACTAATTGACTGGCGTTATATCTTTGCCAACTATAGGTAGGTGTAACAAACTAAATATAATAAGTGATACGCCAATGGCCATGTGAGTATCATAATGATCACCAACATGCTAAGTGTAGATGTGCAGACTCATCTAGCCAAGCGGTCCATCATCAATGTCTGCACGTGTTGAGCTTGCCATCTTAATAATTTCTTCCTCCTTAGTTAGGTCATCCACTATGTACACGCGTTGAGGCTTGTTCACTTTCCTTGTCAAGTTGACTTTCTTAGCTTTGGCTGGTGGTCCTTGAATAGGTTCACTCGCCTAGATTTTCTACTTGGATTCTACTAACACCACTATTTGAACACCCTTCTTAAACTTTGTAAAGCACTTGGAAAATTCCTGGGGTTTCTTCTATTAATCAACGTTTGAAGAAGTTGATTTTTTCCTTCTCTCTTTCTTTAGCCTCTTGCACCTTAAGTGAACTAGGAGATCCCCCTTGGTGTGTTTGCTCCTAGATGGTCGAGGCATTTTGGGGTCACTATCAAAGCTTACCTCTAACTCAAAGTTGTACTCACAATCCTCACTGGATGAGGCTGTCTCCCCTGGTGGTCGTAGCTCTAAGGCTAAGTCCACTCCATATAATGATGTGGTGCCAGACTTAGCTAATCCCGCTTGCTCATAGTCAACTATCTCTAGGTATTCTAGCCAAGTTTAATTGCAATCTATCTTGGAAACCCCTTCGTTTATTTTTGAAAGTGTTGATCTCTCAAGGTTTACAGTCTACTCTAATTTTCTTAATCACTCTTCCATCTGTGTCATATTCTTTTGCTTTCCTCACTAAGAGAACAACAGTTTTCATACTCATCATCAGAATCCTCATATTCAGATTGTGCATTGTTTTTAAGGTTCCTATCCTCAAGTTTTTTCTCACTTAGAATGAGAGCCTAGTTGTATAACAAGTTTAAGTCATGCACCTTAGTCCATCACCACTCCTTACTCTCCATGAGATCCTTGAGGGGCTTTAGGTTTGCGACTGGTTTGCTAGCTAGCTCATTTGATAGGTACTTGAAGATTCTATGGAGTTTCAATTTGTTAGTTGGGACATGATAGGTGATTGGTGTTAGTTGGCTATACTGATGGAACTCCTAGGTATCATGCATAGGGGCACTATGGGAAGGTAAGAAATTGTGGCTTTTTTGGGTTTGCTAGTTGAGTCTACAGCTTGCCTATATTCACCCTCATCATTTGAAAATGGCAAATCAATAGTTGCCAACACATGCATCCAATCGTGCTCATCCTCAAGATAAGGAATGTACTGAGTTAGAGGTCCATAATCACTCATGGCCTTTAAGTCACCCTTCAACATGGCATTGATACCATCTAGTTCCACTAATGAGGTTTTCCAAGTGTCCAAGACCGCTTCTAATCTATTGCTAAAGAATATAAAGCCATTACCCAATCCTCTATCACTCGAGCATTTCTCATTCAAGGTTTGCCTACTAGCAGGATGTCATAATCCACTGCCTTCATAACTATGAAGCTCACGTAGAATTGAATTCTTGCTATCTTTAAAGGTCAATCCTTTAGGACCCTGAAGGGTCTGACCTTCATCCCATTCACTAGAGTAACATTGAACCGTGCAGTTTCTACCAATGGGTTTCCCCAAGCTTGTAGAGTTAGGCTTGCTATGTGCATCACAATGTCATGGTTAAGTCTTGCTATTCATGTCTATCAACACCATATTAAAGAGTTTGAAAATTTTCATATACTCTCGAAATTTATAAGATGTTCAATATTTAGTCACACAGTCAAATTATTACTCCCTTCCTTGAAGTTGAAACTTTTTCTATATACTATATAGATGATAGTACCAATTTCCATCTTCAAAAAAGGGATTAAGATTTAGCCACATGGTCAAATCTCTATTTCTAATTTGAGAGTGAAAGTTGGGAGATTCTTGAATTCTCTAATATAGTGTTTATCGGTTTGTTCTACCATTACTTTAAGAGTTGCCACAATGCAAGGTTTTGCTTAAGCAATTCTCCAAGTGGCAATGTTATAGGAGTTGATACAAGTGTGGTGAGCAAATTTCCAACCATCTTTCCCTTCTTTGCTTCATGGACTTCCTACCAATGCTCTTGGGAAGTTCATCTATTCATGGCGTCCCTTGAGTAAGTTACTCATGAATATATGTGTGCATCATGTGGGTTCAAAATAAGGTGTTTTTAAAATACCACTTTTATACCTTTTTTACAGACATAACAGTGCAATTTAGAGGGGTTATGTAAAAACTGAATAGAAAAGGGTTATGCTTTAATCAAGGAAAATTCACAAATAAGGATATTTATAAATAGACCTTGAACGCACGTGATGTAGAGGATATACATATAGTAACTTCCCCAAGTGGCATCCATGCTTTGTCTATGTGGGTATGCATGTGGTGATGTTGCCTCTCCTCCTCTCAAGTACATGGGAGACACTAGTGGGCTCATGGTTGAGAGTCCATTGATCTCATCCTCAATGATAGATTCATCATCTTACAAGTGAGCTTATGCTTCTTTCATCCATTCTTTGACCTTATCCACAGTCTTTAGTTGCTAGTTGGGGTCAGGATACTCTCCAACCTTAGTACTTCCCATTACTCACTAAGGCCTGATAGAGTTCTTGGTTGGGAATCCAATTGATAAATATGTTGGAGATTTCTCTCTCATTGGGTCACTCAGCTATAGGTATCCTCTTGTAGAGACTCCTTAGGTGAGTGACATAGTCTCATATGTCCTCTTTGTCTTTTTGGCTAACATTCATCAACTTAATGACGAGGTTGTCAAAGTATCCTGCCTTTGAGAATCTCGTGATGAAGAGATCTTTGTTTGGCTCTTGGTATTTGGAGTGACTCTAGCCTAGCTGGCAATGATGATGTCAAGGCTACTCCACTTTGCTCGACGTTGTTGTTGTCTAGCAATTTCTTTGTGAGCAATTGACTCACTCCAAAATCTTCTTCTACGTCTTTCTCCCTACTATCAGCATTCTCTCCTACTCTATTTCTACATTAGATGGCTAGGATCTTGTGAAACTCATTGAGTTTTCTCTCCTAGCATGACCTTTGAGCCTGTTGCTCCTATTTATACCTCGCTTATCTTCCCTAGATCTTTGTCTTTGGTATCATGGGTCACTCGTTGGGATTCCAAGGTGGTTACACTATTGGTAGGTTTGTTTCTTAGCTTAATCCCCTTTAGTGTATTCCTTGTTAATCCAATCAATTTTGCAAGTGTACACACACTTATACGCTTGAGTGCTGCGACTAGATGTGAGTTGTGCAAACCTGGACTTTGTAGTTTTCACACGCACGTAAGTGCCTACGATGCAGTGGTGCAACCTTTGATGAAATCAATCACATCCACACTTTTGCCAATCGATTTCATACAATTGCAGCTTTGTATGAACCATGATCATTCCTAAGTTAAACAATCAATTTTGGATCCCTCATGGGTTTTGATAGGTGGCCTAATGGGTGATTAGGCAGCCCCATGCAATCAAATTGAGTCTCTACCAGGGGTAAGCAACCGCTGGTCAATAATTTCAATCACTCCTGGATTGTTAGGTTCAAGTTTTGGTGACAATTAGTTCTATGGTCTCATATGTAGGTCTAAGTTCCAACCTGGATTGCTAGGCAGCTAGATGTTAGCCTTAACACGTCTTGGAGTGGTCAAAATGGTTAAAAATTGTGTTCTAGACAACTCGTCCAAGTAGTAGGTTTTCTCATTTGAATCTCAAACTCAACTTTTTGAGTGGGCTTTGTGATCATCCGAGTGGGTAGTGGGTGCATGTCCAAGTATTTCAGTCTACTGCCTGAGGCTTGTGGGTCAACTGTCTGAGGTCTAAAAGTGGTCCAAGTCTAGGTGGACCTTGTTCATTTGAGTGTCCAAGTGGAATTATCCAAGTCCAAGTGGGACTAAGGTGACTTGGATGTTATTGGGCTAGTGAGGATTCGGCCTTTTGAGGCCTACGGATGCCATCTAAGCAGTGGAAAAAAACACATTGAATGACAAAGAAACGATGGTAATGATTCACTTAACCACACACATACCTACCTATGATCTTGTCCACATTCATTAGTCAGCCACCAGGAGGGTTTTGATAATCCTTGGAATCACCAAGGGTGAAGACACACAAATCTCTACTTCTCCTTTGGCTTGTTTCTCTCCCTGGACCTATGCTCTCTCTCAATCTCTCAATGTCCAAATGAGTTGTTCCCCCCTTTTCTTTCCTTTTAATGCTCTCTCCTTTTCTTCCCTTACTATCTATTTTCCTTCCTAGATATTCAAAATCTTTATTTTTATATCTTTTTTTGTTTCCCTATTTCCTGGTTGTTATAGAGACTTATCTCTTTTCCTTCTTTTTTCCTTATTCTCCAACCTTAATGTCTTAAACCTAATCAAAATACACTTCTCCTACTCTAATCAATGCACAACACAAGGCTTCCTAAACCTAAACTAATCCACAAGAGAGATTGAATGGCCTCAAAGTCCATCACTTTCTACTTATACCAATGTCATTTTGGAGGTGAAGTCCTACTTTGTCATCCCCGATTTGAAGTGCACAAGCACTAAAGCTTGAATTCATTGGCCCTTGGCAATGAAACCAAAATGTTAGGCTCTCACGAGCAGAGCACTAAAACCCACAAAGTGCTTATTTCTTCTAGTGTTTCAAGCTGAGAGCTATAACTACCTCTCACATAGCCATGCACACTCTCGCATACACATGTAGTGAGCTTACCTTTGAATCCAATCGAGTGGTCTCCTCCCAAAAATTTGCCGGTAGCTCCACAATCTAAGATGCCCTTTCAAGCAAGCTCCATCTCCAAGCTTCAAGTATCAAGCTCCATAGCCCACATGTGAGAAAAGAGAAGAGAAGAAGATGATGATGAAGAGAAGAAGAGCTTCTTCACTGTCCCTCACTCTCTCATATAAACACTCTCACTCTCTTATGTACAAAAATGAAACAAGATGCAAGAAACAAGAAGAAGGCAAGTTTGGCCACACACCAAGAATGAGCTTCTTTGTTCACTTTTTGACTATGGTATAGGCCCTACCTCCTTCTTGGGCATCCATCCCCTTTTTGGTCCTACCTCCTTTGTCCATTCTTCTACTCTTTTTCCTCCTCCTTTCCTATTAGCATGGACTTAATATGTGCCTCTTATTCTTTACAACTTGCATGGGAGAGAGCCTCGATGTTCTTTTACAAAATAAATTATAATGCACCTCACACTCTTTTTGCAAAAACATTAAGGTGCACTTATTCTCGTCCCCTCCCTCTTACATTTAGAATTTGTTACTGCACTTTGTGTCTTCAAATTTTTCTTAGTGTGCCTTTGTTCTCAGTCTTCCTCTTGCTGTAGGACTATCTTCTACTTCTGATTTTCTAGATTTCCATCCTAGTCTTCTGAGGGTTAACACCTACCCTTCCTTGAAACAAACCTTAAGAAAAATCATTGGATAGAGGAGCTTAAGCTAGTCATGATTTTTATTTTCTGAGATGCCAAAATGAACTCTATTTTGTAGTTTAATGGCCATCAAATCCATGAAAACCACTACATTTATGAATGGGTAATCTAGGTGCTTTTCCCAGTAAATTTGTGGTGAAAGGGACATCTCAATAAAACAATTATATTAAGGAGGAATGTCTAGATTTTCCAACTCATTACAACATTCTTGAAGTCTTTATTGAGCCACCTTTCTTTAGAACATCCTTTGGAAGAACATGCATTATAGATTGTGTCATGCGCTTAAGAGGTGTGTCTAACTTACTTATGCATTGATTTGTGTGCATGCAAGTGCAATTAGGAGATGGGTGGACTCTATGTAAGCCTCAAGTGTTGTCCCACACTTGAGGACCTAGTTGGTGAATGGTTATTGTGTTTATTGTGTAGTACAAAACTCAAGGTGAGAGGTCATCTGAGCAAGCCCAAGAGGTCCTACCCTTGATGTGCCTCAAGAGTGTGCCATGAGAGAAGGGCTAGGGGTTAGAGATGGAGCGAGCCAATCAAAGCCACTAGATGCACCTAACTTGAGAATCCCTAGGTGCAATAAACTGTGAATGCACCTAAATAATCATGGAGCTTTTGCTCTCTTTTCTTTTTGTTGTTTTTTTTGTTGTTATTTTTGTTTCATGTGGATTACAAGTGATTCACTCCTCGGGGAGGATTAGCTATGTGTGTACACTGGGAAAATCTGTTGTCTATTATATGCTTGAGTAAGGAAGAAGAAGTCCTCCCATGGTGATGCAATCAATCCTTGTATTGATGTCGAAGAATAGAGGTGGCAAGCCATCCTCATAGGGAGTTGGTGGCTACTATAAGAGCTTGACTATGAATCTGAGATAATTGCAAGTAACTATGAATGTAGGATTTGAGAAATTTAAGTACAGTTTAAGGAAACTATTGAAAGAGGGTAGCATATCAGGCAATTGGAAGTGATAGATTTCACTCTTACGCAAAGCATTGATATTGGGAATTTTGGAAAAGTGATATCTACTATGCTTCTCAACATCATAGTCTCTTTGATACCTTCTTGGATAAGGGCAGTGGAGCACATCTTTCTTCCGATTTGAGTAGAAAAAGGTAGAATGGACCATTTCATATGCTGCTTCAAGGATAGGATATCTCCATTCTAGTTAAAGCTTCCACACCTCTCATGGCTTTGTAGTTAGATACTCCCTCTTATTCTTCTCATTGGGAATCTTACAACTTTATTTTAAAGTTGGTCTATCTTGTGTCTTCAACCACTTCTTGGCTATCTTCTCTCCCACTTGATTAGCTTTTGCATTGTACTTACTAAGTAGTAAGGGTATTTTAAATTTGGCATATTCATAGACATTGAAATCAAAGATGGTGGTCTCCTCCTTTTGCTTTTGATGATAGATCTTAATGGGCTCATCTAGATCCTCTCTTTGTGCCTTGATGTCTTGCATGTCAATGGGATGCTTTGGCACATATTGAGGGTTAGGGTGAAGGACTTGGATTGTCCTATCAATGCACCCTTGGACCTCAAGTGCCATGTCTAGTAATGGTGATGATTTTAGAGTTTCCTCCATAGCTCTCTCCTCTTTTTCAGAAAAATCTTGAGGATCCATGTAATCAAAAGAAGAAACCATGTCCTGAAGAAACTCTATTGCAATGGGGTCTTTAGATGGGTTGCACCATTACTACATCTCTCAATTCTTGATCATTATAGCTCATCTCATGCAAGTGATCAATCATATGGCTTCTAGTTGGATCTGAGATCAATAATGTGAGCTAGTCCACATTATTTGTGCTTTTAGATGATATTGTTTAAATGGCCTACCAACAAACGATCAAACCCTTACTATAATGATAGTGCATGTTTATAGGTAGCTACATGAAGTTTACGTTGGCATTCCTTATGAAGAAAATTTTCCAAGTCTATGAGTAGTTGTTGTAGCATCTCCACATAAGCTCTATTGGCTCTATCTTCAACTTGATTGACAACAATAGGTAGACTCATTTTGATTGTATCCTGCAGCCCTGTGAAGGCTATCTTCATCTGTGTTTCCTGAGTCTAATGTGCCTTCACTAACTCTTTGATAAGAGATTTTGACCTTGCCTTTTCCTCCTCTTACTGGACCATAAGATCTATAACTGGAGCATGGTTAAATTCTTCCATGTTCCTCATGATCTCAACTTCTTGCAACAATTGTTCTCTCAGCCTCTCCATCTCCCTATTGTTCTCCATAATTTTGGTTGTAAGTCATGTAACTATTGGGCTGAGTGTCACAAAAATTCTTGATGTGCCATCCTCTCTTTCTCATACTTCTTCTACATCTCCAACCTCACCTAGATGGTGTGCTTTTTATCTTCTTTTAGCTCCTCAATCTATAGTGTGCTGAGACCACCAAAATTCACTAATGTCCTTCTCGTGCATTCTTTTGAGCTTCTTGAAGTCTCAATAGTTTGTTTCTATTTTGTACCAAGAGTCACATCCTCCTTTTGTGTACTCTTTTCCAACTAACTAATTTTTTCCCTCCTAGTCTAAAGAGTGGTCATGAGTATCTGAAAATATCGTGGACCTGATTGTTCTTCCAGAGCCTTCCCCACTCCTTTGACAAAGTCTAGTGTGATCCTATCGAATTCTTCATCAATTCTTTGTGAGTTCAAGGTTTCATTTCTATTGCCATCGGAGGTCTTCTACATGGATGCAGCCTCCTTTTTTTGGAGTGCTTCCTTTCTATGTGGCACTTCATTTGGTGACTCCTTGATGGCTAGGTGGTGCTCTTTGGGGTATCTTTCTTTCTTACTTTCTTTTTAGCTCATCGTCTTAAGTGACTACTCGGTACTTAGCTCATGTTCCTCCCTTGGTCTTTTGTCCTTCTTTTGACCCACCTTGTTGTAGTTGGAGCCACCCGTAATGACCTTGAGAGTCCTAGAGTTGTAGTGATAACCTTGGTGTGAGAGCACCACCGAAGTTGATCATGCACCACTTGGCCTCAATAGTGGTGAGCTTCTTATTAGGAGTTTTAGAAAGAACCACAAACTTGTTTCAACCATATTTTATTCAAATCCTCCTCAAGTATCTTGTCAAATAAAATATCCTCCATAAAGTCCTTTGGAATCCTTCGCGTATGAGTGCTCATCTTGTTGTAAGTAAACAAGTGGCGGAAAACTTGTGTCATGGCCCTAAGATCCTTCACCTCAATGGCTAAAAACAACAATCCATATGAGTTGACACTAGGTTTATCATCCCACCTTTGATCCATGAGAGGAGTTTTATAGAGTTTACCCTATTTTCCATTCCCTTGGTGGAGACCTAGGGCTCGTTCCACCAATTCCAGAGTGAGTGCCATTTCCCTGCTTTGTTGTTCCCTACCTTCCCTATACCCTATCACACTTGTTCTAGTTTTAAGATCATAGTTTTTCACAAAGTTGTAAGGAGTGCCAAAGTGAATAGGCCCATTGGTTGCCTATATATAGTTATTTAGGCCACATTTAGCCACCAACTCCCTAACTTTAGTATACCTATTAATAATGTTTTCTAGGTTAGGAAGTTGGAAAAGATTCAAAGCTCCAAGATCCATAAACTCATCTCTAGACCAAAATCCTTGCATTGCTCCATGGTGAACACTCCCTTGTCCTCATAGTGAGACTTCTCAATATCACCAATGTAGACATTTCAAATTGTGAACCTATCATCTACTTAATCAAAATAAGACCACACCTTGAAAAGTTTTCAATAAATCAACACAAAAATTACAATAAGAGCCAAACCATACCTTTACCTTTTTACCAAAATTGAGTGGCCCGATTCACCCTGCAAACAAAAAATAATGGCAAGCTTTTGAGCTTGCATGTGAAATAAGAAAAGGACTAGGAAAGATGTCACGGAAATACCAATAAAAGAAAAAATACAAACCAGATGGAGTACGTACATAGAAAAGCTAAAGACAATAACATGGAGGGTAAAGATGAGGAAAGGATGGATAGCCAACAATTATAAAAGTTAGGGTTATACTCTAATTTGGCAAAGGCATCTAGGTCAATTGGTTGCATAGCCAAACCACAAAAATAAGAGGTAAGATCTTGAAGAGACATAAACCAATAAACAAACTAGCCACAGGGAGTTCCTCCTCTGTAAGAATCTTATTAAACAATGGATAGTGCTACAAAATGGATGGAACTTTTAGTTACGAGCCGAAATAATAGCATGGAGTGAAACATTAGAATGATAGGTAGGATAAACCCATAGGTTATTAATGGCATGCAATTTCTTAAAAGTGATCATAAGATGACTACTAGCATGAGCAATCTTGAGTTGATGGTCATACTAGCAGCATAAGAAAGGACTAGAAGTGGTGTGTTTTGGTAGTAAAATTAGCAATCATAGCAATATCATCACATTTGGTCACTGGAGCATAAGAAGATATGAAATGAGATGACTAGAGATGCTTTTGAAGAAGAGTCTTGACATATTCAAACTACACTAAGAGAATTTTCTAGAAGAGATATTCATGCTCATCCCAAGTGGTACTCCATCGAGTAGCAAGTTCAAGTGCCTCATTGTCGGCAAATCATAGCAAACAATTTTGAAAATGTGGTAAACATAGAGTCAAATTGGAGTAACCAACTAGTGTTTAAGGAGTTGTCCTTCATGGCTAACTCTGTTGCCATATTGTTAAGAGAGAGACAAATGAGAAAAGGTTTTAGACCAGAAGGTGTATCAGGAGAGCAATGGAACTAATATGAAGATGATTTTGGATGGGTTTCCCTTATCATGTTGAATTTTAACTCGGGCTGCCTGATCCAACTAGTGGACTGGTGGTCAAGAGTGGGTAGAAGAGGAGGATGCCTCAAATGATTTTGAGGGCTCAAGGATGGGTGTAAGAATAGGACCAGTTTGCATATCCAAAGCAAGAGATTGGGATGATGAGTTAGAGGGAGGTAGGCAACTCCATAGAAAGTGATTGTGCATGTGGGGCATAGGGGGATGTAGAATCTAACTCTTCATGAGAGTTTGGGGATTGTTCACCAAAATGAGAATCTTGCAGATAGGAAGTTTGGCACTTGGAGCTACCTGAAATAAGTGTGGATAAAGCCTCAAAAAAAGTGACAGATAAAAACATAGATCATCTAGGAATACAAAGGTAGGTGTTACCCTTATAATAGCCTTGAGCCTACAAGAGAGTGTGTGCCACACAACACAAGGAGACTATGGGCTTTAGAGGAGTCTTGTGAAATTGAATGGGCTTCCTATGCAATGTTATTGAGGGTGGTGAAGGTGTAGATAGGACTGGTAATGGGAGGTGAGGTCGCGACTAGAGGTTAGTAGACTTCTCATGTGTGAGGGTTGAGGCTTGACTAACATGAGTAACTTGATGATAGTGGGCTTGGAGAAATTGAGGAAATAAGGAGCTATGGGATTTTGAAGGGGTGGAATGAGGATTTGTCATTTGCCCTATCATTTTCCCAACATAAATATCCCTTTTACTGAAAGTAGAAATGATGTGGGCACTTGGAAATTGCAATGTAATGGACTAATCAACATAATTGATGATGCACAGAACCTAATACTTAAAAGGTTGGCCCAAAAGAAGTTCCTCTCCCAGCTTGATTCAAAAGAATGTAAAAAACAAGAGGGATGCTCTTGGTTGTAACAGTAAGTAAGAGCATACATTTACCCAATAATTAGGGTTGGCCACCATAGGGGTGAAGCTTAGAGTGAGTGGGTGTTAAGTGGGTTGACCCAAACCCATCCAAAGATTATATGGAAGGGTGCTGAAGTCAAAATCTTTATCAATGAGAGTGGCAATAGGGATTCTCTTAGAAGTAGTCAACTAGATTTGAAGAAAGGTCAGAGGAATGACAGGGTCATCCTTCGGGTTGATTAAAGAGATGGAAATAGCTTGGACATTAAAAAATAAATAGGAGGTATGTGTGGGACTAGGTGAAAATATCATATTAGAGAATTTGTGAATCTTCCAAGTTCCACTTTCAAAAGAGTAAAGATTTGACCAAGGGGATAAGATTTGCCAAATACTATTCACATTAGGAATTCCCAAACTTTATGAAAATTTTGAAATTCTTGAATATGTGGTTTGAAGTCAACTTATGAGCATTAGCCTTTTGCTCAAGTTTCTCATACCATGTTTGTTCAGCCACCATGACCATGCTAACAAGAAGATTAGGAGGATGCATGGGGCTTTCATGTAAGAAATGGCCTAGGGAGTAATACTTCTTAATACAACTGCCATTGAAGTGTCCAATGTCTTCCCCCTCAAGGGTCTCAAGCTAGACATTGCCCGTCCTACTAACTTGACAAATGTGATACAATCCTAGGCCTCAAAGTTTCAATTTTTGTTTATGGTCTTTAAGAGAATACAAGAGCACCAGGTTACCTTTGTCAAATGAATGATGTTGCACATGTCTATCAAACCACGCCTTACATCATGCCTTTTCAGTAAGAAGGGCATGTATGGCCAAAAGGTGAGTTTCATTTAGGCATTCCAACTCCACAAAGGTGGTTGTGCAAGCACTAATGTTTTCCCAACACTCATGTAACAAAATGTGAAGAATAGGGATTATAAATTCAACTAGTATAATAGCATCAATGCCATACATGAGTCAAAATGTAGTCTAGACAATTGTGGACTTGAAAGCTATACAATAGGCCTAGAGGGCATCCATAACTTGTTATCTTAATTAGAGCATGAAGAAGAAATAGTATTGGTCAAAATATTAAGCAAAATCTTATTGGTGGAGTTAGCTTGGCCATTGGCCTAAGGATAGTATGGAGGTGACTTGCAGTGGATAATTAGAAAGGTAGAGAGTAGACGCTCAATGACCACATTCAAAAAGCAAGTCTCCTGATCACTAACCAACTCAATTGGGCAGCCAAAGTTAGAAATCACTTGCCCCACAAGAACTTAGACATTGTGCAGGCATCGTTCTTTTGGGTGGCTCATGCTTTAGCCCATTTAGTCAAATAGTCGATTGCCACAATGATGTAGTATACTTGTGAATACTAGGTAGCTGAAGTGATAGGTCCTACAAAGTCGATCCCCCATTTTTCAAAATTTTTTCGAGCAATGACAGGTGATAGATCCATCTTGTCCTTGCAAATAGGAAGTTTGGTGCAATGGTACTGGCCACAATACTTAACAAAACATGCTACATCCTGTGGGTCACCACAACTTGGCATGTAAAACCTTACCTATTGTAGCTTGACCATCAAAATGTCCACCAACAATGCCTCCATGTGCTTCTTAGAGCATACACTCCATGTCATGTTCACATATGCATCGTCGAAGGAGACCATCCTACCCTGGTCAATAAAGTGGACCATCAATCATCTAGTAGGGTCGGGTCTTAATCAATTAATGAGTAAGATGATCCTTCTCAATGGGACTTTTAGGGATTGCATTCTCTAAAATAACCACAATATCATTGGTCAAATGGGGTGTGAGGTTAGCCTTGAATAATTGGGCCTCCTATTGAAGGTGAAAAAAATGAGCATCGGGTAAATTATCATCAATGCCTATTTCTTTTTCTCCATTGGTCCATCAAGATATGTGATCAGCCATGTAATGCTACTTTCCTTTCCACATAACCATAGAGAATTCAAACTCAAGTAAAGGCAACAATCATTTGGCAATTCTTCTTGTAGCACATGGCTTGTTGATAAGATTAAAGAGAGTTGGATGATCAACAAAAAACATGAAGGAAGTGGCAAGAAAATAATGTAAAATCTTCTTAACTACATAAATCATTTCTAAGTCTTCTTGTTCAGTGGTGGAATAATTTATCTCAATCTCAATGAGTTGCATGTTTGCAAAGCTCACTAGAAAGTCCATGTTATATTCATCAAGTTGGCACAAAATAGCTCCAATGGAAATTTTGGATGCATCAGTATGAACATGAAACATGATTGTCCCATACGAGGCTCGTAAAATAGGTGTAAAGACAAGAGCCTTCTTCAAGGTCTCATAAGTGTCCTAACATTCAAATAGTCCATTCCCACACAACCAAAAGCTTATAAAGTGGCCTAGCAATAGCATCATAGTTTAGAATAAAGTGACGATAATAGCCAGTATGCCCAAGAAAACATTGAATACCCTTTGGATTGGTGGGAGGTGGAAGCTCTGTAATAACCTTGATCTTAGTAATATCAACAGTGGCAATGCCATTCTTGGAAAAACCATGTCCTAGAATAATACCATGCTTTACCTAGAGTTTACATTTTAGTGGATTTAGGGAAGGTTGAGATTATCAATATCTTTCAAAGACAAGGCAAAGCATGGCTAAGTGCTCTTCCCAACAAGTATGGATGCAAAGGTCATCAACAAAGACTTCTAGCTACTTACACATGTCTTTAAAAATGGTGTACATCAATCATTGAAAGGTGGCGGGGCGGGTGCATTGGTCAACCCAAATGGCATGACAATGTAAGCAAGGACACCCCACTGAGTGGAAAAATTAGTCTTATGTCGATCATTTGGGTGAACTTGAACTTGATTGTATTAAGAGAATCCATCAAGGAAGGCCTCCTTCCTAACCACTCTCTCAATCATGTAATCCATGTAAGGTAGAGGATAGCAATCATGTTTGGTTCCTACATTGACCTTCTTATAGTGGATGCATACTCAAATTTTCCTTCTTTTTGAGTACCACAATAATGGGTGATACCTACTTGGTATGCTCAATCTCATAAATGAATCTTTATTTTTTGTAATTTTTCCAATTCCTCCTTCACATGTTAAGCATAGTGAGGATTCATGTGATAGGGCCTCTATGAAAAGTTTAGCATTTGGCTGCATGGGAATAGTGTGATTAAGTACTTGAGATGGAACCCTTTTGAGATCTTTGTAATTCTAGGCAAACACATCACAAAACTCCTTGAGTAACCAAATGAGTGCATCCTCATCTTCCATGCTTACATCCTTAGCAATAAAGGTTGGTTTAGGTGTTTTCCACTCCACAGTAAGGTCAACTTCCTTTACTTTAGCTGAGCCTTCAATAGATTCACTAGTTGTGCCCTGGCATTTGGTATTGGTATAATTATAATCCAATTCCCTTTCTTGAATTGAGTAAAGCATTTAGGGAGATCCTAGGGCTTACATTGAGAGCCGATATAAGAGTTAGGTTTCTTCTTAGCTTTCTTAAGATGCTTTGTTCTCAAGTGAATCGACAAGTTTCGGGGAGTTGGGTAGGGTAAGGTATTTCAGGATTCGAGTCACCGCTAGCATCTTATTTTGAATCAAACTTTGCTGATGTTGGTGGAGCATTAAAGGATATGCCTTCTAGTTGTTCAATTGTGAACAAATCAAGGTTACAAGTGAGGTCAAAAGGATGGGATTCTACCCAATCATAATCCATGGTGAACAAATCAAGGTTGGAAGTGAGGTCAAAAGTATGGGATTCTAGCTAATCGTAATCCATCGTAGACAAATCAAGGTTGGAAGTGCAGTCAAAAGTACAGGATCCTAGCTAATCGTAATCCATGGTGAACAAATCAAGGTTGGAAGTGCATTCAAAAGTACATGATTCTAGCTAATCATAATCCATTGTGAACAAATCAAGGTTGGAAGTGCAGTCAAAATTATAGGATTTTGGCAAATCAATGGTGAACAAATCAAGGTTGGAAGTGAGGTCAAAAGTATGGGATTCTAGCTAATCCTAATCCATGGCTTTTAGATACTCCAACCATTCTAAGTTAGATTTGACATGGAAAAGGTTAGCATGAATGCACAATGTGGGGTGTTTGGTTAATTGTAATTTGCTCAATTGTTCTTCCATCAAAGTCATAGTCTACATCAAAATTTGTAGCACTTTTGTACTCAATCAGTTTATATTCAAGGTCACTATCCTCCTCATGGAGACAAAAAGGTTATTATGATAATCAAACAAAACTTGATGGAGTTCAGCCCAATGCCATATGAGACATGTTAAGATCTCTTCAAAGATAAGTAGGTTAGCCTCACCCACGTTCTTAAAGGCTGGTCTCCATAATGAGAGGGGTTTACAAAGCTCAAGTCTATTAGTGGGTACACAAAAGCCTTTTGGCTTAGAAGTTTAGGATGGGCCAATATGCATAATCAATAATGGTATGGAAGGGAGTTCATTAAGAATATCAAGCTTGTTTATCAAGGATTCTTTAAGTCCATGTTGACTTGAAATGTTTGTTGCCTTGTTTGTATTCTCCTTCATCAATGGATGGCAACTCTAAGGTGGCAAGAATATGAAGCAAGTCTTGCTCATCCTTGGGGCATGAAACATATTTGTTTAATGCCATCTATGGTGGGGAACAGATGGTATCACCCCACAGCAAGCTAGAAATAGCATCCACGTCAATTGAGATAGTCCTTCAACTATCCATTTCAATGCATATGACCTTAGTAAAATATCCCAAAAATACTAGAACATTGCTCCAATCTTCAATAAGTCATGCACTATGCATTGAGGGGGTTGGCCAAGCAATAGGTCATAATCAACTCCTTTCATGATCACAAATGTGACAAAAAACTTGACACCAACGATTGATCCTTCAGCACACCTAGGGGTTGGACCTTAGAACCATTGGCAATGGGGAGATTAAATGGATAGGCTCAATCATAGGGTTTCCTCGATACTTAAGCACTACTTGACTTACAATGCTAACACCAACTCATATATCGATAATGCCTCTTCTCACGGAGTTGCCTACTAGAACTTCCACAGGTAGAACGATATGCTATTTAGCTCCCTCCTAGAATGTCAAAACTCCCAAAGCACCAAGGACAAGAGTAGGTGGAGAGCTAGGCAATGTATTTTGTGGATCGTCCTCAACACATTGGGTATCATTACTTTCATCACTCCAAGTCTTGAAAGTTGTCAAATGGTAGGATTGCTCTTGAAGAGCATGCCCAATGGGATGGAGACACTTGTAGTGGCTAAGGCAGCTAAAATCCCAAGGTCAACTTCCTGATATTGCAACTTCCTTGGTTGACCTTGGCCAGGAAATTATGCTCCAAGTTTAGTAGCAAGTTTTCCAAAGCTGTTAGGTCCAATTGTTTATACCAAGGGAAATATGCTTTGAGGTTAACCATGTGGCTGCAAATTTTCCTTGGCGTCTTCAACCCCTAGTTTCATCTTGAGTATCCTCTACCTAGTTCTTCACTTTGCTAATATTAAGTTGATGCTCAAGGTCAGAGTATTCATCTGATTTGGTTGATGTAGCCATTTTTGTGTGTGGGGTAGATGTAGCTTACTCAATACTCAAAGCAACTATAGGAGCAGAAGTCTCCCCATCACTCTTGAGAGTAGCATGCTTAGCTTTCTTCTTTGTATTCTTCTTTCCAATGATAGAGCTAGTAGTCAAAGATGGGCTAGGGATACTAACTCCATAATGCTTAGTGTGGGAGCTCTGGGTCAAATGCCAAGACCCAAAAATTGATTATTATTTCAAGTAGTTCAAGCCATGTGCGATGGCTACCTCTCACATGGCCATGCACACTCTCACAACTATGAGTGTAGTGAGCTTATCTTCATGCCCGTTTGAGTTTCCTCCTCCCACAAGCTCTCTAGTAGCTCCACAATGCAAGATGCAAGTATTTTCGCATGCAAGACAAGAGAAGAGAAGATAAGATAAGAACAAGAGAGGAGAAGATAGAAGAGCTTCTCCACCACAATCCCTCACCCTCACACACTCCCTCTCTCAAGCACAAGCACAAGCAAGAACAAGAAGAAGAAGAAGAGAAGAGCTAGTTTTGGCCACATACAAGAATGAGCTTCTTCATTCACTTTTTATCTTTTATACATGGCCTACTCCTCTTTGGATGCCCACCCCTTTTTACATGACCGGTCATTTTAGCCTAGGTCCTCTTTCTCTATTCCCTTCCTATTTACATTGTTCCTTGACCCATGCACATCTATACTTACAATTTGCACAGGAGGGAACCTAGTGCTCTTTTACATTGATTTAGGGTGCACTTTTATATTTAAGATATGCCTTTCTCCTTTCACACTTGCACTGGACTTTTAAATTTTCTTCTTGCACATTTGGCCCTTTTTCTCATGTGTTTCCATTGGACCACCTTTTTCCACTTTGTCCTGCATCTTTTTTATTTTATTTTTATTTCTTTGCATCGAGAGTGACATTACCCCCCTCTTAGCCAAGTGCTAGTCAAGTGGCACTTGTTGTGCACTTCAGCAAGTACATCATGCATCTGGTGCTCATACACGCATCTTCATAATAATCTATCATGTCCTAGTCTATAGAGTTGGTTGTGTTAGAATATCAAGCTCCCGTCACTCTCCAATCAGTCTATCTTTATTTGTGTGACCAACATTAGCTAGAAATAGTTGTACACGTGTGTGGCATTCAATAAGTCGGTGTAGTCAGTGACTTAACCATAGTTAGTCTTGGTTAGTCATACCTATGTGTGCAAGTCTCTTTCAGTTAGTATGATGGAAGAATAATGGAAGAAAAACAACAATGAGCTAAGACTCATCTTCCCCTCTACTTTGTCTCTCTCCCTCTCTTCAAACATGGTATTAGAGCCTAAATTCTTGAAGCCTGAAGGCTTGGTAGTGGCCATGCAGTGGCCATTTGACATCAAGACACCATATTTGAAGAAAGCATCATCAAAGGAGACTATGCCTGTAGCCCATTTTTTTGCAAAAGCTATATCTTGCTACAAAAATGGTTTTTGGAGAAACGGCCCGTGGTTCCAGACCATTTTGACATGGTCTACAACTTTGCAAAATATTTTTTTTTTCAAATTGCTCACAGATTTTGAGATATTCTCACAGATTAGTTATTTACTGCAGTAAACAGTTTCCAGGGCACTGGTGGCTTTCATCCTAACAATGTATATGCCCTTATTATCATGCATTTGAGCATGATATTGGAGTGTTAAATGCTCAGTTTTGGAGCTTATTTGCAAGCTGGAAATAGTGAACTAGTTGTTGTCCTAAATCTTGGGTTGTCATCTTTGACTCCAACAGGTTGATGAACCTTGCATTTTTATCTCTCTTTCTTCTGTCATGCATCTCTTTCAGAGAGCAGATATCTTCTATATGGTTCTTCCTCAAGCAATACGAACAAAAATTTCCTAGGATAGTAGGTTTACGGATACATTCAATGGCTAAATGTCTCGGTTGATGGCATTTTCCACACCATGTATGTGATCTGAGGGCATCTCGCGCCACTCCTGTGGGTTTAGACACATTGGCAGTGTTGACCTTCAGAGTCTGCAGCTGCTCTATCAAGACATCCATGAGTTTCTTCTTGATATTTGCAACTGAGTTAGATAAGTACTCCTTCAAGATTTCGCCTCTTGCTACATTGGTAGTGGAGTTTTGAGGTGTCTCTGTTATCATTGCATAGATGGTTGAGTTGATGCAGAGGGTCCTCTGTTCTGGTTCCGATTCTGGGCTCCTGTTTGGACTATTGCCTGCTGTTGATTCCAGTTGGTAGGGTTCCACTGTTGAGGCTGATTCACCATTAGAGGGACTGTTTGAGGCCATTGGGGTAGTTGTGGATCCATCATGGGAGGCATTGTCTATTGCCATTGTGGAGTTGGTGCACTATACTGAGGCATTATAGGCATTTGTTGGTAGGGGTAGGGAGCAATTCCTGGGACTATATTTGGTGGATATGCCATTCCTGGCATTGTAGGAGGTAGAACACCTTTTCCCGAGGTCATGGCCAATCTTGCCTCTACTTCATCATACAGTCTAGCACCTTCCACTGTAGCCTACAAATTGGTTGGTCTTCTTAATTCCACAAACTTACGTACCTCTGGCTGTTGTCCTCTAAGGAAAACTCCCTTATGTATTCCTTCCTCTAGGTTGTGGTTGGTCCATCTCTTGAGAATAGACTCCATCCTTGAGACATACGCTTCGAGTTGTTCTCCAGGATTTGATTCAAGTTCATAAATTCTTCTCTCATCTACTCTTCAAAGCCTTCACACCTGAACTTGGTGAGAAATGCCACCTTCAATTCATCCCACGTACCAAATGTTCCTGTTGCTTGCCTCTTATACCAGTGAAACGCCGTGCCTTTGAAAGTGGTGGGGAATATCGCCAACCAATGCTTTGGGGTCATAGCATTGTTCACACGCTACCATGAACTCGGCTACATGAAGATTGGGGTTTTCATTGTACTCTCCTTTGAATATTGGTAGTGGGACTACATTAGCTAGTCTATCATCAACATTTCCAAGGCATATATAGCTAGGAAGGGGACCTCCTTGAGGGGGACAAGGCACTGGTTATGCCATGGGGGAGGGCTTCTAGGCTATCAAATGCGGCTTCTGTTGTTGTTTCGTTCTCTACTCTTGCTTGTGCTTTCAATATTCTTACGTACCTTTGGAGTTGTTCTAACACTTGCCTCCTTATGGCGTCATTCATTAGGAAGCTTGATCCACCCAATGTCTTGGTACTCACAGAAGGAATGCAGAAGCTCTTAGTCTTTGGAAGACTGTCTGGCCAACATTTCATCTACTTCTTTCTTCTCATAGTCTTTGAATTTTGCTTTCATACTGCTACAGAGGGGAAGGTATTCTATTCTGAAGATGTCAAAATTCATGCATCTTAGCATTGTTGTGGTGCCATCATCATAGTAGTTCTAGCTTCTAATGGTTTCAATAGTGTATGTTGTGAAGAAGATTCTATCTACTAGCTTCTAGTGGGTCACCAAACTGAACAAACAGAAGGTTGTCAAAATACCAAGCATCCCATGTGTCTTGATGTTGTGCATCGCGAACAGATTCCAACTCTTTTCTTCCTTGTTCTTGTGCACTTCTACAACCCAAGACTCTTGCAATTTCTTCACAATCTCCCACTTGATGATGTCTGGGAACTCCTCAATGAATGCCAAGTCTGCCATAGTTATTCATTCTCTCTTTTTTTTTCTCTTCAAAATCTTCCCAAACAGTTTGCCACCAAGATGCACATCTCTATTGCTTCAGCTCAGGAAGAGGAAATAGTCCACCATAGAGAGCCTGCATCAAGATGGCGATGTGTTTCCGCCATTGTGGGATGAATTTCTTGTAGAATGTGGCTTTGGCAATGACAATCTCCAATTCTTCAATGGTGGAAGGAACTTTGCAAGAATCTATTGAAATCTTCTCTTCTCAACAATGCCATTTTCTTCATTTTCAGCCTCTTCTGATGCCTGTTGATGGCAGTATTTCCCCAGCTACGCACCAATAACATGGAGCCCCAAGAGAGACACCAAGGAAAAGGTATTTCTAATGCAATAAAATCTATCTTGTAACATCAACAAGCTTTTATATCATTCTTTATATGACCACAACAAAGAAAATAACAAATCTTTACGTAGCATCATAATAAACATCTCCCATGGCTTTATCTTTAGCAAAATTGATCATGCTCTTCATATTCTTCATAGAATCCATTGATAGACAAAGAGAACACAAGAAAAACACCACTTTGAGTGGAAAAATATTACATAGTATTAATCTTCATTGTCTTCATAGTCTTCTCTCACAATCTCTCATAGAAAGATACATTGTCTTCATTGATTTGACTATCTCTTGCATATGATCTCTCACACACTCATAAACTCTCAATAATACATCATATTCTCACTAACATACTCAATAATCACTCTCAATAATCCTCATTAGGTCTTGGATACACCTCCCAAAAGGTGTGTCAGATGCGACAAGGCACCAAAGACATCATAGTGTCCTGTGAGATATGGCTTCTGTCACTATCCTTGTGTAACCTTCTGTGAATCTTCATCAGCTACATCTTCACTTCAATTAGCTTGAATAGAGCTTCCATTCATCCTTTTCCTAAGACAAAAATACTTCCCAAAACATCCACACATCCAACATAACACTCAACAGAAACAAACAGAACAGACCACAGAGCAACAGAACAACAAAAGAATAGGGCTACAGAACTACAGAAGCACAGAACCTTACAGAAGATCAATAGAGACCATAAAAACCAAACCAAAACCAATTCAATCTTTTATAAACCTTTTAACACAACCTCAACCATCTCTCAAAATATCCATTCAACCATCTCAACTACCAAAATAGAAACAAAACAAAAGAAAATCAGACCTTACAGAACCAAACAGAGAGAATCACAGAACCCTTCAGAAAATCATATCCTCATCAAAAACCAACATAAACCCTTCAAACATACTCAAACGTTCCAAACACTTTAAAACACCTTCAAACTCAAACAATAAATCACCAAAAATAACCATTCAGTAACAAAAACAACAAAAAATCAAGCCAAAAAATAAATCATTTCCACACTCAACACGTCTCCCCATGGGAAACCTTGGACTTAGTTGAACATGGGAATCTTAGTTCTACTTCACAGGAGAAGCATGGACAAGTCACTCTGAACAACATTTTAATGCCCACCTAAGAAAGACCACTTTGTAATCAATCAAAGGTAGGAGTGAGGTTAACACTATACTTGGTTCAAAGAGAGTGAGAGACATGGGAGAGTGTAACTTGATCCCCCTACCCATAAGGTAAAATCTCAGCCATGGCCCCCTAAAATGATGTTAAACCTGGTAACTAATCATATTGGTATTGGGAGGGTCGCGATTTGACTATCTTTATCTAGTGTTGGAAAGTTACCCTGACTTATCAAGTCCACCCAACCATAGCCATCCAATCTTCTAGGATCAACAAAGCCTCCCACTTTCCTCGATGGGGTTCGCTTAGTTTTCTAATTAGCAAAGCATACTACCACACTGTTTGAACATATAAAATGAGCTTCCTTTTATTACTCTATTAAACTGGGTTCATTTAACTCAATCTTTAGCTCATAACAAACAATTTGAAAATCAAATACTTCGTTTTACCATCAATCTGTAGAGTGGTACAAAACCATCTTTCTGTAGAAAGACACCGTCCAACCTAGGATAGGACCTTCCAATCCCTCAGGATTGGAGGGCTATATGTGATCGCACTCCATCCGCAGGTCAACATGGAATTTACTAGCTCATAGCCCCTCTAAGCTTCCCTAAGCCTCCGGAGCCATCCTACATAACAGGGGTACTTATCACTTAGCCCTTTTCCCTCTTAGGTGCTCAAGTGATCAAATATAAAAAACACCTATCTCCCTCAAGAGCATAGGACCCCCACCTGTAGGTGATTTTTTCCAAAAATACCTACCTCCCTTGAGAACATAGCACAATCACCCTCATGTGAGTTTTTCCACACTCCACAGGGTGTTTAGGGAGCATTGGGTTGGGGAACCCAATGTCCCGAACCACCACAATCCACAACTTGTTTGGTTGTGCAAGCCTGGAATCATAAGAGCCATAAATCATTATTCACAAATCCAAAACCAGTCATAACCATAAAACATTTTTAACATAATTGTCAATGTATGCAATGCATAGAATCTATCCCCTTCATCAGTTTTCGTGTTCCTTCCTATAAATAATTTATACTCACATGAATTTACAAGTTTAAGTTCATTCCAACTAATTGTGATCCGTTTCTTATGTACTAACCTGATTATCTCTATTTGGCCATCCATCATGATTACGGTTTATAGCCAAAATCTCAATTTGTTATGGAATAACTGGTCCTTCGAGTTGAATGGGTTCGGGGTTAACTTCTACTTGTGCTTCAATAGCGATTACTTCTTCACGTTGGGAAGTTCCCCAAGCATTACCTCGCTCAGTATCTCGATGTATCTTGGGAGCCAAAAAACGGGGCACAAATCAAGAAAAAAAGGGTGGAAAGAGTGATCAAGGGGATTAAGATTGACAAGTGAGGGACTAGGAGTGGCAAGACCTTTGTTGGAAATAGGTTTAATAGCCAAGAGGCCAAGGGAGAGGTCATTTGAAACCCTGGTTGAGAGAGAGAGAGAGAGAGAGAGAGAGAGAGAGAGAGAGAGAGAGAGAGAGAGAGAGAGAGAGAGAGAGAGAGAGAGAGAGAGAGAGAGAGAGAGAGAGAGAGCTTCATTGTGTGGATTCACTTCGATCTTGCCGTCGATGAGTTTGTTGCACGCTACAAGTATACCCACACCTTCTCCTCAATGCATAGATAGTATCTGGAAGTGCTTGACAAGGGTAAAGACTTGAATCACTCGATGCGATTTTTTGCCATTTTGACAAGAAACACGCCGTGTTTGGCCTACTGTCCGAGTAGATCGACCCATAATTGGCCCTCGGCCACTCATCTTTGACCATTCGACCATCTAAGTCCTCATGGCACGTTTAGATGCGTAGCCAATCGGCCATCTAAACTTGGCATGTACGAGTCATACACTCGAAGAGATTAGATATTCGGACCTTCCAATTTGACCTCGGACTTTCCTCGTTGGCCCAATCCCGCTCAGCCATTTGACCCATCCGAACTCCATATTTGGCCTCGGCCCACTTGTACAAATCTCCGAAGGTCACACAGACACTCGAAACACATTTTCGGTGAAAGAAAGGAATAGAAGAATCAATGAGACGCAAACGTAAATCAAAGCTAGTTGACTGTCTAGCGACCCGTTAGGGGGGCATCAAGCGGAGTTGTAGACCCCAGTCTAATCTTAACTAAGTGGGAGGCGCAACGAAAAACCCTATAAGCCCATGAGGATGGCGGCCAGAAACCAAATACACAAGTCTATCATGCTAGACCTATAAACAAGAGTGCAAGAGCTTCTTAGACACCTTGTTCTCTCACTCACTCAGATTTCCAGTGCTCGAAACACACTTTACAAAAGTTAAAAACTTGATTGCACATAGTGCACAGAAAAGAGTACACATGCACACACACATAGTGAGGGTAAGTTGAGGACTTCGTTGTAATTAACAAGGAACACACTCAGACATAAAAACTTGAAGGAACCCACCAGTAAGAGAGGATCCCAAGACATAGATGGCTGATTGAATCCCCTAAGGGTAGGACCAAGTGAAGAACGCAACCAAAAAGCTAGACACAGCAAGGACTAACACTATTGGGGAAGTGGATGGATCTACCCAACCTCATCAACCTGATCGACAACTTGGTAGAACATGAAATCTTGGACATGGAAGAGGGTAGCTCGGTTCATAGAAGCAATGAAGAACTTAACCTAGGAGACTTTTTTGATGCGATCCAGCAATCAGTGAGCAAATATGATGCTCAAGCCCCGGCTAGAATATTGCAACAAATCTGCAGACGACATCATAGCTGACCTTGAGGAGGAGAGGAAACTAGCACATGAAGCTTTGCAAGGCGTAGTCGCTTACAACTAGGATCAGCAGACTAGGAGCTTACGCTAGAGCATGGAAATGTGAGAGATCCAAAGAGTGCTCACCCTAGCAGGCAGAACTCAGACAAAGAAGGAGAGAGTGCTAGAAGGGGACCTCACACTAAGTGACGAAGTGGCTGCTCTACTGCTAGATGCGCTTTAGCTATTGAGATGTCAAGCTCAACACGTGCGGACATTGATGATGGACCGCATGGCTAGATGATTTCACACTTCTATACTTAGCATGTTGGTGGTCATTATGATACTCACATGGCCACTAACTTATCACTTATTATATTTAGTTTGTTACACCTACCTACAACTCTGGCAAAGATATAGTGCCAGTCGTCGATAGTGTAGTCGGTTATGCACTGTTTGACTTACAAGGCCACTTTTCTTTATGTTGTATCTTATCTATAATTTGTTTGTATAGTATGTGAAAGAATAAGAAGAAATCATCAAGAAAACGTTTTGGTCTCCATCTCTTCTTGTGTTCTTGAGTGAGCTTCCTCTTGTGTATACAGTATGTGTTTGGCGTAGCAGCTCAAGCGAGTCCCCCCACCACGCGATTCTTGACATGGTATCAGAGCCGTGCCACTGAGAGAGGCTGATTTTGAAGGCTGAAGTGAAGGAGAAGAAGCAAGGTTTGAGCAAGCAAGCAACGGGTAAGAAGCTCTCCTATTCTTCCGCTCTCTCTCTTGGATAGTGTCTGTGGAGGCACCAGAAGCAGGGTCGAGCAAGAATCTCAGATTGCTGTGAGATTTGGTGTGCAAGCAGAGCACTGTATATTCTAAAAATAAGCCCTTCAGAGCTTCCCCGCAGTTATTTTTTATGTTTGAGGCAATTTCAGGCCCCGCTTTAGAGCTGCAAGGTTGCGGACAACAGTTTCAAGGTACACTGTGATTTCGGCCGTATTGACCGAAAGTGGGTGCTCAAGTTAATGATTGCAAATCTGTAAATTTTGAGGTGTTTGCAGGAGGAAAATATAAGGTTTATCTAAAAATAGGTTGCAGATTACATGTACTATTGAGCAATCAGTGAAAAAGGTTGCTTGGTGTAGTGTTGTACACATGTTGTGAAAGATCGCAGAAGACTAGCTTGTTGTGTTATATCTTTGTTTGTGATAATGGCAGAGAACAGTGGAAATCCCATTATTGAGAAGCTCGACTAGAACAACTACCCTTCATGGAAGTTCCGTGTAATGAACTTTCTCATTGGAAAGGGCCTTTACGAGTTTGTTTCAGGTGAAGAAAAGGAGCCAGAGCTGGGTATCCCTGCGATTGCAGATGAATTAAAAGCATGGAAAGAATGGAATGCGAAAGACAAAAAGGTGATGTATTGGTTATCTGCAATCATTCATAATACGATGTTGAGACATATCAGGAATGCAGAAACTTCACATGCAGCTTGGACAATTTTTGAGAACATGTTTTTAGTAAATACAAAGGCACAAAAGATTCAACTCAAGCAAGAGTTGAATGCCTTGAAGAAAGGGAAAATTCCTGTCAATGAGTATGTGTTGAAGGTGAGGAGCATTGTAGATGATTTAGAGGTGATTGATGCAATGCCTAATGATGATGATTTGGTTTCATCCACTTTGAGTGGTCTTAATAATGAGAAGGCATGGAAATCATTTGTTACTTCAGTATACATGTACAGAAGCCATTTACAAATTTTGATGAGCTGATCTCTCTCATGATTACCGAAGAGATCAATATGCAGGGTGACTCATTTGAAAAAAATGGCGAACAGGTTCAAGCATTTTACTCAAGTTCAGGAAGGGGACATGGTAGATCCTCTTTGAGAGGCCGTGGTATGGGACCTGTTGGTGATAACCAACAAAACAGGTTCAATCAACAATTTGGTGAAATGCAGGTTTCAAGTGGCCAAGGAAACATTAGAGGCAGGGGGAGGTCTAGAGGAAGAGGTGGATGGCAGCATAGAAGTTTTGAAAATTCTGCTATTGTTTGCCATTATTGTGGCAAAATAGGTCATATTGTAGCCAATTTTTATGCTAAAAAAGAATGATATTCGCAGTGGTAAATTGCAGCAAGGAAACTATGCATCGTCTTCATGATAGAATGAAGATAAAAATGAGCGTCTGTTTGTTATGCAGCATATGATGAATGTAGTTACATGAAAGGGCACACATGATGATGTATGGTATGTCGATTCAGGTGCATCTAATCATATGACCAATCACGTTGAATGGTTTGGAGAGATGCAAGACTTACAAAATCTAGGTTATGTGTAGATGGGTGATGATTCATGCCACCCAATTTCACACATTGGAAAGGTTCCCTTGTCCTTGTATGATGGCTAGACAAAGAGTCTGATAGATGTATTACATATGCCATCTATCACAAAGAATCCAGTGTCTATTGGCCAAATGGTAGAGTAGGGGTTGTAGGTCCAATTCAATGCAAAAGGTTGTTTTGTAGAAGACTTTTATGATAAGTGCATCTTGGTCCCAAAAGGAAGTAGAGTTGGCCGAATGTTCACTTTAGATGCTGGAATTCCTACAATAAATGTTGCTATGTATGCTAAAGGAAAAGGAGTAGTTGCAGATATTGAAATATGGCATAAACGTATTGGACATGCAAATGTGCAAAGGCTGAAATTAATGTAGTCCTCCAGAGGATTCGTTACAGGGTTGCCTTCTTTTAGAGTTGCAGAATTGCATAAAATCTGTGAAGCATGCCAGTTTGGTAAGCAGGAAAGACAACCCTTCTTGCATGACAGAGAAGTGAGTAGAAAAATACTTGATGTAGTGCATACAGATGTTTAGGGGTCTACACATAATGTATCTCTTGGTGGCAGCAAATACTTTGCCACATTTATCGATGACTGTTCTAAGAAGTTATGGGTATACTTCATGAAGGAAAAGAGTGATGTGTTTGAGCCCTTCAAATCTTTTAAGGCGGCTTTTGAAACAAAAACAAGCTTAAATGTGAAGTGCTTGAGATCAGATGGAGGGGGAGAGTACCTCTCTAATGAGTTTACTGGCTTCTTGAGGACTCACAAGATAAAGAGGCAATTCACTTGCAGGTATACCCCACAGCAAAATGGGGTTGCAGAAAGAAAAAATAGGCATATTGCAGAAGCCGCATAGGCATTAATGGCTGAAAAGAATATGCCCAAACATTTTTGGTCTGAGGCTATCCATACTACTATCTATATTATGAACAGAACCCCCACAGCTACAGTTCATGGGATAACTCCTGAAAAATGCTTTGCTGGCAAGAAGCCTGATGTATCACACTTGAAGGTATTTGGATATGTTGCATATGTTCATGTGCTAGATGAGCTACAAAAGAAGCTTGATCGAAAGGTAGAAAAATGTATTTTTATTGGATACTCTTTAGAGCAAAAAGGGTATCGCTCTTATAACCCTGTCACAGTGAGTTTAGAGTGAGCAGGGATGCTATCTTTGACAAGATGGGCAGCTAGTATGCATCTGATGGTGATATATTATGTTGGGGGTAAAGGCGCCTCCGCCGTGCCGCCCCGTGTATTACTACACTGACAGTACCCGCCACTGCACACTGCAGGTGGTGGGCGCCCATCACGTCACTTTATTCTTTATTCTTTTAGTGACAGTTTGAATAAAGGAAGGCCCGGTCACACATTGTGACTGTTGGAGTTCCCATTTCTTGTCTCTCTCTTTCTTGCTCTTGCTCTCCCGCCATAGATCGCGTGCAAGCTTCGATCCTTCTCACCTTTCAACTGGTATCAGAGCTTGGCATTCTCTTGCTCGAGCTCGACTCGGTGCTTCTCTACCTTCGCATCGACTCCCTTCACGCATTGGATCTCCATCCCGGCAGCCATATCCGATCTCCCCGAGCTCCCGTCACTCCCCGGCTTCCCGAGCACCTTCCCGGCCTATTGAGGCACCTTCAAGGCATTGATACTGAGGTATTTGATCATTCTTTCAGGGTTTTATTTCAGTCTACAGGTTGCAAACAGCAAGGGCAGCCATGGCTTCAAACCCTTGAAGCTTATTCTCCTCATATTGTGCCTTACACCTATCAAGGCTCAAAGAGGGTTGTCATAGGCCTTTGATAGGCCCTTCTTGAGCCCCCCATTACCCCCTTTTCAGCCCATGTGGAGCAGCAGCAAGTTTAGCACCAACAGGGCAGATTGCATCATTTTTTTCTAGGCTGTGAGCACTCATCTACTTCAGCTCCACACTTGGCCATTGCTTCTTGCTCTCTACCTTGATCAAGAGGGCTATAGACTTCATGTTTGATGTCATTCAAGCTTTGGGCATTGGTCTTGATCATTCGGGGCTGATCTCTTCAGATTTGGGACTGTTATAAACTGTCATAACAGGCTGAAAATAGGGCAGCACCATTGGCATTAGCATTTGTTGCTTATACTCCATTCCGGTTGTGCTATTTGATGCTCGTATGCAGTCTACATGATGCCTAGTGCCTTGGGAATGTATGCACATGATTATGCCATGATTTTGGCTTGAAATATTGGCTGATTTGGGACTGTTATTTACTGTTATACAGTGCTGGAAACAGGGTAGCCACACTTGGCATTGGCATTTGATGCTTATACTCTACTCCGGTTACCTTGTTTGATGCCCGTATGCGGTCTACTTCCTACCCGGATGTATTGGGGATGTATGCATTTGGTTTGACCATGATTTTGGCTTGAATTAGGGGCTGAAATCTACTGTTTAGAACAGTAAATACATGCTGGAATAATAGTGGGCTGAAGGTACTTTACATGCTTTGGCACTTACCTACCGATACCGGATGTATGCTTTGAGCTTTGGCATGATGTCTCTGACATTTGGGGACGACTTGGAGCATATGTATGAGATTATGGGATGCTTTTGAGCTTCACATTAGCTCCGTCTTCATTGGCATTTGGACCAACTTGGCATGCTCGTGGACCACCTATGCCTCATGTCTCTGCTTGACAGTTAGGCTTTTGCATTACATGTTTTGGTTCGTGACATATGCTATTTGGTTCGTGTATGCCATACCGACATTTGGAGCTTGGATTTGGATGTATTTGAGCATTCTCGACTTACTTGATCACTGATCTTGGTTGCTATTTGGATGTCATTGAGTTGACTGAGAGCTTATTTGGGCTTATGTATTGCTTCATGGTTAATACGACCAGTGCTTCATGTATGTCATGCTCTCTTGGATGCACTTGATGCATTGGCAGGGTCACTTATCACTGGTGCTTTCTCTTGGGTTGTTTGAGCTTCTGAGCTCACTTTGTACGCCTTTTGTGCTAGTGGGAGCATTTTACATGCTTGCTTGATCTTTGACAGCTGCATGCTATTGGAGCACTTACATGTATTTGGAGCAGTTTATGTCTTGAGCAGCTACATACGCATTGAGACTTTGGGATCATACTCCGATCTTTATGGATATGCATTGATGTACTCTTGGTTCACAGGATGCTTATGAGCTGAGTCTCATATTTGGATCTTTCTCTTTGAGCAGACACCTATTTGTGTCAGGTTTTGGCAGTTACAGGAACACTTTGCCTAGAGTGTCTGGGGGTGTGCCTTTCACTGGCAGATGTTATTTTGATATGCTTCGGTGTTGAGCTCATGTTCTTTTCACTATCATTGGCCTTGCTTATGTCCATTTCATGCCGGCTTTGGACCTAGCATTGTTTGCCTGACATTGGATCCTATTTTGGGACAGTTTGCTCTCTAGACTGCATACATGCAATTTATTACAGCAAGCAGTTATTGGTGGACTGAGGTGTACTTTTCATGCTGAAATATCCTGATTTGGTGTACCGCACCTAGTACTAAGTGGGCAGCAACTTTTGGCACACTTTGCTCGCCCTTTGGACCCCGTTTTGGTCATTTTTGGGCAGTTTCTGCAGTAAAACAGCAAGCAGTTTTGGGCTGTTTGGGCATTTCCAGCCTGCATAATGGCGTCATCTTCGCATGATAGTGCCATGTTTAACATTACAAAGTTGGATGGTACCAACTAATCTTACTGGAAGAGTCAAATATGGCAGGTTTTGGTGCAGAAATCTCAGATTAAGCCACTTCGGTTGAGTGGGGAGCAGCCTAAAACCATGGACAATGACGACTGGCTTGAACTTGATGAGCTATGCAAGTCCACGATTGTATTGTCTCTCACTGAACAGGTACATTATAATGTATTTGAGGAAGCACAGAGCGCATGGGATCTATGGAATAAGATCAAGAATCTTTATGATAAGAAAAGTCCGGCGAGTCAGATGTACTGGTTGAAGCAGCTTATGGATCTGCGCATGAAGGATAATGCGACTATGTCTGCTCACTTGAGCCAGTTCCATTCTATATTGAAGAACCTGACTTTGCAGGATATCACCTTTGGAGAGGAAGTAACTCCTCTTTTCTTGCTTGGGACTCTAAATGAGTCATGGGATGTTTTCTGTACTGCTCTTTGTGCCTCTAGTGCTACTCTAAAATTGGCAGATGTTGAGAGTGCTCTTCTTCAGGAAGAGGTGAATCGCAAAAACTTGGATGCCTCTTGTGGTAGTCATGCTTTGACAGTTAGAGGCAGGAATGACAGGTATGACCGTGGTAATGGTCGAGGCCGTGACTCGCAGAAGGATCGGTCTAAATCTCGTGGCAAGTCGCGTAGTAAGTCGCGTGGGCGCAATGCAAATGTCACTTGTCATCATTGTGGAAAAAAGGGCCATATTAGACCACAGTGTCATGAGTTGCGCAATGAGAAGCGCAAGGATAAGGGGAAAGATAAAGTGCAGGAGAAGTCCTCTGATCACAGCATAGTACATGCGAAGTCCAACGTCAAGATTGAGGAAATTAATGTCACGCAGACTAAGGAGTCCGATGGTGGTGATGAGTTTATACTTGCAGCTAGTTCTTATGATGCTTCACACTTGACTGAGACACCTAGTATGTATGCACAGTGCTGGTTATTGGATTCAGGTTCATCCTTCCATGTGACGCCTTACCGTGAGTGGTTCCACTCTTACCGCACTATATCTGGTTCAGTCGGACTTAGAGACGACAGGTCTCTTGACATTGTGGGCATGGGTGATATTCAGTTGCAGTTTTCCATTGGCAGTTCATTTTTGCTTAGGGATGTACATCATGTACCTGCGCTTACGCGCAGTCTTATGTCTGCAGGACAGTTAGATGATGCAGGGTTTCATGTCTGTTTTGGGGATTCTGCCTGGAAAATTACCAAAGGCAGACTTGTGCTTGCTAGAGGCGCCAAGGCTGGCAGCCTCTATCCTCTTGTTGTATCTGGGTCCTCAGTTGACCATGTTTTTGGCAGTGGGTTCTATCCCACATGTATCACTTTGGCATGCCCGTTTGGGGCATATGTCTTTGAAGGGAATGAAAATGTTATCTGGTTTGCAGTATCTTCCGCCTTTGGACTATGCACGTTTTGACTCATGTGATCATTGTCTTTATGGTAAGCAGAATAGGTCTACGCATAAGAAATCAGGTAGGCCACGCCTGAGTGAGCCCTTGGCATTGGTGCATTCCGATGTTTGTGGGCCTATGCCTTGCATGTCTATGGGTGGCGCGAAGTACTTCGTTACCTTCATTGATGATTTTTCTAGGAAAGTGTGGGCTTATCCCATAAAGCAGAAGTCCGATGTCTTGGCAGTTTTTCAGAGATGGCTTGCTCTTGTTGAGAACCAGACTGGGTATAGGCTGAAATGCCTTAGGACAGATAATGGGGGAGAATATGTCTCGCATGCTTTTGAGCAGTTTTGTGATGACAGGGGTATTAAGCGTCAGTTGACCGCCCCTTACACCCCACCCCAGAATGGTTTGGCTGAGCGCATGAACAGGACTATTCAGGAGCGTGTGCGCTCTATGCTTAGCCATGCAGGCCTACCCCAGAGTTTTTGGGCTGAGGCAGTTAGTACGGCAATGCATGTCATAAACCGATCGCCTTCCAATGGATTGGATTTCCAGGTTGCAGAGGAAGTTTGGGCTGGTAAGCCACCCTCTTATGCGCATCTCCGTGTCTTTGGATGTGAGGCATTCTGCCATGTGCCCAAGGACAAGAGGAGTAAATTGGATCCAAAGAGCATTAAATGCATATTCCTTGGCTATGGTGAGTCAGGAGAGATGGGCTATCGCCTATGGGATCCACAGGCGCGGAAAATAGTACGCAGCCATGATGTCGTCTTCCATGAAGACAAGATGCACAGGCAGCCTGAGAAGGTGGTTGAGATCCGCAGAGTGATCTTTTAGGAGGAGCCTAGAGCTCCAGCACAGCCAGTAGTACAGCCTGCAGTAGTTCCTCCACAGGGCTAGGATGTTGGACAGGCAGTTAGAGAGGCAGCAGAGCCTGCAGTGAGACGGTCTGCTAGAGACAGACGTCCACCTGACAGATTTCAGCCCTCTATGCATTATGTTTTGGTTACAGATGCAGGAGAGCCTTTCACTTATGATGAGGCTATGCACAGGGGTGACAGTCACTCCTGGGAGAGGGCTATGCAGTCTGAGATAGACTCCTTGCATAAGAATGAGACTTGGGATTTGGTTGCCTTGCCTAGGGGTAAGAAGGCTTTGCCATGGAAGTGGGTGTACAAGCTGAAAAGTACCCCTGGACACCCCAAGCCGGCATACAAGGCTAGATTGGTAGCAAAGGGTTTTAAGCAGGAACATGGTGTGGACTTTGATGAGGTCTTCTCTCCTGTGGTTAAGATGACCACCCTGCGCTTAGTCTTGGCTTTGGTTGCATAGCTTGACTTAGATCTATATCAGATGGATGTCAAGACGGCTTTTCTACATGGGGACTTGCATGATGAGGTCTATATGGATCAGCCTAAGGGCTTTGCAGAACCTGGCAAGGAGCACCTAGTGTGCAAGTTGAAGAAGAGCTTGTATGGCTTGAAGCAGGCACCTAGGGAATGGTATCATAAGTTTAATGCCTTTATGTAGTCACAGGGCTACAGCAGGAGTGCTATGGATCTGTGTCTTTACACGAAGAAAGCCCGTGATGGCAGTTTGCTTATCTTGGTACTCTATGTTGATGATATGCTGATAGCAGGGAAAGCTCATGATGAGCTAGATGCTCTTAAATCTCAGCTGAAGAAGAGCTTTGAGATGAAGGATTTGGGACAGGCCTCACATATACTTGGGATGCGCATTAAGTGCGATAGGCATCAGGGGCTTTTGTATCTCTCACAGCGGGAGTACATTCATAAAGTCCTTGAGCGCTTCCACATGCAGGACGTAAAGCCTATTGGCTGTCCATTACCTTCTTATGTGAAGGTATCACAGGCCGATTGTCCACAGACAGATGAGCAGAGGGCCGAGATGGCCAAGATCCCTTATGCTTCAGCTGTGGGCAGTTTGATGTATGCCATGATAGCCACTCGTCCAGATATTGCGCATGCAGTTGGTGTTGTGGCACGCTATATGGCTACACCTGGCAGCAGACATTGGGATGCCGTGAAGGGTATCATGAGGTACCTGAAGGGCACATCAGATATGTGTATTTGCTATGGCAGCCAGGATACAGGGGTCGTGGGGTACACTGACTCCGATTATGCAGGACATGCAGATAGTAGGAAGTCCACTTCTGGCTATGTATTCACCTATGCTGGAGGGGCTGTCTCTTGGATGTCCAGGGTTCAGAAGTGTACGGCTTTGTCTACCACTGAGGCCGAGTATGTTGCAGCCACTGAGGCTTGCAAGGAGGCCATATGGTTAGGCCATCTAGTTGCTGACCTTGGGATTGATGCTACACCTACACTGCATTCGGATTCTATGAGTGCCATTCAGTTGGCTAAGAATCCGGTCTTCCATGCAAAGACAAAACACATTGAGGTGAGGTATCACTTCATACGTGGTGTCATGGAGGACAAGTCTGTTGACCTTGTCAAGATCTCCACTGACGAGAATCCTGCAGATCTGCTCACGAAGAGCCTCACTACTGAGCGCTTTGCCTTCCTCAGGAGGTTGATGGGCGTTGGATGAGATGTCACCTTTCCTCATCCCTTGTACCTATGTACATTTGTACTGTCTTTTCTTTTTCTTTTCTCTCTCACTAGGGCAGATTCGCCTTTAAGTGGGAGGTTGTTGGGGGTAAAGGCGCCTCCGCCGTGCCGCCCCGTGTATTACTACACTGACAGTACCCACCACTGCACACTGCAGGTGGCGGGCGCCCATCACGTCACTTTATTCTTTATTCTTTTAGTGACAGTTTGAATAAAGGAAGGCCCGGTCACACATTGTGACTGTTGGAGTTCCCATTTCTTGTCTCTCTCTTTCTTGCTCTTGCTCTCCCGCCATAGCTCGCGTGCAAGCTTCGATCCTTCTCACCTTTCATATTAGATGATGATAATGATCAGGACAGTTATGTTTAGAAAGAAAAATAAGAATGACGGAGTCTTAGTGGACCAGAAACATCCTCTGACACTATACCTAGAGTGAGCCCTTGGTCTGGGAGACTAAGGAGTAGCCCCACATCTTCAGGTGGATCTATAAGTGTAGCATGGAAGGACAAAGAAAATAAGAAAGTGTTGGATGGTAATGATGCATCTACCAGTCATTTGGGATTTGATGGAGATTCTAGTGGTTCGGAGAGTTTAGATGATGAGCTTGGCATTCCTTTAGTCAAGACAGCATGTGTACAGAGAGCTCATAGTAATGTAAAGGCTCCATTGAGTGATTCGGTGGTACACAGATCTAGCAGATACCCTATTAAAAGATTTGGCTTTGAAGGTTATGCAGCTCACCATTATGCTTATATGGTGAAACTAGTTGAGGATGTTGAGCCCACTTGTTTTGAGGATGTTGTTGGTCATGCTCATTAGGATGCAACAATGGATGATGAGATTGTCGCATTAGCAGCCAATAAGACTTGGGATTTCGTACCCTTACCTAAGGGTAAGAAAGCTATTGGCTATAAGTGGGTTTACAAAGTCAAGCATAATGCAGATGGCTCAGTTAGTAGGTATAAAGCTAAGCTGGTTGCAAAAGGCTATACTCAAACATATGGCATAGATTATGAATAGACATTTAGTCTAGTTACTAGGATGCCAATTGTTAGATATGTGATTGCCTTGGCAGTAGCCAAAGGTTGGAGTTTGCAACAAATGGATGTTAAGAATGCCTTTTTGCATGGTGAATTGCACGAAGAAGTGTATATGGAGCAACCAGCAGGTTATGAGGACTTAGAGCATCCCACATATGTGTACAGGTTAAAGAAGGCACTCTATGGGCTAAAGCAAGCACATAGAGCATGGTCTGACAAGATTGGAGAGTATCTTGTTAATATTAGATTTTGAATTTCTGATGTTGATCACTCACTTTATGTGAGAAAGGGAGATGCAAGTTTCGTCATCATAGTCATCTACGTGGATGACTTGATTATTACATGTGACACTGACAATGGGATTGCTGAAGTTAAGGACTTATTGAAGAAGAAGTTTGAGATGAAAGATTTGGTTGAGCTAAGATACTTTCTTGGTATTGAGGGGATTAGATGTGATGATGGTATATGGCTATCTCAAAGGCAGTATGGCTTGGATACGTTATCCAAGTATGGTATGACAGCATGTAAGCCTCTTTTAGTACCATTGGAGCAAAATGTGAAGTTAAGTGCTGACTTTGGGGATGAGATAGAAGACCCCACTATGTTCAAGAGGATAGTAGGGAGTTTGATTTACATGACTATCACAAGGCCAGACTTAAGCTATGTTGTTGGCTTTGTCAGTCAATTAATGCAGATGCCTAGAAAGCCTCATTTGGATGTAGTTAGACTTATATTGAGGTATGTGAAGTCCACTTTACATCATGGACTTTTTTATGAGGCAGGTAAGGATGTACATGTCTTTGGATATACAGATGTAGATTTGGCTGGTAGCATGTCAGACATAAGATCTACAAGTGGATTCATGTTTTCCCTTGGCAGTGTAGCAGCTACATGGAGCAGCAAAAAGCAACCTATAGTTGCTTTATCGAGTACAGAAGGCTGAGTATAAAGGTGCTGCTATGGCAGCATGCGAGATGGTATGGTTCCAAAAGTTATTAGGTAATTTGGATGTGCAGGGAGATAGTCCAGTTGTCATTCAAAGTGACAACATGAGCATCACATAGCTAGGAATCCAGTGTTCCATGCTAGGACAAAACACATTGAGATGCACTACCACTTTGTGAGAGAGAAGGTACTTGCAGGAGAGATTGACTTGGTATATGCTAGCACACAGGATCAAATAGCTGACATTTTCACAAAGGCATTGGGTGCAGAGAAGCTTTGAAAGTTTTGAAGCTTACTTGGAGTTGCAGAGATAGAATGTAGCTTGAGGGGGAGTGTTGAGATGGTAAGCTCAACACGTGTGGACATTGATGATGGACTGTCTGGCTAGATGAGTCTGCACATCTACACTTAGCATGTTGGTCGTTATTATGACACTCACATGGCCACTAACTTATCACTTATTATATTTAGTTTGTTACACCTATCTATACAGCTGGTAAAGATATAGCGCCAGTCGATTAGTGTAATCGGTTATGCACTGTTTGACTTAGAAGGCCACTTTCCTTTATGTTGTATCTTATCTATACTTTGTGTACATTGTATAGTGTATGAAAGAAGAAGAAGAAATCAACAAGAAAACGTTTTGATATCCATCTCTCTTCTTGTGTACTTGAGTGAGCTTCCTCTTGTATATACAGTGTGTGTTTGGTGCAGCAACTCAAGCAAGTCCCCCCCACCACACGATTCTTGACATGGTATTAGAGCCGCACCACTGAGAGAGGTTGATTTCGAAGGCTGAAGTGAAGGAGAAGAAGCAAGGTTTGAGAAAGCAAGCAATGGGTAAGAAGCTCTCCCATTCTTCCACTCTCTCTCTCTTGGATATTGTTTGTGGAGGCACCGGAAGCACGGTCGAGCAAAAATCTCAGATTGCTGTGAGATTTGGTGTGTGTTTGAGGCCATTTCAGGCCCCATTTTAGAGCCGCAAGGTTGCGGATAGCAATTTCAGGGTACATTGTGATTTCGGTTGTATTAACCGAAAGTGGATGCACAGGTTACAGATTGTGAATTTGTAATTTTTGAGGTGTTTGCACGAAGCAAACATAAGTTTTATCTGCAAACAGTTACAGATTACATGTACTATTGAGCAATCAATGAAAAAGGTTGCTTGGTGTAGTGTTGTGTACGTGTTGTGAAAGATTGAAGAAGACTAGCTTGCTGTGTTGTATTCTTGTTTGTGATAATGCCACAGAACAGTGGAAATCCCATTATTGAGAAGCTCCACAAGAAGAACTACCCTTTATGGAAGTTTCGTGTGACAAACTTCCTCATTGGAAAGGGCCTTTATGAGTTTGTTTTAGGTGAAGAAAAGGAGCCAGAGCTGGGTATCCCTCTGAATGCAAATGAATTAAAAGCATGGAAAGAATGGAATGTAGAAGACAAAAACGTGATGTACTGGTTATCTGCAGTCACTGATGATACTATACTAGGACATATTAGGAATGCGAAAACTTCACATGCAGCTTGGACAATTTTTGAGAACATGTTTTCAGTAAATACAAAGGCACGAAAGATTCAACTCAAGCAAGAGTTGAATGCCTTGGAGAAAGGAAAAATGTTTGTCAATGAGTATGTGTTGAAGGTTAGGAGCATTGCAGATGCTTTAGCAGCAATTGATGCAATGTCGGATGATGATGATTTGGTTTTATCCACTTTGAGTGGCCTTAATAATGAGAAGGCATGGAAATCATTTGTTACTTCAGTATATGTACGAAAGCCATTTCCAGATTTTGATGAGTTGATCTCTCTCATGATTACTAAAGAGATCAATATGCAGGGTGATTTGTATGAAAGAAATGGTGAATAGGTCCAAGCATTTTACTCGAGTTTAGGAAGGGGACGTGGTAGATCCTCTTCAAGAGGCCGTGGTATAGGACGTGCTGGCGATAAACAGCAAAATAGGTTTAATCAATAGTTTGGTGAAATGCAAGTTTCTGGAGGCAGAGGAAACTTTAGAGTCACGAGGAGCTCTAGAGGAAGAGGTGGATGGCAGAATAGGTCTCGAAATTCTGCTATTGTTTGCCATTGTTGTGGCAAAACAGGCCAGATTGCAGCCCATTGCTATGCAAAGAAGGATGATATTCGCAGTGATAAATTGTAGCAAGGAAACTATGCATCGTCTTCACGACAGAATGAATACAAAAATGAGCGCCTGTTTGTTATGTAGTATATAATGAATGCAGTTACAGGAAAGGGGACACATGATGATGTATGGCATGCCGATTCAGGTGCATCTAATCATATGACCAGTCATGTTGAATGGTTTGGAGAGATGTAGGACTTACAAAACCCAGGTTATGTGCAGACGGGTGATGATTCATGCCACTCAATTTCACACATTGGAAAGGTTCCCTTGTCCTTGTATGATGGCCAGACAAAGAGTTTGACAGATGTATTACATGTGCCATCAATTACAAAGAATCTAGTGTCTATTGGCCAAATGGTAGAGCACAGATTGTAGGTCCAATTCAATGCAAAAGGTTGTTTTGTAGAAGACTTTAATGATAAGTGCATGTTGGTCGCAAAAGGAAGTAGAGTTGGCTGAATTTTCACTTTAGATGCTGGAATTCCTGCAATGGATGCTGCTATGTATGCTAAAGGAAAAGGAATAGTTGTGCAGATATTAAAATATGGCATAAACATATTGGACATGAAAATGTGCAAAGGCTGAAATTAATGCAGTCCAGAGGATTGGTTATAGGGTTGCCTTCTTTTAGAGTTGCAAAATTGTGTAAAGTCTGTAAAGCATACCAATTTGGTGAGCAGGTAAGACAACCCTTCTCGCATGATAGAGAAGTAAGTAGAAAAATACTTGATGTAGTGCATACAAATGTTTGGGGACCTACATAGAATGTGTCTCTTGGTGGCAGCAAATACTTTGTCACATTTATTGATGAGTGTTTAAGGAAGTTATGGGTATACTTCATGAAGGAAAAAAGTGATGTATTTGAGCACTTCAAATCTTTTAAGGTAGCTGTTGAAACAGAAATAGGCTTAAAAGTAAAGTGCTTGAGATCAGATGGAGGGGGAGAGTACCTCTCTAATGAGTTCAGTGGTTTCTTGAGGACTCATGGAATAAAGAGGCAATTTACTTGCAGGTATAGTCCACAGCAAAATGGTGTTGGAGAAATAAAAAACATGCATATTGCAGAAGTTGCATGGGCATTAATGGCTGAAAAGAATACGCCTAAACATTTTTGGTCTGAGGCTGTCCATACTGTTGTCTACATTATGAACAAAATTCCCACAGTTGCAGTTCACGGGATGACTCCTGAAGAGTGCTTTACTGACAAGAAGTTCGATGTATCGCACTTGAAGGTATTTGGATGTGTTACATATGTTCTTGTGCCAGTTGAGTTACGGAAGAAGCTTGATCCAAAGGCAGAAAAATGTATTTTTATTGGGTACTCTTTAGAGCAGAAATGGTATCGCTGTTATAACCCTATCATAGGTGAGTTTAGAGTGAGTAGGGATGCTATCTTTGATGAGATGGACAGTTGGTGGTATGCACCTATTGGTGATGTATTAGATGATGATAATGATCAGGACAGCTATGTGCAGAAAGAAAAACAAGAATCATAGAGTCTTAGTGGACCAAAAACATCATCTGGCATACCTATAGTGAGCCCTTGGTCTGGGAGACTAAGGAGCAGCCCCACATCTTCAGGTGGATCTATAAGTGTTGCAGGGAAGGACAAAGGAAACAAGTAAGTGCTTGATGGTAATGATGCATCTACCAATCATTTGGGATTTGATGGATATTCTAGTGGTTCGGAGAGGTTGGATGATGAGCTTGGCATTCCTTGAGTCAGGACACCAGGTGTACAGAGAGCTCATAGTAATGTAAAGGCTCCATTGAGTGATGCGATGGTATGCAAATCTAGCAGGGTAAGATACCCTATTAAAAGATTTAGTTTTGAAGGTTATGCAGCTCACCATTATGCTTATATGGTGAAACTAGTTGAGGATGTTGAGCCCACTTATTTTGAGGATACTGTTGGTCATGCTCATTGGGATGCAGCAATGGATGAGGAGATGGCTGCATTAGAAGCCAATAAGACTTGGGATTCGGTACCCTTACCTAAGGGTAAGAAAGCTATTGGCTGTAGGTGGTGGGTTTACAAAGTCAAGAATAATGCAGACAGTTCAGTTAATAGGTATAAGGCTAGGTTGGTTGCAAAAGGCTATGCTCAAACATATGGCATAAATTATGATGAGACATTTAGTCGGTTAGGTATGTGATTGCCTTGGCAGCAGCGAAAGGTTGGAGTTTGCAAGAAATGGATGTTAAGAATGCCTTCTTGCATGGTGAATTGCATGAAGAAGTGTATACGGAGCAACCAACAGGTTACGAGGACTTAGAGCATCCCACATATGTGTGCAGGTTAAAGAAGGCGCTCTATGGGATGAAGCAAAAGCACCTAGAGCATGGTCTGACAAGATTGTAGAGTATCTTGTTAATATTGGATTTTGAATTTTTGATGCGGATCACTCACTTTATGTGAGAAAGGGAGGTCATCATAGTCATCTATGTGGATGACTTGATTATTATAGGTGACAGTGACAATGGGATTGTTGAAGTTAAGGACTTCTTGAAGAAGAAGTTTGAGATGAAAGATTTGGGTGAGCTGAGATACTTTCTTGATATTGAGGTGATCAGATGTGATGATGGTATATGGATGTCCCAAAGGCAGTATGGCTTGGATATGTTATCCAAGTATGGTATTACAGCATGTAAGCCTCTTTTAGTACCATTGGAGCAAAATGTGAAGCTAAGTGCTGATGTTGGAGATGAGATAGAAGACCCTACTATGTTCAGGAGGATAGTAGGGAGTTTGATTTACACGACTATCACAAGGCCAGACTTGAGCTATGCTATTGGTCTTGTCATTCAATTTATGCAGATGCCTAGAAAGCCTCATTTGGATGCAGTTAGATGTATATTGAGGCATGTGAAGTCCACTTTACATTATGGAATTTTTTATGAGGCAGGTAAGGACGTACATGTCTTTGGATACACAGATGCAGATTGGGCTGGTAGCATGTCAGATAGAAGATTTACAAGTGGATTCATGTTTTCCCTTGGTAGTGGAGTAGCTACATGGAGTAGCAAAAAGCAACCTACAGTTTCTTTATCGAGTACAAAGGTTGAGTACAGAGGTGCTGCTATGGCAGCATGTGAGGTGGTATGGTTGCAAAAGTTAGTAGGTGATTTGGATATGCATGGAGGTGGTCCAGTTGTCATTCATTGTGACAACATGAGCATCATACAGTTAGCTAGGAATCCAGTGTTCCATGCTAGGACAAAACACATTGTGGTGCACTACCACTTTGTGAGAGAGAAGGTACTTGAAGGAGAGATTGACTTGGTATATGCCAGCACACAGGATCACATAACTGACATTTTCACAAAGGCATTGGGTGTAGAGAAGCTTCAAAAGTTCTGAAGCTTTCTTGGAGTTGCAGAGATAGAGTTGAGCTTGAGGGGGAGTGTTGAGATGGCAAGCTCAACACATGCGGAGATTGATGATGGACCGCTTGGCTAGATGAGTCCACACGTCTACAGTTAGCATGTTGGTGGTTATTATGATACTCACATGGCCACTAACTTATCACTTATTATATTTAGTTTGTTACACCTACTTACAGCTGGCAAAGATATAATGCCAGTCGATTAGTGTAGTCGGTTATGCACTGTTTGACTTAGAAGGCCACTTTCCTTTATGTTGTATCTTATCTATACTTTGTGTACATTGTATAGTGTGTGAAAAAAGAAGAAGAAACTAGCAAGAAAACGTTTTGGCCTCCATCTCTCTTCTTGTGTTCTTGAGTGAGCTTCCTCTTGTGTATACAGTGTGTGTTTGGCGCAGTAGCTCAAGCAAGTCCCCTTCACCACGTGATTCTTGACATACAATGTACACAAAGTATAGATAAGATACAACATAAAGGAAAGTAGCCTTCTAAGTCAAACAATGCATCACCGATTTCACTAATTGACTGGCATTATATCTTTGCCAGCTGTAGGTAGATGTAACAAACTAAATATAATAAGTGATAAGTCAGTGGCCATGTGAGTATCATAATGACCACCAACGTGCTAAGTGTAGACGTGCAGACTCATCTAGCTAGGCAGTCCATCATCAATGTCTACACGTGTTGAGCTTGCCATCTCAACACTCCCCCTCAAGGTCAACTCTATCTTTGCAACTCCAAGTAATCTTCGGAACTTTCGAAGCTTCTCTACACCCAATGCCTTTGTGAAAATGTCAGCTATCTGATCCTGTGTACTGACATATACCAAGCCAATATCTCCTGCAAGTACCTTCTCTCTCACGAAGTTGTAGTGCACCTCAATGTGTTTTGTCATAGCATGAATAATTGGATTTCTAGCTATCTGTACGCTGCTCATGTTGCCACAATGAATGACAATTAGACTATCTCCCTAGACATCCAAATCACCTATTAACTTTTGCACCCATACCACCTCACATGCTACCATAGCAACACCTCTATACTCAGCCTCTGTACTCGATAGAGCAACTGTAGGTTGCTTTTTGCTACTCCATGTAACTGTTGCACTACCAAGGAAAAACATGAATCCACTAGTAGATCTTCTGTCTGGCATGTTACCAGCCCAATCTGCATCTCTATATCCAAAGACCTGTACGTCCTTACCTGCCTCATTAAAAAGTCCATAATGTAAAGTGGACTTCACATACCTCAATATACATCTACCTACATCTAAATGAGGCTTTCTAGACATCTGCATAAATTGATTGATAAGGACAACAACATAGCTTAAGTATGGTCTTGTGATAGTCATGTAAATCAAACTCCCTACTATCCTCTTGAACATAGTGGGGTCTTCTATCTCATCCCCAACATCGACACTCAACTTCATATTTTGCTCCAATGGTACTGAAAGAGGCTTACATGTTGTCATACCATACTTGGATAACATATCCAAGCCATACTGCCTTTGGGATAGCCATATACCATCATCACATCTAATCACCTCAATACTAAGAAATTATCTCATCTCACCCAAATCTTTCATCTCAAACTTCTTCTCCAAGAAGTCCTTAACTTCAGTAATCCCATTGTCACTGTCACCTGTAATAATCAAGTCATCCACATAGATGACTATGATGATGAAACATGCATCTCCTCTCACATAAAGTGAGCGATCAACATCAGAAATTCAAAATCCAATATTGACAAGATACTCTCTAATCTTGTCATACCATGCTCTAGGTGCTTGCTTCAACAACCCGTAGAATGCCTTCTTTAACCTGCATACATATGTGGGATGCTCTAAATCCTCATAACCTGCTGGCTGCTCCATATACACTTCTTCTTCCAATTCATCATGCAATAAGGCATTCTTAACATCCATTTGCTGCAAACTCCAACCTTTGATTGTTTCCAAGGCAATCACACACCTAACAAATGCCATCCTAGCAACTGGCTGAATGTCTCTTCATAATCTATGCCATTTGTTTGAGCATAGCCTTTTGCAACCAACCTAGCCTTATACCTGCTAACTAAACCATCTCCATTATGCTTGAATTTGTAAACCCACTTACAACCAATTTTCTTACCCTTGGGTAAGAGTACCAAATTCCAAGCCTTATTGGCTTCTAATGCAACCATCTCATCATCCATTGTTGCATCCTAATGAGCATGATCAACAGCATCCTCAAAACAAGTGGGCTCAACATCCTCAACTAGTTTCACCATATAAGCATAATGGTGAGCTGCATAACTTTCAAAGCCAAATCTTTTAACAGGGTATCTGACCTTGCTAGATCTGCGTACCACCAGATCACTCAATGGAGCGTTTACATTACTATAAGCTCTCTATACACCTGGTGTCTTGACGAAAGGAATACTAAGCTCATCATCCAAACTCTTTGAACCACTAGAATCTCCATCAAATCCCAAATGACTAGTAGATGCATCATTACCATCCAGCACTTTCTTCTTTCCTTTGTCCTTCCCTGCAACACTTATAGATCCACCTGAAGATGTGGGGCTACTCGTTAGTCTCCCAGACTAAGGGCTCACTATAGGTATAGTACTAGATGATGTTTCTGGTCCACTAAGTCTCCCTGATTCTTGTTTTTCTTTTTGCACATAGCTATCTTGATCATTGTCACCATCTAATACATCACCAGTAGGTGCATACCAGCTGCTCATCTCATCAAAGATAACATCCCTGCTCACTCTGAACTCACCTGTGAACATGGTTATAACAATGATACCCCTTCTGGTCTAAAGAGTATCCAATAAAAATACATTTTTCTGTCTTTGGATCAAGCTTCTTCCGTAGCTCATTTGGCACATGAACACATCCAAATACCTTCAAGTACAATACATCGGGCTTCTTGCCATAGTAAAGCATTCTTCAGGAGTCATCCCATGAACTGTAGCTATAGAAGTTCTGTTCATAATGTAGACAACAGTATGGACAGCCTCAGACCAAAAGGTTTAGGCATACTCTTTTCAGCCCCATTAATGCCCGTGCAACTCCTGCAATATGCTTATTTTTTCTTTCTACAACCCCATTTTGCTGTGGCATACACTTGCAAGTAAATTGCCTCTTTATCCCATGCGTCCTCAAGAAGCCACTGAACTCATTAGAGAGGTACTCTCCCCCTCCATCTGATCTCAAGCACTTCACTTTTAAGCCCGTTTCTATTTCAACAGCTGCCTTAAAAGATTTGAATTGCTCAAACACATCACTCTTTTCCTTCATGAAGCATACCCATAACTTCCTTGAATGGTCATCAATAAATGTGACAAAGTATTTGCTACCACCAAGAGATACATTCTATGTAGGCCCCCAAACATCTGTATACTCTACATCAAGTATTTTTCTACTCACTTCTCTGTCATGTGAGAAGGGTTGTCTTGCGTGCTTACCAAACTGGCATGCTTCATAGACTTTGTACAATTCTGCAACACTAAATGAAGGCAACCCTGTAACCAATCCTCTGGATTGCATTAGTTTCAGCCTTTGCACATTTGCATGTCCAATACGTTTATGCCATATTTCAATATCTGCAAGTACTCATTTTCCTTTAGCATGCATAGCAACATCCATTGCAAGAATTCCAACATCTAAAGTGAACATGCGGCCAACTCTACTTCCTTTTGTGACCAACCTGCACTTATCATTAAAGTCTTCTAAAACAACCTTTTGTATTGAATCGGACATGCAACCCCTGCTCTACCATTTGGCCAACATACAGTAGATTCTTTGTGATTGATGGCACATGTAATACATCTGTCAGACTCTTTGTTTGGCCATCATTCAAGGAAAAGGGCACCTTTCCAATGTGTGAAATTGGGTGGCATGAATCATCAACCATTTGCACATAACCTAGATTTTGTAAGTCATGCATCTCTCCAAACCATTCAACATGACTGGTCATATGATTAGATGCACCCGAAACGACATACCATACATTATCATGTGTCCCCTTTCTTGTAACTGCATTCATCATATGCTACATAACAAATAGATGCTCATTTTTGTCTTCATTTTGTCGTGAAGACAATGCAGAGTTTCCATGGTGCAATTTACCACTGCGAATATCATCCTTCTTAGCATAACAATTGGTTGCAATATGACATGTTTTGCCACAATAATGGCAAACAATAGCAAAATTTCCAGAACCTCTATTCTTCCATCTACCTCTTCCTCTAGAGCTCCCCCTGCCTCTAAAGTTTCATCGGCCTCCTGAAACCTGTATTTCACCAAATTATTGATTGAACCTATTTTGTTGGTTATCACCAACACGTCCCATACCACGGCCTCTCGAAGACGATCTACCACGTCCCCTTCTTGAACTCGAGTAAAATGCTTGAACTTGTTCGCCATTTTTTTTAGATGAGTCACCCTGCATATTGATCTCTTCGGTAATCATGAGAGAGATTAGCTCATCAAAATTTGTAAATGGCTTTTGTACGTATATTGAAGTAATAAATGATTCCCATGCCTTCTCATTATTAAGGCCACTCAAAGTGGATGAAACCAAATCATCATCATTATGCATTGCATCAATCACTTCTAAATCATCTACAATGCTCCTCACCTTCAACACATACTCATTGATAGACATTTTCCATTTCTTCAAGGCATTCAACTCTTGCTTGAGTTGAATCTTTTGTGCCTTTGTATTTACTGAAAACATGTTCTCAAAAATTGTCCAAGCTGCATGTGAAGTTTCTGCATTCCTGATATGTCTCAACATCGTATTATGAATGATTGCAGATACCCAATACATCACCTTTTTGTCTTTCGCATTCCATTCTTTCTATGCTTTTAATTCATCTGCAGTCGGAGGGATACCTAGCTCTAGCTATTTTTCTTCACCTGAAACAAACTCATAAAGGCCCTTTCCAATGAGGAAGTTCGTCACTTGGAACTTCCATGAAGGGTAGTTGTTCTTGTCGAGCTTCTCAATAATGGGATTTTCACTATTCTCTACCATTCTCACAAACAAGGATACAACACAATAAGCTAGTCTTCTGCAATCTTTCACAACACGTGCACAGCAATACACCAAGCAACCTTTTACACTGATTACTCAATAGTACATGTAATTTGCAACCTGATTGCAGATAAACCTTATGTTTGCTTCTTGCAAACACCTCAAAAATTACAGATTTGAAATTTATAACCTGTGTACCCACTTTCGGTCAATACAACTGAAATCACAATGTACCCTGAAATTGTTGTCCGCAACCTTGCGGCTCTAAAACGGGGCTTGAAACGGCCTCAGATGCCCAAAATAACTACGAAAAAGCCCTAAAGGAAAAATTTGTAGAATATACATTGCTCTGCTTGCACACCAAATCTCACAGCAATCTGAGATTTTCGCTCTACCTTGCTTCTGGTGCCTCCACAGACACTATCCAAGAGAGAGAGTGGAAGAATGGGAGAGCTTCTTATCCATTGCTTGCTTGCTTAAAGCTTGCTTCTTCTCCTTCCCTTCAGCCTTCAAAATCAACCTCTCTCAGTGGCACGTCTCTAATACCATGTCAAGAATCGCGTGGTGGGGGACTTTGCTTGAGCTGCTGTGCTAAACACTCATTGTATACCCAAGAGGAAGCTCACTCAAGAATACAAAAATAGAGATGGAGGCCAAAACGTTTTCTTGTTGATTTTTTCTTCTTCTTCCACACACTATACAATGTACACAAAGTATAGATAAGATACAACATAAAGGAAAGTGGCCTTCTAAGTTAAATAGTGTATAATTGACTACACTAATCGAGTGGCATTATATATTTGCTAGGTGTAGGTAGGTATAACAAACTAAATATAATAAGTGATAAGTCAGCGCCATGTGAGTATCATAATGACCACCAATGTGCTAAGTGTAGATGTGCGGACTCATCTAGCCATGCAGTCCATCATCAATGTCCGCATGTGTTGAGCTTGCCATCTCAACAATCGAGACTACTAAATTCAATGTCACATTAGCCAATGGAATGAGGGTGAAACCATTAAGTATGTTAAAAAATTGGCTAGTGAAGATCGCACGAGTCCATTTCTCTATTGAGTTTATAGTCATGAAGGGAGTGGACTACAACATCCTGCTAGTCCGACCCTGGATGTGTAGTGCGAGAGTCATAGAAGACTGGGGCAAGAGTCTCATCTTTCTAAGTAATCAAATGGAGGTTGTAAGGGTAGAGATGGACACTTGGAAGACCACGCTGGTTGACCTAGATGCCATCTCCACCATGCTAAAGGGCGACAATGGCGAGATTAGGAAATACTACGGGACCTTAACCAAGTATATCCTGTGTCTTGAGGATGAGCGAGACCGGATGCACATTCTTGTTACCATTGACTTGTTGAAAATGAGGAGTACGAACAAGCCATCAAGATGATGGGCAAGCCTAAGGACACACCCTTAGTACCTGTCTTCATGATGGTTGGAATCCTACATGGAGGACCCAACCCTGTCACATTCCAAGTCCCAAGCAATAGACGAGAGCTCCTTGAGATCCTAGGACATCTGTCTGACAAGTTAGCTAGAAATCTAGCAATGAATCTCAAGCCACTGGAAGATCTATTGGATGAGCCTAAGTGGCGATGGGCCAAGGTGCAAGATTTAAACTTGATGGGCCTTAGTCCTTGACCAACGAGAAGAGACGCATCAGGACTTGGGAGATGATGAGCAGTCAGATCAAGATACCTCTGACCACGAATATGAAGATTCTTGTTCCTTTAGTGATGCGAGTGAAAGGGAAATAGACACTATAGAATACGACAGTAAGGGATGTGTAATCAAATAAATATGAGTTGACTCCAAACCAATGCAAGCATAATGCCTTTAGATTTGAGAGAGGAGTCATGCGCATGGATTGTGATCGAACTTGGTTAGAATACATAGGTGTGATTGACTACGAGCAGGCAAGCCTAGCCCAACCAAGTGCCACACCACTGTTGAAAATGGACTCACCTTTCGAGCTACAACCACCAGGAGAGACTCCCTTCTAGCGAAAATGGAGAGTTTGATTTTGAGTCTGAAGTCAACTCAGATAGTGATCCTGAGATTCCTCAACCTTTGACGACTAGATGCCCCAAGGGGGACCTACCTGTCCACCTAAGGCATCAATGGCCAAGGGAGGAACGATGGAAGCTACCTAAGAAAATACAAGTAGAGGAGCAACGAAAACCGCAAGACCTACCAAAGCGATTCACAAAATTCAAAAAAGGAGATAGAGTAGTGATCTTCCTGGGAGCCAAACGACAAGGGTAAGCAAGTGAACCAATCGAAGGGCTTGCCAAGGTCAAGGAGGTCAATTTAGCTAGGGAAGGGGAGACAAACCAACCTGTCTTTATAGCCAATGACTTGACTGAGGAAGAGGAAGTAAGTCTCAGTGCTCTCTTACGCGAGTATATAGACATCTTTGCTTGGTCCCTAGAAGAGCTCAAAGGGGTAGACCCGAGTGTAGTGACTCACAACATACCCTTGACACTTGACACAATGCCAGTTAAGCAACGAGACTGTATCCCATGAATCCAATGCACGCCCATGCCATCAAGGAAGAAATTGACAAGCTAATGATAGTAGGATTCATCTACGAAATTGAGCACACGGACTGGGTTTTTCCCATAGATATCGTATTGAAGAAGAATGGAAAGATTAGAGTGTGCATCAATTATCAGAAGGTAAACACTTCTACGAAGAGAGATAACTATCCATTTCCATACACCAAATGAGAGAGTGGCTGGAAAAGAGGCCTACAATTTTCTGGACGGCTTTTTTGGATACAATCAGGTGCAAGTGTATCCTATTGATAGACAAAAGACTACATTCGCTTACGTAGTCATGCCTTTCGGGTTGACTAACGCACTAGCTACTTTCCAATGACTTATGTGCACTATATTCAAGGACATGCTTAGGAAGGAGTTAGAGGTCTTCGTAGATGACCTATGTGTTCACTCTACTTGGACGGAACACTTAGAAAAACTCTGAGCGGTCTTTGAACGGTGTCGACTATCGTTTCTTGTTAAACCCCTTGAAGTGCAAGTTTTGGATAAAGCATGGATGCATCTTAGGGTATGTAGTGTCCAAGAACGGCATTGCCAACAGACTTCTCGAAGGTCAGGGTCATTGTCAATCTTCCACCCCCAATTGATTATAAGAGCATTCAGTGCTTTTTAGGCCATACAAGGTATTATTGGCAGTTTGTATTGAACTACACATTGATTGCTAGACCTCTATACAAGCTGCTGATCATATTCAAATGGACCGAGGAATGCCAACATGTGTATGAGAAATTGAAAAAGGCTTTGACCACCGCACCAATTCTATGAGCCCCACATTGGACACTCAAGCTCCATGTGCACATTGACGCTTCGAAATTCGCCGTAGGAGCTGTTTTGTTCCAGTTTGTTGAACACAATCTAGATTACCCAATAGTGAGCTTTGCTAGCAGATAACTCACTGAGACCAAAATCAATTACTCAACAATGGAGAGAGAGGGTTTGGCCATGGTATTTGCTGTAAAGAAATTTTAGCATTATCTTTTGGCTATGCCTTTTACCTTCTTTATTAACCATCAAGCCTTGTTATATCTTGTTAATGAACCCTGCACTATAGGACACATCGCTCAATGGCTACTTCTGCTTTTAGAATTCGACTTCTCTGTGGTGGTACATAAAGAAAAGTAGCACTACATGGTTGATCATATGTCTCGCGTCCCCACAGGAGAATCCATTAGGCAAGGCATTGTGGACAAATGGCTAGACGCACACCTATTCAGCTTGTCCACCAAAAGGGATTTGTTTAGAGCCCATATGATGCTGTATTGGGCAGATGACATAGTTCAAGTGCTTCAGCACGAACTACTTGAACGACCAATAGAAAAGGCCTGACTTAGGTGGCTCATCATAAAGATCCAACCCTATTAGTTGATAATAGGCCAACTCTATAGGTTGGGGCAAGATAGATTGTTGCGTAGATGCATGTGTGAGCATGAAATGCATGACATACTCACAGAGACACACGGTGGAATCGCAAGAGGACTCCTTCAATGGAGATATGACAGCCTACAAGGTGCTGTATTCCCAGCTCTAGTGGCCCACTCTTTTTCGTCGAGATGCAACACGATTCATAAAGCATTGCAATGAGTGCCAATGGACTAAGGTCCCTATTTGCAAGGACCACATGGAGCTAACCCCAATCATTGCACGATGTCGTGCTGTTATGCGCACACCGTGTAAAGAAATCTAGAGTGTGATTTTCTTATTGATTTAGAGAGACAATGCCATTTTAGACATTAGTGTTAGTGTCCATGGTTTAAAAATATTAGATTTTTGGATAAGTTCTAGTCAATTTTTGATATTTAAGATATTATCTCTTGTAAAAATCCATAAAACTGTAGACACTTCTAGATTAGGATGACATGTAAAAGAAAGCATGTAGCTTTCAGCCAATTTGAGAGGATTTTATGTAAAAAGAAAGATTAGAAAAATCGCACAATGTGCGATCACTGTTTTTAGGCAGTAAACAACACTCTGAAGTGGGAGATGAAGAGGGAGTGATCTGACAGAATTCTGGCTAGGTCTATTGGTATTTTACCTCCCTCTTTTGGAGCCAATGGAAGCATCAGATTGGCGAAATGAGCAGCATAGAGGAAGGTACTATTTTATACATGTTTTTTTCTATTAGATTATATCTTCTCATAATGCTAAAAGAAACTGATAGGCTTCCTATATTACGAATCTTCTACATTTTCTAATTCTTTTTGGGAGTATTCTTCTACATCTTCAATTTCTTCAAACGCCTTCTCTTCCATCTACTCCTCTCCTTGAATCTACCTTCACAATGCTATCTCTTACCCTCATGGTGGACTCTCGACACCAAACACTCCAACACCATGTTAGGAGAAGTTTATGCTATCATCAGAGGTGAATTCTGAAAGATATTTGGGTTGATTTGGGACTGATATCTTCAGCCATTTTTAGAGAATTAGCTACAGAATTGTTCTTTTAATTCATTTCTTACTCTATAGAGTACATCTTGTCAAAATATGCAAGTATTATGTGCCCCTATGGTAGGGCAATGTTTGTAGATCATTCATAGATGCTTTGAGTTGAATTAACATGAGCTTTTTCTCTTATTTCTTGGCTGTGGTAACTTATCCTTATCATGAACTCAATTTGAAGCTCTCTTGAAGCAAGTCTCTTTGCCCTACAAGCCTTATAATTGACTCATAAGCTTTTGTTCCTAATAGTCTACATTGAATGTAATCATGCAAAGTTGATTCATGCTATGGCATCATGTATGAATGATGGGATGCTGAGTTGTTTATGATACATGACATCATATTGTACTTGATTTTATAATTTGTGATTGCTCTTACAGTCAAGAAAACAAGCTTGATTTGAGTTAGAACTTATGAGATAATACTCTTGTGATCTTTGCTAAGAACATGCAGTTGGAAGCTCTATCAACATCTTCAAGAACTTGGCTTGAAACCTTCAACCCTTCTCTTATCTCTGTCATCTCCGGAGTCTAAGCTCTTGAACCCCCATACATTCTTTTCTCTCAAACCCCTATGATCGACCGTGATGTACCTCTTGAACCTTTAAACATTCATTGTAATCTACTTATCTCTTGAAAACACATCTCCATCTATCTTGTCCAGTTTTCTTGCCAAACCCCTGTGGTGACCTTCAACCCTACATGCTGCGATAACGAAAACCCTTCAAAAAATGGGAGATTGACTTCATCAAACCCATTAGTACTGCGGCACAGTATTCATAAGCTAAATACATCATTGTCACCACTGATTATCTAACAAAATGGGCAAAAGTGTGCACTACGAGAAGAAATGACACTAGGACCACTACCAAGTTCTTATGGGAGCAAGTGATCTCACGATTTGGTTGCCCCATCGAACTCGTTAGTGTCCAAGGCACACACTTCATCAACGAAGTGATAGCTCATCTCCTATCCACCTTCCTGATCATCCATCGGAAGTCTTCGCCTTATTACCCTTAGGCAAACGTCCAAGCTGAATCTACAAATAAAATCTTGGTGAATGTTTTGACTAAGATAGTCTTTGTTTTGTGCAGTGAATGGGATAATAAGTTGATGGCGGTCTTGTGGGCCTACTGCATGGCTTACAAAATGGCTATAGGTCAAACTCCCTTTAGGTTGACCTATGGAATGGAGGCAATTTTACCCTTAGAATTCTTCATTTCTATCCTGGGAATAGCCCTTAGAATTCTTCATTTCTAGCTTGGGAATAGCCCTTAGAATTCTTCATTTCTAGCATGGGAATAGCTCTTCAAGAGAGATGGGATGGGAAGGAGGCACGGATAGAGCACCTGGTTGAGCTTGAATGCTTATCGGAAACCCAACTTCTAGTCACCCATGCACTAATATGTGATAAGGAAAGACGCAAAAGCTAGTTTGACAAGCACATCAAGTAGCAAGACTTTGAACAGGGTGAATTAGCACTATTGTACTCAGTCAAGGGACATAAAGAGAAAATGAAGTTAAGGGGATTAGGTCCTTTCAAAGTTTGGGCCATCAACCAAAATGGCAATGTAGAGCTTGAAACTCTGAAAGGACCTAATCCCCTAAACTTCAGCCAAAATTCTATCCCACGCACCCACTGCATTAGCCTCCAATGCTAGCTTCCCTTATCAATGTAAGAGTATCCACCATCAGTGAGATGGATGATAAGGATGACGAAGTCATAGAAACAACTTACCTACGCATAACGGTCACTCCCAGGCACACATGCACCTTCAATGCATTGATCGATGAGGAAGCTGACTTTAATATATTAACTCATGATCATTGGACCCAAATTGGAAAATCGTAGTTATAGCCCACTAATGCCAAACTCAACTGGTCATACGCCCTCTTGGGAGAATGCAAATCTACTGTTTCTATCGAGTCTAAAAGCATACTGATGATTTTCTGTGTTTCCCAACACTAAAGAGGCAAGCACAGAGTCACTGTTAGGATGAAAATTTAAGAAGAAAACTCATTGTAATGTCGACTACGAGTCGCAGCATATCCACCTATCCATGGGCAACGTCCGCATAGTTATAGCCTTCAACAAGGGTTGCATGACTCCTTCTGAGTTTGCAAGGACACTAACAGAGAAACCTGCCACCAAGTTTAAGGAGGGGGGCAGTATGTCGTCACAACCCACCAAGCCTCAAGACCACTAAATTACTAAATTCAAAGCTAAGGCCCATGAACCAAAGCTTCAATGGATTCCTAAACTACACAACCACTGCTAGGAGTAGACACCAACAAGCCTCACCGCCTGGGAGGCCAAGACACAACTACAAACATTGACGCACGATCAAAGCTACGATGGTTCCCCAAGACCTTATTGTAAGCGCAAGGCTACTATGCACGTAACACCTGGATTTGGCTACCTAAAACCAAAACAACTAGAGGCCCTACTCGAATGCCACCCTCAAGCTTGACCACATGAAACATCTAGCCACAGGCACTCGGACCCTAATAAACTCAAGCTGCTAGATCCATAGAACCTCCAAAATCTAAGCCCACAAAATTTCAAACAATCTGTAGGCCAAAACTACAGCCCGCTACTAACAACTTGTCTCAACTTGTGCCTCTACTAGTCCTCCTCAAGCCTCAGAAGCTCCCTTAGCCGTCGTCACAGCAGCCCAACCTATTGAACAAGAGGCCAAGCCACAACCTCAAAAGCACCTCAAACTGCAACAATCAACCCCTTGAACTCTCTAGTTCAATCAAACCCCAAGCGCCTGCCTATAATGTCCCTATTACTTAGTTTATTTTAATAAACAATGTGCGTATATATTCCAAAGAAATTTGATTTATGTTGCACATTTAAAAAAAAAACTAGCTCTAATTATGAAATTGGCTCTACTTAGGAAGATAATTATTATTATTAATGGGGTATTATATGCAAGTTCATGGAAGAAAGACTTGGGAAACCCTCCCAATACTAGCTTATTAAAACTACAACAAAAAGAACTAGCCTAGTGGATAGTTGCTTAGCAATTAAGTGCACTTGGGTGATGACACTATCGGGATGGGTGACCTTCCAAGAAGTTTTTCCTACAAGCTAGTGGAAGCTTCTCATGCACAACCAATGGCGCCCACGAAGCCTTCATAGCCCATTTTGCCAAGTATGCTAAGGCCAAGATGCCAAGGTCTATGCCTTGGTCGCTGCCTACGCCCAATGATGCGACGCACGGTCCTCACCCATATAATCGTCAATTTTTATCTTCGCATTGCAAAAATGGAGTCTCCTCCCTGATGTCATCAATGATGTCATAAAAAATGCTAAAAGAAATTGTTCTCTCTTTATTATCGATGACATCATCAAAAATGCTAAAAAGTAAATGCCCTCTCTTTACCCCCTAGTTACTATATAAACAAGGGTACAACATCATGTCAAGATACAAACAGACACATAATGATCAGTGCAGAAGTCTCTCTGCTTCTATTGGCGTGACGAAGCTCTACTGCAATTAGCCAAGCTACTCTCTCTCTCTCTCTCTCTCTCTCTCTCTCTCTCTCTCTCTCTCTCTCTCTCTCTCTCTCTCTCTCTCTCTCTCTCTCTCTCTCTCTCTCTCTCTCTCTCTCTCTCTCTCTCTCTCTCTCTCTCTCTCTCCACGAAAGCTCCTCGAACCCATCAAACTTCTTCATGTTTAACTACAGCAAACCCTATGCCTTTCCAATCTGATTTCTTCTTCCTAACTTACTCTAAATGCAACAAGAATAAAAAACAATATATTGGACTAATTTCTCTTGCTCTCCTAATCATCAAACCATAAAAATAACCAAAATACTTACTTGTTGTGAAGATTAAAAAACCCAAAACTTCTTACATATCTCAAGCTCTAGTTCGAGGATGAAACCCTTACTTGGTTGCTTGATTTGAAGTGCTCAAGCTTGAATCTGTTGGTCCCGACAACGAAACCTAAATGTAGGGAGCTCACACTTAACCGCCAAGATCCACGGACCGCTTATTCATTCAAGCGTTTCAAGGGAGCACCTATGGCTATCTCTCACCTAGCCGACGTGCCTTCGATCCTACCAAGGTGTAGTGAGCTTACCTCGATGCCCGAATGAGTTGCCTACTCCCTCAAGCACACCGGTAGCTCCAAAATTGTTGATGCAAGCTCAAGCATCCTCAAGCCTCCATCTCCAAACTCCATCCTCCATAGCCGCTTGTGAGACAAGAGAAGAGAAGAGAAGAGAAGAAGAAGAGAGGAGATGGTGGAGGGCTTCACCTCTTTGATCCCTCACCCTCACACATACACTCCCTCACACTCTCATACTTCCTCTCTCAAGCACAAACAAGCAAGTAAGAGGAGAGAAGAAGAGGAGAAGAAGAGTCTATTGTTGCAACACACCAAAGAATAAGCTTTCATTCACTTTTTGAACTTTATATACGTGCCCTAAAATCCCATGGGCGGTCATCCCCATTTTTACATGACTGGCCATTGTGGCATGGCCCTCTTTTCCATTCCCATCTACTTGGACTATTTCTTTAGCCTATGCATGTCTACCCTTTCACAATTTGCACAAGAGTGAGCATGGCACTCTTTTACAAAAATTTTGGGGCGCCTTTCACTTAAAAATGTGCTTTTGTCTTTAACTTAATTTTAAAGGCCGTCCTTGTGCCTTTGCTTGTTCTCCGACCTACTTCTTCCATCTCGAGCTAGGGTTAACATTATGAGCAAACAATTATTTAAGATACTTCAAATTTTTATGAGCATATGTGATGCTAGAATATTTTAACTCTATGATTCTATGAGTATGACAAGTCATCTATAGGTTGATTTTAGGATCCTTTGATTAGTTCTTATGGGCTTTTGAGAGAGAGAAAGGGCATTGGAAGAGTGAGAGAGGGAGAAGAAGAGGGAGAGGGAAAGAAGGTAAGAAGTTCATAGCTTAAAAGATAGAAAGAGGATTTTATGCTAATTTATTTATTTTAATAAGTAGTTACTGCACTTACTATCATAAATTGATGCCACACAAATGAGGAGCTAGAGAATGATGGTGGGTATGGACCCAAAATCATAGGAGAGATGTATAACAAGAACACACAAGGAAACTATAACGTGATCTTCTTTGCATGCAAATTTAGAGCACTTAGCTAACATTATACAAAGTCCACACACTTGTAATCAGTACTCCTTAGGCTCTTATGGCTCTGGTGGTTGTAAACCTTGTGGATGAGATTATGTTTTCTTACCACATCAACACCACTCAGCAAGGCATAGCCTCCTTCCCTTGGTCCCTTGGTCAATTGTACCATCAGTTTCGTTATTCTTCCCTTAGTCTCTCATGCCACCATGCATCCTTCTATCTAGCCCTCTCAATCATGTTTATTTACTATAATGGGTGCCATCATATATGCATAATCTGTGGTGGCTGAATACCCACCGTATGTCAACCTATCAATTGGTTTTCTGACCCTTTCAGACCTCCTCAACTGTGGTGCACTCTTTGGGCTTGCCTCTCATGAGGCAGCACATACATGCTTTGCCTTGCACCATGCGTGATAACTCATGGTATGCCCAATTCAGTGTCAAGGTTGTCACTGCCAAGTGACTCATATCCAGTTGTAAACAGGCCAGTCACATCTTCAAACATATTTTCTTTGCCTTTATCCAATCTCCCCCTCTCTAACATATTTGTGTCATTGGATGTAGTAGCACAATTGCAGAGCCGTCCTGTCCCTAAGGACTAACGGTAGATGAACCTTCACCTATCGGTCCACTCATAGATGTACTAGTTAAAGGATAATTTTAAGCATAATTAGGCTTGGCTAGTCCATCAGAGGCCGCTGCATTTGGATAACCATACCATGAGGTTAGCTCATCAAAAACTACATCCCCGCATTGATCAAGGTTTCCCAAGTGGACGGATCATAGCATTTGTAAGCCTTTCTCTCCTATGCATAGCCAAGTAAAGCACTTTTGATAGCTTTCAAGTCTAACTTCTTCCTCTTTTCATCAAACACATGTACATAGGCAATGCAACTGATCCGGGTTTTTTACAACCCGGATTATTACCACAAAATTTTGGCCAAAGCCCCTATCAAGAGCTTACCATATCACTTTGGGTTTACTCTTCAAGCACTAGGTATGTTACATTGCTTCTCGATTATGATAACTCTAGCAAATGGGGGGAACAAGTTCTTAGAAGGCATGTCAATGTAAAGGGTCAAAGGGATGGTTATCTTAGTGAAGATGAAAATAGATTACACCTAGGAGTTGAGTGAATGCATAGATTTTTTCAAAGGACTAGCCTCCAACTACACATGGGCCCCGTCTGCATCACTAAAGATTTGGAATCTATCACCATCATTAGAGGACACCTCACCCTTGCACACAAGTCAATATCCACATCATGGTGTCATTTGGATCTTGCACAAAAGCTTACAAGCATGGACCCCTTTTGTCACATGCTTATATGTATTTATATACATATGGGATACTAAAGTCAAAGCAGCTTTTGGAAGCCCTTTTTTATAATCTCAATAACTCCCAAGAAAAAGCGAATTTCAAGAAAATTCTCACGAAGGCCGATCGGTTTCGACCTGATCTACAAAGTTGCAGAAGAAACTTTTTCCAAATTCCTCACGGATTTGAAGTTACGAAGGCGCAGACTGCTAGCTACATGCAATTTTCTTCTCTCTTTCACCACACCAACTTTCCACTCTATCCTTCTTGTAAATATATTATAATAATGTGCTTTGGGCACCCACCTCTTGTAATCTAGCTCAATTTCTCTATTTTGTCTACCACCCTTGGCTTCTTGCATGATGACCAAGGTGGGGACTTGTCCCATTCACTATGCTCCATATTTTCAAAGATGCCATACATCATCTAGGATGATGTTAATCAAGAAGATTAGCTTAATCTAATCCCTCATGGAGGCTATATAAAGAGCCCATGGAGGGGAAGAGAAGGGAAAGGGGGGGAGAATGACAAGTCCATGAGAGCATTTTAGAATACCCTCATCTCTTTGAGGGAAGCTATGAGTGAGTTCTTTTATTATGTAGCATAAGGCAAGCTTCTTCTACCTCTTCTCCTATTATCTCCCTCTCTTCTCATCTTCTCATTCCATGTAGCATAATGGCAAGCTTCTTCTACCTCTTCTCCTCTTGTCTCCCTCTCCTCTCATCTCTCTCTCTTATATTTCAATATGGTGTCTAGTACATATATTCTCTCTTGTAAATTTGTGTCTTGGTTCTCTTGATTCTCTTTAAGAAAATGGATGTCCTAGCCCATCCTCCCTTTGGCTAGGTGGTGCCCCTCTTTAGTTCTCTTAGTGAGGATTGGAGGTTGGATGGGTAAGAGGCAACCCGTTCATCATTTCAGCCCTCAGCAACCAAATATTTTTAGATGACTAATGTCAAGCTTGTGCCCATATAGTTCCTCATATGGAGTCAAATCATGAACCCTAGCTATAGGTGTCCGGTTCAGCACATAAACTGCAATAACCACTACTTCAGCCCAATAAGCATTTGGCAAATTCTTTTATTTAAGCATTGCCCTGGTAGCTTCCATAAGCACCCGGCCGATTTTTTCTCTCTACCACATAGTTCTGCTGAGGTGTGTAACTATACGTGAGCTGCATTTGTATGCCATATTTAGCAAGGTACCTATCAAAATCTTTGGATACATATTCTCCATCTCCATTATATCTCAAACATGAGATATAATAGCCAAGTTCATTTTTAGCATGCTTCTTAAAGTACTTAAAGACATCCAACACCTCATCCTTGGGTTTCAGAATGTACAGCCATGTGTATCGAACTGAAATCATCAATGAAGGATATATAATACCTAGCACCACCAAAAGACGCATTATGGGGTGAAATACCCCATACATCCAAATGTATCAACTACAAAGGCTGAGAATTGTTTCTAATATGTCTCATGAATGGGAATCTTGCTTGTTTCCCAAACTCACAAGTAGAGCATACATGTCCAAGATCAGTGTTCTTGAACTGCGGCAATCCAAGTACAACCTCTTTCCACTGCATATTTTTTAGCTTCTGTACATTAACATGACCAATGCATTTGTGCCAGATTTCCACATCCCAAACTGCTCCATTATCATGGGCAAACATGACTGCCTTCAATTCCGAGATACATGCATCCAAGGTAAACATTATGCCATCTCTCTTTCCTTTGGCAATCAATTTACAGCCATTGTCATATTCTTCAATAAAACAACCATCCCTGTTGAATGTAACTTGCAAATTTTGTTCTACCATAAAGTCTCCCATGTAGTGGGGCAATCAGTGCTCTTGCGGACCATAGTCCACCATAAGGATGCTCGGTCAACTAAATGGTTAGTGACACATTTAATTTTGTCTTTCTCAGCATATGTTTCTTCATAGAAGTAATCATCAAATTGACTGATAAAAGCAAGAACAGTCTTTCCATCGCGTGATCCATTGAAAGTACGAAATTTGAAGTTTCTTTTACTTATCTTTGTTTCTTTGCGAATGGATTGGGCTTCAAGTGTTGCATCGATGGTACATCGTATAAGATCTTCGGGTTGCGATCCATCTTGGTCAGTGGTAGATCATTGCAAATTGGCCAATTGAACTTGCAAAGCTTGTCAGGCTCTTCGTTCTTCTTCAAGCTGCGTCATAATCAAATCCAACTTTTGCTCCATTGTTGGTTCGGGTAAATCACCTTCAGCCATAAGATCGTCCATGTTTTGATCAGTCATCCTGCAAAATTTCAGAAGACCTCACACACTCGAAATCTTATTAGCGGGAGAAGCGTAGCTCAAAGGCAGGTTTACAAGGCTTGTATATTTTTTGTTTGGCTTTTATGGTATCTCTCCTTTACAATTGCGGAATTCGTTGTCACAACTGTCTTCCAAGAGAATAGTGTTGCATATAAATTGCGTATAGTCTGCGTGCGACCTTTTGTTCTTGTTGCTGAAACTAGTTCAGCAAGTCTGCAAGTGTGAACAGGGACTTCCAAAGAACAATAGAATGATTCGTGTGCTTCTGAGTACAAACTGCCGCTATAGTAATGGTTGAAGATGACTTTTGTGACTTTGATGACTTAGAGAACTTAGAAAACTTAAATCTTAAAGCTTTATTGTCTCTACGTGATTTTCGTGGACTTCAGTATATTTTCGCGAGCATCGACGGCGGACAGTACATACTGCCGCCGCAGGCGCAAAAATTTTGTTTTATGAAGATTTTTTTTAATAAGCTTAGTGTTAAGCTTGATAAGCTTATTATTAAAGCTTTAAAAGATTTGAGCTATGGAGGAAAGTTTTCTTATCTGTATGACAACTTGTTGAAGGAAGTATCCGCGTGGTCCTCCACCTATAGAGGCTGGTCTCTCGCTATCAGAGGGTGTAAAAGGGGGTTCTTGACTGCCAGGAACACGCTGGCATTGACCGTTCGCAACGAGACTAACTGTAGAGCTCGATCATTCCAGGAGCTCCACCTTCACGTGAGATGGTAAGCGATTGGAAGCTCTCGATCTGAGCTTTGCTCTGATACCACTAGTGCACAAATCGGACGCCATATGCGCGCGTAGTGAGCGTCAGAAGGTCCCCAAGAACAAAAGAACTCTACTTTTTACACAAAAATCAATTAAGAAAGCTTGCACGACATGAATAAGAGACCAATTGGGTGCAATCTCCCCCCATGCCTTGTGTAAGCACTCCACAAAGCATGTATCTAATATATTATTCATCTTCAAGCTCAAATAATAGCCCAATTTACAAAATAGCACGCTTTAGCTTTTGAGTTTGCTTTTGTGCCACTAAAGAATTAAAGCTAATGGGCGCCCAAGAAGTCAGGCAGTACCCAAATACAATGTCCAATACAATTATTTAAATCATGCACCCATGCGCATACAAAAATAATAAATAAATATCAAGCACTTAATAAATAAGCGCGACAAAATATAGGCGCCATGCCTAAGATACGCACCCATCAAAAATTGATGATAATTTGAATGCACACTATCCTCCAATGCTTCCCACTGCCACTGCTGCTTGCTCTACACATCAACTGAAGCATTCACAATTGTTAGAAAAATAATACAATTAAACCGACAAAAGTGAATACCTTGCAGTCTTCAGCTACAAAAATAAATTGGTTAGAAATCAATCCTAACCTTAATTTATTATGAGTGCGCACTCTAAACTCATAAACGTTTATTAATTTAAATATGTATTTTGCAGAATCACCCGCTATGGAATCACCCATGTACACATAAAATTAACAAAACGCGTGAAAAGGATAGGCATCCCCATCGACTTTTCGCACAAAGAATCCACTTTTTGTATGAGCTCCGGTAATAAAATTTTACCAAATCCATCGCAAAACCTCACGGAATCCACTGTGGCACGGAATCCACCGTGAAATATGCCTCCTGGCATCAAGATGCTCGATGTCCTTGCGTATTTGAGTTGTGCTAAGCATTTTGCTACTGATGTCCAAGTGTGTTTCAAGTGTCTCCTCAACCCCGAAAAGATCCACGAGCTCTACCACCTCCAGCTAGCTAACTAGAGTAAAAGACAATGTATCTACCACCTTGAGATGTGCTTGAACCTGTATTCAAGCCAAGCTTTACTTCTTCATGTAGCAGCAGTGCAAGTAACTCATCCCAATTAGGGGGTTCTGCTCTCACAAAAATGGATGTATCAAATGCATTTATACTCCTTGCCTAAACCCTTCAATGTCACTGCAACCATATCATCCTCTGAAACACAAGATACAATAGTAGCCAGTTGGTTAGCTATGGTGTTTATTTCCAACGTGTATGCTTGAATGCTCTTGCCATTCCTAGACATGTTGTTGAACTACTGCTTGAGCTATATCTTCCTTACATGCGTGACATTACCATAATTCTTCATGAGTGCATCCCAAGCATCCTTCGATGAATTGCAAACTAATAATCTGCATAGCCATCGCATAAAAAATGCACAAAGAAAACCAATGCAGTACTCTGCTAGCTCTTTCCGATCGTTGTCGATGAGCTCTCCATTGTTCCTGTGTCGGATTCCGTTCAGGAAATTCGGGTTCAGCTTCAGCCCCCACACACAAATCCTGATAATCTCTACCAATAAAAAAAGTTCTGCATCTTGAACTTTCATAAAGTGAAGTTTGTTTTGTCAATCTTCTCCCTGACAATTTTAGTGATGTTGTTAGTTTCTTGAGCATTTGCCATAGTTGCAAATTTAGTGCTCATTGAATGCTTGATGCCCTGCACACCCCTCAGGCGTTTATGATAGTTTCAGTTCAATAAGCTATCACAATAAAAACTAACAATAAACAATGTATTTCAGCTCATATGTATGTCAAATACATCCCCAGTCATGTGGCAAAACATCTAGATGCAGTGGCATTCCAAATAGAGAGCATGTGTCTGCATAGTAGACATGTAGGTGTTCATGACAATCAATGAAAGACAACAACCTATAATAGCAGTCTGTGTATAACTAGTAGTGTTTTCTCTACTAAAACAAGAGCATTCAAACCTCAAAACAGCCCCAAAATATCTCATACAATTGTCACTCTATGTAGGAGTTGATATATGTCCAATCGGTCAGAATAGATTGCATGTGTGTCAAGTGAAGATGATAGGTATCCTTCCTGCAGATAATAACTAGTCAATACCCTAGTATAACCAGCAACAAATCAGCCCAAACTTTGGGCTTTCAGCACTCATTGTATCCCAGAAAGCATCTACCATTCAAGTGGTATGATCCAAGCATTTGTCAGTAGCAAATAAGCATCACAGATACTTCAACCCTGTAGGTATACCATTTCCAAATTCAAAACAACAACTAGTTCACTATTTCTAGCCTGCAAATAAGCTCCAAAACTGAGTATTTGACACTCCAATATCATGCCCATGTATGCATAAGTGTTGCTATAGCACTTGCCAAGCATCCAGGATGATTGTCGGCATCATTCTCAAGCATTTCTTGATCAAACAATGCCATATTTTAGTGCTAGAAATTCCAGGACAGATTTTAGCCTGTCAAAACTTTCCAAAGTTGAGCATTTGACATTCCATACCAATGCTTAAATGCATGAGAGAAAGCCCACATACTTTTCCAAGCATCCCTGAAGATCAAGTGTGACATTCATGAATCATTCTCACTGTTGTAGTAAACTGATCTAAGAGTGCAGGTACCAAACACATTTCTCCTTCCACAGACATGTCAAATCATTGCTGAATATACTGATCTAGATGGAGGCTCAAATTATCATGTCCAAGTGATTAAGCATGTAGCTATTGCTCAAGTAAATGAGTGATTAATCATGGTTAGATATGCTAACTTCCGTGCTTCAAGAAAGCAGGTGCAAACGGACAGATGACGTTTTTATATCTGTTGCTTATGCTAAACATGAATGCTTGCTAATGCAAGTTCTAATGCTTGATAATATTCCCCAATAATTCAAGCATCACATCTATGATGGTATTCAGTCATACTTGGTGCTCAAGCCTCCATAAACCATGTGCATTTTAGTAGGTCACGTTTTTGCATCCAAGCCACATTTTTTTTGAGATCTACTACTATTTTTATCAACAATGAGCTTATCAATAAACTCTCACACCTACCATCAATCCCTTATGCATGCTTCACATGGTCTTGGCATTCCATTTAGCATTACTGTTCATTGACAGTCCACCATGGAGCAACAGGTGCAACCATCCCACGTTTTTGTTGACAGCTCACATTTTTTTAGATTTACTGATGCTAAACATTAGGAGGCTCAATGATAGGCTCCATTACATGCCATTAACCCTTTGAACCACCTTCCACAAGCTCTGTTAGTTGCAGAAACTTTAGCCAAGATACATACCTTCCAGATGAGAGTTATGGATGCCAATATTGTAGGCTTACTTCAATCTTCAAGCTCCAGCTTCTCCCGCAACTTCACTACAGGCTCTCACACTCCAGGGATCCACAGTTCCATGGCTCTAATACCATGTCAAAAGATAGGGAGAGAGAGATGAGGCAACAGGGAGCAGTGAACTCCCATATTCTTCATTATTCCATGTACTTCGCACACATACTGAATGACTAGAAAGAACTAGGTCTAAGTGACCTGATGACTACTCACACTAACTAACTCTACCAGAGTTAAGTGTACCCGACTTATTGACTATGACTCACATCCTAGAGACAGTTGGACACTAGCTATCATGTCGTTGTACATGAGTTGAGCTTGAAGTCTCAATAGAATGGGCTTCAATAGGGCCTAGCAGAAGATGGATAATCCACAAATACATATAGCAATCCCATTAGTTATATGGTTCTTCGCATGTTAGAGACCTCCACAATCTAGCGTCTAACAAATAGACACACTAATTAGAAATTTTCATTAAGTAGGAGACATGAGAAACTGACCTTCCTTCTTGGATAACAACAAATGATAAGTTCATGATAACTAAAGTTGACATTTTACCACTTTAAAAGGAGATAGTCGATACTTGATTGGTCCCAGAACTAGCACCGCTTTCAATATCTCTTTAATGTATATTCCTTGAGCCTTTTAGTACACAAATTTTTATCCCCAACAAATTGATTGATTTCTCTACAAACTCAGGAATGACGGGCTCTCACAAGTGACCAGCAATGTAAAGTGTAAATTACTCCTTGAACTAATGCACATTCAAGCACAATCAAGACTTCTCAATTTTAGATGGGAAATCTTTGTCAAACAACAATCTTTGCAATCACAAGGCTACAATGGGCACACTTCTCGAGGTGATTGAGAAACCCTAATTATAGAAGTATTTAGGTTTAATAGCATAACAACGTTGGGTACTTTCTTATTTTTGGAAAGAGAAAATTACTAAGAGAGAGAATCTTTCAAATGCAATAACTCTCACCAATAGCTTTAAAAGGGGGATAAAACTCCTACACAATTGACCTAGCATGGCTCACGAGCTCTCTTCTTCTACCACCACCTCTCATGGAGGTAGAGAAGGAAATTTATTGGTCTAGCCCTATCATATGCATGGTGTGTTATTGTCTAATCCAAAATTGATTTGATGACCCACAAAATGCATGCAACAATAATGGCCTAGTCTTGAATAGAACCAATTGATACTCCACCAACAAAAATGGCTCTTGTTAGCTTTTTATGGTATGTTGTCTCTTCGCTTTCCAAGTGACGCACTTGTCTATGCACTTTTCAAACTCTAAAAGTGCATTTCCAACAATTATTGTGAAAATCTTAAAATTCACTTGGCCGTGCCTACAAATTGGCCATTACCCATCCATAATTTAATGTGCTAAGCCCTTTGAACATAAAAGTCTCTTAACTTTCATAAGCCTTAGTCTTAAGCATTAAATGTTGAATCTTCTCTAGCTTAATAACACCACAAGTCATTGGCAAGGGTTGGTTTTACGTGAACAACCAAGATTGTCAATCCAGGAGCACTTGTCCAACATAACTTATCACAACTTTTGTTAATGTTCCCCACTACCCAACTAGAGTTTTGGATTGTCGCCATGCCCAAAATAGTGCCAAAGTGATAAGTTAAAAATTAATGTCCTTGTGACAGATCTCCTTCTTAAATCCTTGCAATTATCCTTGACTAAACAGCAATGTGACAAAAGTGTATTAACACTACTACAAGAGCATGTGGTATCATAGTCAAACGACATCTACAATTGATGCGTACCCAAACCCATGCCAAATAACATGCTGAAACTTCTAGCTAGGAAAATAAAGAAATAATTCATGAGCATAAGCATAGCAACTAGAGGAATCATACGGGATGAATCCATGTACCATATTAAAGCAATATTGTTTTGACGATCAAGGTAAAGTAATGTGTAGACCTAGCATAGATAGTGCCTTATCACAATGAGATATCACATGATACTAATGTATGCTTTACAACACGATGTATCTTTTGTTAAACTACATCTAGCCATGGCCTATGCAAAGAAGGCCACCCTTCACATACCTTTTTGTGAATCAGCCCTAAACTTGGGCTATTAAAAAATGTATATGACAATGTACAGCAATCTTTTTCATTTTCTTTATCTTTTTTTTAAAATACTTGATACGATTCGATAGTATTGATTGTAAAACAGACATATTCTGGACAGGCCTCCTTTAGGCTTTTGGGGAGCTGTTGGCTGGAAAATATATGCAATAAGATAGTCAAATGATTGGGGTCTCGTAGGACTGGTAAAGCGGCTAAAGACGAGCTACAATCCACGCATATGGGGTTCGTGTCACCATAATTCAAGCATATGGGCAGATCGCAGATGCCGAAAAGAGAGAGAGAGAGAGAGAGAGAGAGAGAGATTTTGGGACCTGAAGCAGCTACGGCTCTGCGCAGCCTCTACAGACTCTCTCAGAGTCAGAGACTAAACGTTTCAACTTTCAATTTTCCTGTGCTCATGCAGGCTGACCGTATGACATGTCCATGTGTCTAATTAGACAGGCAGGCAAAAGCCCCATTGGCTACTTTCCCATAAGGCCGGACATTGGAGCACGAGGAGCTCGCAGCAGCAGCAGCAGCACACACCTACCCCTCTCTCTCTCTCTCTCTCTCGCATGCGCTTTAACCCTTCACATGCTCTTCTGAACCCTCCCCTATGTACCCCCCCCCCCCGCCCCGGTTATACATACTCATACGGTACGCAGGTGATCGTATCCATTCCTATCGCGTTATCCACCTGCCCCTCAGTTTACTAACCTTTTTCCCTACCCCCCTTCAACCCCTTTTACTTTCGATGTGCCACCATAGGCGCAATTTCATTACCTCATGCCCTTGCTCCGGAGATCCTTCGGGCCTCAAACATCATCATTCATCATGACCATCATCACTTTCACCCTTTCAATCAAGAAGGTTCCGTATTTTGTTTTTGTTGGGGAAATATCTTTTGAAGAATTGGATTTACCTATATCCATATCTATAGTCTTACTACTAAATTATTTTGGTTGTAGGTTCGAAAAATCTCGACTTTCAAAGGGTTTTCCAAACCTAACCCTTTTTCCAAATCTTTAATTAAATCAAACTTCTTTTTAAATTAAATTTTTCTCTCTCTCTTATAGATTAAATTTTTTAATTTAAACTTTCTTTTTTATTAAATATTGTTAAAAGATTTTTTTACTTTAAAGTTTTTCGAACATAGTTTTTCACACACTTTGAGAGAAAGATAGAAGAAGAAGAAGAAGAGAGAGAGAGAGAGAGAGAGAGAGAGAGAGAGAGAGTGTGTGTGTGTGTGTGTGTGTGTGTGATGAAGAAGAAGAAAGAGAAAAGGACGGAAAGGGGGGAAGGAAAGAGAATAGTCTTTTTTAAATTAAAAATTTTCTTCCCCCTCCCCCCCTCTCTCTCTCTCTCGTGTGTAGGGCCTAAGTTATATCTCTCTCCTTTAATTAAATCAAAATTTTTAAAATCAAAGTCTCTCTCTCTCTTAGTTAGATTAAACTTTTTAATTAAAAATTTCCTTTTAATTAAATGTTTTAAAAAGTTTTTTTAATTTAAAGTTTTTTAAACATATTTTTTTATACACTTTGAGAGGGAGATAGAAGAAGAAGAAAAAGAAAGGAAAAAAGACGAAGAGAGGGAAGGGAGGAGAAAAGAGAATGGTCTTTTGATATAGTTTTCAACTTAGAGAGAGAGAGACAGAGAGGAAATATATAATTTGAAAGAGAGAGAAAATAAGGGGAGAGAAAGGGAAAGAGAGGAAAGAGAATTAAAAATATATAGAGAGAAAAGAGAGCAAGAGAAAAAAAACTTGAAAGAGAAAGAGAGAGGAAAAGAAAAATAAGGAAGGAGAGAGAGAGAGAGAATTCGAGAGAAACATACAAAGAGAGCAAAAAAGAAAGAAAGAGGAGAGAAAGAGAGAGGGGTGAAACAAAGAGAAAGAGAATTATAGAGAGAGAGAGAGATGGAAAAAAAGAAAAAGAGACGAGAGAGAGGGAAGAGAGACAAAGAGAAGAAAAATAGGGATAGAAGAAAAAGAGAGAGAGAAAAGAAGAAGAGAGAGGGTTTGAACACAGAGAGAATTATAGAGAGAGAAAAGATAAAATGTAAAATAAAGAGAAAGGAAAAAATTTAAAGAAAGAATAAGAAAAAAAGGAAAAAAGATTAGAGGAAGAGAGAAGAAAAAGAAAGGAGAGAGGGGGGAGACAAAGAAGAAGAGAGAGAGAGAGAGAGAGAGAGAGAGAGAGAGAGAGAGAGAGAGAAGAAGAAGAAGAAGAAGAAAAAGAAATAGGAAAAGAGGAAGAGAGATAGGGAAAAAGAGGAAATACAAAAGTTTTTTTTAATTTAAATATTTTTTCAAGGAGGGGAAAGAAAGAGAGAGAGAGAGAGAGAGAGAGAGAGAGAGAGAGAGAGAGAAGGAGAGAGAGAGGAGGAGGAGAAGAAAGAGAATATGAACATAAAAAGAGAGAATTATATATAGGAAAAATATAAAATTTACATACTTTAAGAGAGACTTAGGAGAGGAAAAAAAGAAGAAAAGAGGAGAGAGAGAGAGAGAAAGAGAGGGAGAGAGGGGATGGAACATGGAGAGAGAATTATAGAGAGAGAAAAGATAAAATACAAAAAGAGAGAGATAGAGAAGAAAAAATAGAGGAGAGAGAGAAGGAAAAGAGAGAGAAAAAAAGGAGAAAGAGAGAGAGAGAAAGAGAGTCAGAGAAAAAGAAGAAGAAGAGAGAATATATAGAGAGAGAGAATAATAGAGAGAGGAAAGATAAAATTTAAAAGAGAGAGAGAGAGAGAGAAGAAAAATTTTAAAAAGAGAATGAAGAGAGAGAGAAGAAGAAAAAAAAATGAAAAAAGAGGAGAGGGAAAGAGAATGAAAAGAGAGGAGAAAGGGGGGGAGAATAAAAGGGGGGACAAAGAAAAAGAAAGAGAGAAGAAAAGTAGAAATTGAGAGGGAAAAGAGGAGAGAGAAAGATGAGAAATGGATTATTGAGCGAAGTTGCCACGCAATAGTATGGCAACTACACTTGTGCCGCTTTGAGCAGCGATGTTGCCGTGAAAGCAGCCCAATGTTCCGTGCGAGCGAAGTGCATGTAGATCACTAGTATTATTATTTTAGTTGTAGGTTTGGGAGGTTTCGAACCTCCAATTTGTTAGAAGATAGGTATAGGAACCCACTATAAGCAAGGGTGTATGAGGGCAGATGGGTGTGAATAGCCTTAGGGACAGGGAAAACCCTAACCCTAGCTTGACAGAGGCTATATAAATAGCCTATGGGTCACTATCAAACTTGAGATAGACTGTACCCAAGTTGTACCTTGAGCAACTTAATAAACAAGAATTTGTTATTGTACTTTGAGCTTCTTTCTCCCTCTTGTGTGCACATTCCAATGCTGTAACTCTGATTTTTCCACATGGTATCAGAGCCTCCTTTGATATCTTCAGCTTCCTATACCCTCAACCTCACTAAGTGCACAAGATGGTCCATCATCTTCAACTTATCTCCTTCACCTCCATAGCTAGCATTACTTGCAAACCTTGGAGGACTTGGGGAGGAAAAAGGAGGCCATATTTGCTCTTACTTTCTTTTGGAGATTCCTTCTCCACATTAGGGCACAGCTGCTCATCAATTCTACCCCCAACATTGTCCACAACTAAGCCCGACATTATGCATTTTCCAGAACATGTGCAGTTTTCTATTAGCGTGACATCCATACCAGTGTGCACACAACATGGGACACAATCTCAGCACCACCTTGGGGCTTTGATAGCCCCCCTAGTGGGCTATCCTCATATACAAGGGTTCCTAGAAATTTTCTTTACAGAGAGAGATATCTGACAAACCCTAACTATGTACCCTGTGGTATCTATAGCCAGTAAGCTCTAAACTTGGCATTTTTCACCTTTTTCACTCTGAGCTTTATTAACAGTGATTCTTATCACTAAAGCATCTTCTCTGAAGCTTATTGAAATCTAAAAGCTCTTGGTCATGCTCAATGGACCTCATTAAGTGCATTGGGAAGCCGACTTCCAACCTGCTTTCATTCAAGCATTTCACTAAGCTTGACATTAGTGTTTCTAAACACTAATCATTAATCATCTAATCATTTGCTTGTTGGGTATTTACTAAATCTAGTGAGTGTTATTTTGTCAACTTCCTCTTCTTATATTGTTGTAAGGTTATGTGTACAATTATAAACACATACACCATCATACACTAGAATTGTATTGCATATCTTGAGTGATTTTGGTTCAAGTACACTAGTCAATGCAATCAAAAGGATGAGTGTCATTGTACTCTCCTCGAAATCATTAGCAACAAGCATTGAGATCATAGACCGACCTTGTCCAACACAAGCTTCATTCCTAAAGCCATACCACAAGGAGGAGCCTGAAGTCCAATCTAGGTTTACCTCATTAAAACCTAAAAAGTTTATTAAACCTCGAAAGAAGATTGTACATAAGAAAGGACCACCACAGTCATACTTTGAAATATTACATTTGTATGATTTTCAGCCTTTCTCCTCATTACAACTTTGATTTCAATTGTTTGATTTGCTTTCGCATTCAGTGGCAAGTTTGTAAGGGAATAGACACTACCCCTGTCTTAACAAGTGGTAAGACCTTCCCAATGGACACAACATATGCTAATGTCCGTCCTCAAATTCAAAAGTTTGATGAAAAAGATTTCCACCCATGGCACGTACTTATAAAGTACAAATTGATGGAGAGAGAGTATTGGCCTCTCATTCAAGGCACTAGAGTTGTAAACTTTGCAAATTTGGTTGATGCAGAGGATGACCAACGTGCCCAAGCCATCATAATGTTACACTTAGATGAGTCCCTGATTCATCACGTCGACTAAACACTGCTAAAGAAAAATGGGATGAGCTTGAAAAACTCTATGGAGCCACTGGTAAAAATACTAAAATCTTCCTTAAAATTGAAATCTTTAGCTTGGAATATAGATCAGTAGAATATTTGGGAAAATTCATCTCTCACATGAAGGGACTTATGGCACAGCTTGCCTCTGTACAAGCTCCAATACATTAACAAGATGCTATTGCTATTCTTCTAAAAACTATAAAACAGGTGTTTCCTACTCTTGTAACCACTCTTACCAACATTCTAGACCCTACATTGGCAAGTACCATCCAATCCTGTTTGGATGAAGAAAAGAGGAACCACAAAGAAAGCAGCAACAGTCAAGCATCTTCAACTTTCCGTGATCAAGTATTGATACATACAATTCTCACTAGATGTTCTTTCTGTAAGAAAAAATGGCATCTTGTAAACAACTATTGGAAGAATTATCCCGAGAAAATGAAATGTAACAAATGCAAGAAGATAGGACATATCACTAGTAAGTGCCCCAACACTCGTGATGTACCCAAAGAATTGGTGGCCAACTATGCCTCCAATCCATTTGAAGGTCAACTGTTTTGACTCTTTAAATCATCTACCTAAAACACTCTTGTAAGCCTGATTTATAAAGGCATCCCGAGGGGAGGGGGGAGGGGACATCTTACATGCCTTGTAATCCAATGCCACCTTGGCATTGAGGGGGGGTGTTAGAAGATAGGCATAGGAACCCACTATAAGCAAGGGTGTATGAGGGCAAATGGGTGTGAATAGCCTTAGGGGTAGGGAAAACCCTAACCCTAGCTTGGCAGAGGCTATATAACTAGCCTATGGGTCACTATCAAACTTGAGATAGAGTGTACCCAAGTTGTACCTTGAGCAACTTAATAAACAAGAATTTGTTCTTGTACTTTGAGCTTCTTTCTCCCTCTTGTGCACGCATTTCCAATGCTGCAACTCTGATTTTTCCACACAAAGGGTCCCCCAAACCTACAAATTCTTGCCAATCCTCTTAAATTTGAAATTTGAAATTTATAACTCCCCTCTCTTTCTATCCCTAGCAACATTATAACCTTTTTAGATTGTTTTCTTCCCCCTTTCACTTCACTATTCAAGCGTACACATCTCTCTCTCTCTTCTCTCCCCCCTTCGAGCTTTAGCTTAGAGCTCTCTCTCTCTCTCTCTCTCATGTGCAAGTGCTCATGGAGGACAAGGATTCTTTCTTTCTCTCTATCTCTCTCCCTTGAAGAAGGGCAAGCATGTGGGTGGAGAAAAAGGGTGAGGGGGCTTCAGCATAGAGAGCTCACACACACACACACACACACACATGTGCAACTGCTCATGGTGGACAAGGATTCTTTCTCCCTCTCTCTCTCCTCAAGAAGGGCAAGCAGGTGGTGTGGATCATAAGGAAAAATTAGGCTCTCTCTCTCCTCGGGGCTTTAGCATTCACGAAGTTCATTGGTGTAAGCTTATACAAAAACCATCTAAATGGTCTCCAATTTTTTTGAGATACTAGATTCAATCTAGACATAAGCCAAAACACCTAAGCCGCTCTAAGCTTTTTATACATTATCTTCAAGGGCTTCAAACTTCATCTTAGGTCATTCATCTTCAAGATGGAAGGAGTCTAGTAACCTTGCAAAACCTCCTCCCCTTAAAGATTTGTGAGTTTCTGAATTGCCATTTAACTCTAGTATTGAGACTCTCATGCGTACCATTTTAATTGATTCTTCACATCAAACCCTTCTTAATCATCACCAAAAAATAGAACCACTTTGAGATTAAGGCAATTGCAAGGTTGGCTTCATTTAGCCAGAAATCCAAGCACAAGTTGAAGGAACTGAGAACTCATTAGGCCCAGTAGTTCTCCTTTTGGTGCACCTGTCCTATTAGTTAAGAAGGAAAATAATACCTATAGGATGTGCATTGACTATCGTGCCCTAAACAAGATCACTGTTAAGAATAGATATCCAATCCCTAGGATAGATGATCTCATAGATAACTACAAGGAGCCACTATTTTTAGCAAGATAGATCTCAAATCTAGATATCATCAAGTACGATTGGATACACCTAACATTTTCAAAATTGCATTTAGAAAATTTGGTCATTATGAATTCCTTGTTATGCCTTTCAGTTTGACTAATGCACCAGATATATTTAATCTTATGATGAATTGTATATTTTTGAAGTATCAGCATTGTATAATTGTTTTCTTTGATTAGATACTGGTTTTCAATAAGAATGAGAACGAACATTCTGAACATCTATCTTTGGTTTTCAAATTGTTGAAAGAGAATCAATTGTATGCTAACCATGACAAGAGTGAATTTTGCCAAACACAAATTGAATGCTTAGGTCACATTGTTTCTTCTAATGGTATTCAAGTTTATCCTAAAAAGATAGAGGTAATTTTGAATTTTCCAATTCCTAAAAATGTGCATGAGTTACGTTCTTTCTTAGGTCTTGCTAGCTTTTATAGAAAATTTGTGAGAAATTTTTCATTTCTTGCATTGCCTTTGACGAAATTGTTAAAGAAATGTGTTGTATATCATTGGTCTGATAACCAACAAAAGTCTTTTGATTTACTGAAACATGATTTAACACATGCACTTGTTTTACAATTACCTAATTTTAATTGACAATTCTTTCTAGTAGTCACTGATGCTAGTGGATTAGGAATAGGAGCTGTCCTTATGCAAGATTCACATCCCATAGCCTATTCTAGTTGCAAACTTAAACCCTCTGAACTAAAGTATTCTACCTATGATGAATAACTATTAGTTGTAGTTCAAGCCTTACGTCAATGGAAACACTATCTAATGGGATCTGAATTCATGATCAAAACTGACCAACAAAGTATCAAACATCTTCTTAGTCAGCCACAAATTTCTGACCGATATATTAAATGGGTTGCTTTCATTCAAAGTTTCCATCCACTTATCCAATATCAACCCGGAAGAGAGAATGATGTTGCCGATGCATTGAGTAGAAGACCAAGTATCCATAATATTTTTGTTATATCTTTTGATTCCCTTATTCCTATGAAGGATACCTTTGACCATAACCCCAATTTTCAAGCTGATTGGAATAAATTAGTTGCTGATAACTGGATTCCAATTGATTCTTTGCCTTAATATTTTGATGAATTTATGTTTTATGAGAAAAGATTGTGTGTCATTGTTCCATTTAGATCATTTATTGCACGAAATTCTTGTTCCCCATATCAAGGCCATAGAGGTATTATTTCTACTTTAAGAATGTTGGTTGAAGATTTTTACTAGCCACAAATGGAACCTGATATTTCTAACTTTTTTTAAAAGTGTTTAATTTGTCAAAGAGTCAAGCAATACCATGGTAAGCAATATGATTTGTTAAAATAATGCCTTTACCAATTCTCAAATAACCATTGGAACATATTTCAATGGATTTTATAACTGGTTTTGCCTAATACAAAAGCTCATCATGATATGATTTTGACTATAGTAGATCAATTTAGCAAACAAGCATATTTCCTTCCATGCAAGAAAATTTTAACTACATCTCAAGCTGCACAATTGTTTTTGAAGACTCTTTTCACTAGCCATGGTTTACCAAAAGTTATTATTTTTTATCGTGATTTTAGATTTTGTAATAATTTTTGGACTACTTTATTTGCTAATTTAGACACTAAGATTGATTTCTCATTTGTATTTCATCCTGAAACCAATGGGCAAACAGAAGCTACTAACAGTACAATTCTAGATCTCTTATATGCATACACAATTTTAAAACCACAAATATGGGATATACATTTGCATCTACTTCAATTTGCATATAATAATATACCACACACAACTACACATAAAGCGCATTTTGAAATAATTTATGGATATAGATTGCCTACACTTGTTACATCATTGTCTAACAAAGTTAAAGCTGTTGATGATATTGCCAATACGCATGCTACTATTTTTGCTGAAGTTAAAGATATGATTGTGAAAGCCTAGCAATCATACACTAAACAAGCTAATAAGAAAAGAAAAGCCATGAGTTTCAAAGTTGATGATTATGTTTGGTTATGCATTGAAAAAAGAAGATTGAAAAGTGTTGAGGAAACACCATGTTGTTAAATTAGCACCTAGATTTTATGGACCTTTCAAAATCATCCACAAAATCAATGAAAATGCATTTAAATTAGAACTACCCTAACATAGAAAATTTCATAATACTTTTCATATCAGTTTTTTACGACTTTTCAGAGGCCAATTACTTGTACACCATGTCTATGAAAACCCGCCTTTGTTAGAAGAAGAAACTGAAACTCTTGAACTTGAAACTATTCTAGACATTAAGTTTATGACCACTAAAAGTAGCCGTAGATATTCTAGATATTTGGTTAAGTTTAAAAATCATCCTGTTGAAGAGACCTAATGGATGCACACCCGTGACCTAAGTGCTTGCCCTTCACTGCTCACTCCACATTGAGCTAATAGCAATTGAGGACAATTGCTATCCCATCCCCCTGGGAGTATGATTCCACGAGGCATATTCCATGGTGGATTCCTGAGACCACGGTGGATTCCATGAGGTTTTTATTCCACGATGGATTCTGTGAGGTTTTGCAGTGGATTTCGTAAAACTATATTTATTTGTTGGAGCTTGTATACAAGGTGGATTCCTTGTGCAATAAGTTAATAGGGACACCTGACCTTTTCGCACATCAGATTAATTTAATGTGCACGTAGGTTAGTCCACAGTAGGTGATTCCACAAAATACATATTAAATGAATGAACATTTATGAGTTTAGAGTGTACTCGTATTAAATTAAGGTTAGGAGAGAGTTCCAATCTATTTATTTATTTTGTAGCTGAAGACTGCTAGGTATTCACTTTTGTCGATTTAATTTCATTATTTTCTAACAATTGTGAATGCTTCAGTTGATGTGTAGAGTAGGCTGCGGTAGCGTTGGGAAGCATCGAGCGATGGCATGTATTCAGATTATGTTGTCGTACTACTATGCGCACACCGTGTAAAAAAATCTAGAGTGTGGCTTCCTTTTAGATTTAGAGAGCCAATGCCATTTTAGACATTAGTGTTAGTGTCCATGGCTCAAAAATATTAGATTTTACTCAATTTTTAATATTCTAGATATTATCTCTTGTAAAAAAATCTACAAAACTATAGACAACTTCTAGATTAGGATGACGTGTAAAAGAAAGCATGTAGCTTTCAGCGAATTTGAGAGGATTTTATGTAAAAAGAGAGATTAGCAAAATCGAGTGATGCACGACTGTTGTTTTCAGGCAGCAGTGAATAGCACTCCAAAAGTGGGAGATGAAGGAGTGATCTAGCAGAATTCTTGTCAAGTGTCTCGGTATTTAACCCCCCTTTCGGATCCATTGGAAGGATCAGATTAGCGATCTGAGAAGCATAGAGGAATGTATTATTTTGTACACGTTTTTGTCTATTAGAGTTATATTTTCTCATAATGCTAAAAGAAACTGATAGGCTTCATCTCTGTTACTATTCTTTTATATTTTCTAATTCTTTTTTAAAGTATTCTTCTACATCTTCAATCTCTTCAAACCCCTTCTCTTCTGTCTACTCCTCTCCTTGAATCTACCTTCACCCTACTATCACTTATCTTCAAGAACTTGGCTTGAAACCTTCAACCCTTCTCTTATCTCTACCATCTCTGGAGTCTAAGCTCTTGAAACCCCATACATTCTTCTCTTGTCAAACCCTTGTGGTGACCTTCAACCCTACGCGCTGCGACATTGGTGAACCTGACGTGAAGGTCGGTGTAAAAGAACTCCAAGATGGGGGATTCTTCAGGAGATACTCTACAACAATTGGTGCACATACTGCAGCAGACTCAACAACAATAAAGGCAAGAAGAAGAGAAGATTGATTCCATAGCTATCAAGGCCCTAGAAAAAGTTGGGTGTGAATTAAAACAATTTAATGGTCAAAATGTCTCTGTTTTCATTCATTTGTATGTTGAGAAAATGCTCTTCTTTGGTGTACCGCAACATGTATGGAGCCGTTATTTTGTCAAACTAGCCAAGCATGGTCTTCAAGAAAGAATCCATGGTGTTTTCCAACAAGATGCGGATTGGGCTACATTCAAAAAAGCCCTACGCGAAGAATTCTTCTTAGAAGACTCTGGCCTTATGATGAAGAAAAGTTTCATTGAATGGGTTGAAAAACCCAACAAAGGTTTAGCTGCAACAGCTCTATACCATGAATTTGAAAGTAAATTTGGACAACGCTAAAGACCAACAAAGTATGGAAGGTTACAAGATTGAATTATTTCTTAAGGCTGTAGATCCCATTCTGCAAGAAAATCTTGTTGATCGCCTAGAAGATGCTACCTCCGAATCAGGAGTCAAGACTGCATGGATAGATGTTACTGATGCAGTAAACATGATTGCTCGAAGAGAGCAGATGCGACTAAGAATGGGCTCTACTTCAACTTCAACAACTCCATTGATGGAGCTTGTTCCACCTTCAAAATCCCCTGTTCCTTTGACTAATCAGCCAACTCTTTCTTCTTCTGTTTCTTCTAAAAGTGATGCCATAGATGAACTTATTAAAAGCATGCGTGACCTTCATTTGAATCTTACAAAAATTAGTTCCAAAGTAGAGAAGCTAGATGCCAAAGTTGAAGAACGAGGACGATCATCAACTCAAAGACCCATGAGAGAAGGCTTTAAGAGGCGTTGTATTTGGTGCGACAGCCAGCAACATGACAAGAGGGAGTGTTCTGCCTTTCGTGAGGTTGAAGCATAGAACTCGTCTTTTGAAAAGATGAAAAAATCCATGCAACTAAAACTGGTCTTCCACTGGAGCCAAATTTTGGCAATGGTGGAATGAAGAAAAGATTATAAGATTTAGATGTAAAGAATGCCTATGCAGCAATTGATGCAGCTACCTATGGGCTGCAAATTGAGCCAACTAAATCAAGTTTGAAAGCATGTAAAGCTAATGTGCAATCTAAAGTATGGATGCAAGCACTAGATCAAATGGAATGTGGTAAAGCAGCCAAAGAAGATTTGGCTAACGCCAGTCAGTGCATTCGAGGAATAACTGGTTGGAAAGAACCGGTAGATTCTTTTTCTGCCTTTGCATATTTGGCTGGCATCAATCATAAAGAAATCTTGATTGAAGAAAAGAGAAGAAGAGAACGGGTAACTAGAAGAATGCCCGAACAACCAAAGCTTGCTGAAAATATAACCCTAGATCAAGAGATGGAAGATGCGTCACAAACAAAGAAGACCAAAGGAAAGAAGAAAGGCAAGCAGCCATGCAATTAGTTTTGGTTGGTTGATTGAACAACACCCTAAATGTTTTTTTACAATCACTTGATTGTTGCATTGTGATTTGGATAAATATTCCAAGTGCTTGTGTTTGATGGCAAAGGCATGGCAAGGGTCAGAAATGACAAGTAGCCATGGGAAATAAAGGAATGTTTTCCTAGAAAATGATATTAGGACTAATTGCCTTGATTATGCTTGGTTCTTAATTGGATTAATTAAGGAAGGATATTTTGCACGCGTGGATCATCTCCAAGATCGCACCGTGGATTACCTTGAGAGAGCACTACTCGATTCACAGGCCAATGGTTGAGTGGTGAAAAGGCCAATCCCACGGAAAGTGTGTCTCACTCCTAGGTCGCTTGGGGTCAGTGGAGCTCTGGACACCCCTTGGCGAGTCCGGAATGGAGTTGTAGACTGCCTTGAACCCAACGTATAGGACGTTGGAAGATCCTATTCTAGATAAAGGATGGAAATTTTGGTGCCATGTGATTTGGACCACGTACTTCTATTGGACAAAAGGGATACATAATTCTCTTGTATGGGCAGGAGACAAAGACTAACTTGAAGATAAGTTAAGGAACTTGTTTGTCAAAACGACTGCTTGTTTTGTTTTTGTGTTTGTACTATAAATTACGAGAACGAACCACGTTTCCTAAAATTCTTAATTAATTAAGCTGATTTTAAATATCACACATAAATGTGGTAAGACCTAATTACAAAACTAAAGCTATCAAGGGAAGCGGGTGGACGGAATCCCTGACGGGTCCTTCCTATGGTAGGGTGGTCCCAGAGAAGTAGGAGGCTTCTCACAAGGATTTATAGCCGGTTGACTTTAGGTATTGTTAAGTTAGAACCCAATTCATGCCGTTTTAGGGGACCGGAATGGGACAATGCCCTAGGGGCAGAGAGCTTGAGCAGCCCATCCCTCTCATTTCCCATTCTCTTTGAACCAAGTGTGGTATGGATCTGCTTTAGATTGGGTATCTCTACGTAAAGTAGGATGCCCAAAACTCGACGCTAGAATGCTGTCAGGAGACCTTGACAACTGGGAACCTAGATTTCAGATCAATCTTAGTGGATTTGGCCGCAAACATTCCGTTGCGAGGCGGACTCAGGAAACCCTAGGAGACAAATCTCAAAAAATTCCATGGGAGTGCTAGCAGGCGGCAATGCTTAGATTCGTTTCTTGATGGATAGCTAAAACGTACTTGGACAGTTGATAGGAGGGCACGTTATAGTTGGTATCAGAGAAAAACTTCATGATGATGCATGATTTATTAATATTTGGTTCATAGACATATCCTAAACAGAAATAACTTGAGTGGTATGGCTTGATTGTCAGGCACCTCCTGCACCCACAAATGCTGACATGCAAGAGAAGAAATTTCTTCTCAAGCAAATTAAGGCGCCCGAGTTTGATGGAGAAGGAATAGATGTCGCAACAGAGGTGAAGATATGGATTGAGTCGATGGATGATTATTTCTCTACTTTGGGAATTGCCTCCATGAATCAAGCAATGATAGTCAAACTAAGCTAGTTGGCCATGCTCGATTATGGTGGAAGTAATGGTGCAAAGATCAAGGTATTTCTGACGCCGTTGTCACTTGGGTTCAACTGAAAGATTATGCACGCGGACGATACCTTCTGTCAACCTACCAGACTTTGAAGATGAATGAATTCTTCAAGCTCAAGTAGATGGAATTAACCCTGGAAGCTTACTACTCAAAGTTTTTAACCCTACTAAAATATACGCCACCTATGGATATTACATAGCAAGTATCCAAGTTTTGCCATGGCCTGAACACTCCTCTGAACCACCGTCTTGAAGCAATGCGTCCAACACACTTGTAAGATGCATTACTCCGAGTGAATCCAATCATCCAAGGACTTAAATCGGAAAATTGTAGCAAAGATGAGTCCCGAGATTAGGGTAAGAGATGCCATACGTGCGAAGAGATAGGGCGCATCCATAGGAGATGTCTCTACCATCAATGCTTCCATTGTAATGAGCTAGGACACATCCAAGTAGACTACCCTGATCTAAGTCTAGAAGACATTGAGCCGCCAAGAAAACGAAGCTACACAAGTGCAGTCTATGGATATATAAAGGAATCAGATGAAGACGAAAACCTAGAACACACTACACCTTATCAGGAGAACTAAAAATCCTAGAAGCTTAATTGACATGTAACACAACTTATATTGAGAATAAATCCTACTCTTGTAATAATATGAGTTGCACTACTTGAAACATTAAGAGTAGTGCAACGGATGCATGGTGGGTCCTAACCCACAGGCCCTAAGCCCCATTAATGCTTGTCTTTCCTAGTTTCTCTCGAGATGAGGACATCTTGATTTCTCTAAGGGGAGGAGGATGTAATATTTCCATGCAATAAAAGTTTGTTGGTTAGTTCGAAAGTTAGTTAGTCAATTAATAAGTTAGTAGGATTACTAACTAAAGACTAACTAAGGTAAAAAGTAACTAACATTAATAACTAATAATTTTTATTTAATTAAAAATATATTTTAAAATAAATCAAGAGTCGTAACCTAGCATTTTTCTCGGATTGACAAGGACCGTAGCCACCCTTCACGGAAGTTACAATGTGAACAAGACTTATGAGCCATATTAATCACTAGTATTAATGTGTATAGTTTGGATGGTCCAAAAATATTAGATTTTTGGGCAAAAAAAACTAGTATATTTTAGATATTATCCTAAAAAGATAGAACTGAAAGTCATTTAAAAGAAAAGACAAGTGATGTTTTAGTTAGTTTTGGAGATTTTATAAAAAGAAAAAAAAAAGAAAAGTGACTAATGAAATCACGTGCACTGCGATCGCAGTCTATAGGCAGTAGACAACACTTTAAACATAGAAAAGAAGAAGGAGTGAACTGAGAGATTTCTATTCAAGTGTTTTGGAGTTTTACCCCCCTTTTGGAGCCAATACAACCATCAAATTTATGATCTGAGCATCATATCACCGAGTCTTCCAAGAGCCCCTCCACTCTTATTCTAAGTCTTATCCCTTCCTCTCTAATTCATTATAAATATGAGACATGGGGAGGCACAAGGGAGCATAAAGAGACCCCGAGAGACTACAAGAGAGAGGTAGAGAGAAGGATACCCCTCCAAGAGATTGTGAGAGAGAGCTTGAGAGAGAGAGAGAGAGAGAGAGAGAGAGAGAGAGAGAGAGAGAGAGGAGTTACCCCGAGAGGCTGCACAGTTCCCTCTATCTTGATCCTCGACTTAACCATCTTCTCTTATCCTCTCCCATCTTGAATCCATTCTGCCTTCTTAATCTCTTGAGTCTACTTGCAGATGATGGCCTCCAAGCAAAGAATATCGTGTGCGGATGGAAATCTTACAACTGGCAACAAAGCTTCGGGTGAAGGCATCATTGTCAATCCAAATGCAGTTCCGATCATAAGTGATGTATTTCTAAATTGATATACACTTGCTTTGATTCTCACAAGAGATACATTAGGCTTTGTACTTTTTGGTGCTAGAATAGGTCATTGAAAAGGATAAATCGCATCTCAAATATTCAAAGATGAAGTTTGTGAAGTGTTTGTATCAAAGGGAGTTAAATTGCACCTAGTTGCTATGCAATGAATCCATGCATAGCATAAGCAGCATATGGGACACTAAAGTATTGAGCATCGATGAGTCTTTGACTAATCTTTACCTAGGTCAATATTGTTTAAGGTTCGCAAATGCACATAAACGGTACATACATGGGAGAGATTATGTGAACTTTACATCAATGACATGCGATTCCTTGCCTTAGGCGAAATGAAGATAAAGCTAAGATAAAATGTTGCATAGTAGGGAAAGGCTAAAAGATAATTGTCACTTAGAGAAGAGACATAAATGCTCTTGTTAGATTGATTAATTTGCATTGGAATGATAGGACTTATGACGTGTATAATATTGGAACCTTTATCATATGCCTTAGCCTAAAGGAGGGAATGTTAAGTAAATTTTACTTTTTGGTCCCAAGGGGGAGAGCGAATATGCGATGGAATTATTATCACGTCTATTCTTGTATTGTTTGGAAAAAATACAATTAGTTTTGGTTGGTTGATTGAACAACACCCTTAATGTTTTTTTTACAATCACGTGATTGTTGCATTGTGATTTGGATAAATATTCCAAGTGCTTGTGTTTGATGGCAAAGGCATGGCAAGGGTCAAAAATGACAAGTAGCCATGGGAAATAAATGAATGTTTTCCTAGAAAATGATGTTAGGGCTGATTTCCTTGATTATGCTTGATTCTTAATTGGATTAATTAAGGAAGGATATTTTGCACGCTTGGATCATCTCTAAGATTGCACCACGGATTACCCCGAGAGGGCACTACTCGATTCACACGCCGATGATCAAGTGGTGAGAAGGCCAACCCCACGAAAAGTGTGTCTCACTCCTAGGTCCCTTGGGGTCAGTGGAGCTCTGGACACCCCTTGGCGAGTTCGGAATGGAGTTGTAGAATGCCTTGAACCCAACGTCTGGGACATTGGAAGATCCTATTCTAGATAAAGGATGGAAATTTTGGTGCCATGTGATTTGGACCAGGTACTTCTATTGGACAAAAGGGATACATAATTCTCTTGTATGGGCAGGAGACAAAGACTAACTTGAAGATAAGTTAAGGAACTTGTTTGTCAAAAGGATTGCTTGTTTTGTTTTTGTGTTTGTGCTATAAATTACGAGAACGAACCACGTTTCCTGAAAGTCTTAATTAATGAAGCTAATATTAAATATTGCACATAAATGTTGTAGGACGTAATTAGAAAACTAAAGCTATCAAGGGAAGCGGGTGGATGCAATCCTCGCCCGACGGGTCCATCCTACGGCAAGGTGGTCCCAGAGAATTGGGAGGCTTCTCACAAGGATTTATCACCGGTTGACTTTAGGTATTGTTAAGTTAGAACCCGATTCATGCCATTTTAGGGGATCGGAATGGGACTATGCCCTACGGGCAGAGAGGTTGAGCAGCGCATCCCTCTCATTTCCCATTCTCTTTGAACCAAGTGCGGTATGGATCTGCTTTGGATTGGGTATCTCTGCGTAAAGTAGGATTCATAAAACCCGACACTAGAGTGCTATTAGGAGACCTTGACAACTAGGAACCCAGATTTCAGGTCAATCCTAGTGGGTTTGGCCCCACGAACGTTCTGTTGCGAGGCAGATTCGGGAAACCCTAGGCGACAAACCCCAAAACATTCCATGGGAGTGCCAGGCCACGACACTTAGATTTGTTTCTTGATGGACCACTAAAACATAATAGAACAGCCAATAGGTGGGCACATTACAAAGGATAAGCTTTCTTTGGAAAAAGATCAAAGGAGATGTTCTTAAATATATCACTGAATACCTGAGTTGCCAATAGGCCAAGGCTAAGCATGTCAAAATGCTAGGGAAGCTCCAACCACTTGACATCTTGAAAATGAAGTTGAATTTTATCAATATGGATTTTGTAGTTGTGTTACCTTGTGTCCAAGGAGGATACACTTCAATCCTAGTCATTGCAGATATGCTAACTAAGGTTTACTCACCTTATGCCAATTAAAACCAACTATAAGGCTGTAGATATTACAAAATCTTTGTAACTGAAATTTTTAGGCTGCACGGATTGTTTAAAAGGATCATCAATGATCATGATTCTCTCTTCACTTCCCATTTTTGGAAAACTTTATTTCAAGCCATTGGTATCCCACTTTATTTCAGCACCATCTATCACCCTCAAACTGATGGGAAAACTAAATGAGTCAACCAAGTCATTAAAGACATACTCAAAGCTTACTACTGTAGGGAGCCTAAGCGATGGATACAATACCTACATTTGGTGGAGTTTGCTTACTATTCATCCTATCATCAAAGCATTTAAATGACCCCATTCCAAGCTTTGTATGGACAAGAGTGCCCAACCCCACTAAACTTTTCAAACCACCCTACCTTAAAGGTAGAAGCTTCCAAGAAGATGTTAGAAGAAATGGATGGGCAAGTTAAGGTTAATAGACAAGATATGCAAGCTGTCAAGGATTGACAGATAGCATATGCTAATCTAGAAAGACAAGAATAGATCTTTAAAGAAGGAGACATGGTTTTCATTCGTATTTGTCCTATGAAGATCTCTTTCTCCTTAGGGAAATACAAGAAGCTAAGCCCAAGTTATTATGGACTCTATAAAATTCTCAAGTGTCTAAGTTTCAATGCTTACAAGAAACTACAACTTCCTAAACACCTAAAAGTTCACATGTACTTTATGTTAGCCTTCTAAAAGGTTATGTACCCAATCTTGATCATGTTCTTAATGATCAACAAGCTGTAATGCCAAGCCAAGGATTCCTTGAGCCTCAACCTGATAGTAGAGAGTGCATTCTTAGAAGCAGGACCATTAGGGAATATCTTGTCCAATGGAAAGACTATCCTATGAGGAGGACGCCACTTGGGTGGACGAGGATACCCTATGTAAACAACATCCCTAATTTCTTTCATAATAAAGAACTAAGACCCAATAAAATCTTAGATAGTGTTTCAAGAAATGAGATCGTAAAAAAAGATATTCCTCATATGTGATAAACCCTACACTTCAAATAAAAGCTATTTAAAATAACTATTCTATCTTACAATTCTATGTAGCACCATGAGAAAAATGAAGAGCCATATTCTACAAACCTTGAAATCTAACCTATCCCCTTAGTTCAAGATGAGAACATCTCGCTTCCTCTAAGGGGGAGGGAATATAATATTCTCACATGCGAAGGGGGGTAACTCACAAAGTTTTTACAACCTTAGGACAAAATAAAAAGGGGGAGAATCATTAATAAATTGACTAATAAGGAACTGATCTTTGCTGCCACATTCTTGGACTTGCCACCTTCAAGCTCGACATCATTGCCTCTCAGAATGATCATACCATCCACAAACTATCAAACGATTGGATAATCAAGGAGAGCCTTGATATAATCAAATGGTTAGTCGAGGAGAAAAGGGTGCAACTCATTTAGCCCACTAACTAAGACTATAAAGCCTTAGCCTAATACTAAGGCAAGGCTAGTTAGTCTTTTCTTGTGCATCACTTGCTGATAACAAATCTAGAGAGAGAGGGAAAGAGAGAGAGAGAGAGAGAGAGAGAGAGAGAGAGAGAGAGAGAGAGAGAGAGAGAGAGAGAGAGAGAGAGAGAGAGAGAGAGAGAGAGAGAGAGAGAGAGGAGGGGGGGAGGGAGAAGTGAGGAGAAGAGAGAGGGAGAAGAGAAGAGAAGAAGAGAGGAGGAGAGGTGAAGAAGGGGAGAAGAGAAGAGAGAAGAGAAGAGAAGAGAAGAGAAGGAGTAGAGAGGAAGAAGGGAAGAGAGAAGATAAGAAGGAGGGAAGAATAGAAAGGGAGAAACTGAAGAAACAGAGGGAGCAAGACAAAGGAGCACAAAAGGTTAATCTTTGTTCACAAAGAAGAGTACCATCCCTGACTCTCAAGAATCCCACCTGCTTCTATACTCTTGGACTTTGACACAAATCCTGCCTCGCCTAGTGAAGCCTCGAGCCAAAAGGAGCCACCCAAACCATTTAGAACTCAAGAACATCAAAGCTTGGAGTTAGTATCGTGGATACCCTTCTTGTACTAGTTCCCAAGAGAAGATGAATATTCTAGAGCGAGGAGCAAAAGTGCTACGAACACGGTCACAAATGTGGTCGACACACCATCTCACACGACATAAGATCAAGTTTTCTCATAAATTATGCTCGTTCAATACATGGTTAAGAACATAGAAATAGGACACATAATGATTATTAAGTCAAAATTGTATAATTTAAAGTTAGGGTAAATTGTATAATATCATGTTGAATAATTGTCTTAAGATCCTTCATGTAAGCAAATAGTTGCATTCTATATTTATAAATCATGGAAAATTGAAAGTAGCATTAAGCTTAATTTCTTTACATTTATAATCATGGAGAGATGAAAGTCACATTAATAATAATTTCTTTTTGCATAAAAACATTGGGAAGATAGAAATTGCATCGAGAATAATTTCTTTTTGCATCTATAAATTATGTAAATGTTGAAAAGATGAAAATTACATCAAGAATAGCTTCTTTTTGCATTTATAAATTATGAAAACATTAGGATAAGTGATGTTACACTAATAATAATTTCTTTAGTTTTTATGTGAATGTAAGGGATGGTGAAAATCGTATCAAGGATAATTCTCTTCATAACTATGAAAATTTTAAATATCAATAAATTTTTCCTTATTATTTATAAGCATAGAAAAAATAGCTTTAGTTTGTATTACATGAATTAAGAAGGATAAAATAGATGATCAAGATTATCAGTTAGGGGTACTTCTAAAGGGAGAATAATCTTACTATAAAATGTAAAAAAAAATCCCATAAATTTTCCTAGTTTAGGATCATCTCTAGATTCTTAGTGAGGTTAACAACACAAGCTGAAAAGTACCCCTGGACACCCCAAGCTGGCATACAAGGCTAGATTGGTAGCAAAGGGTTTTAAGCAGGAGCATGGTGTGGACTTTGATGAGGTCTTTTCTCCTGTGGTTAAGATTACCACCCTGCGCTTAGTCTTGGCTTTGATTGCTCAGCTTGACTTGGATTTATACCAGATGGATGTCAAGACGGATTTCTTACATGGGGACTTGCATGATGAGATTTATATGGAGCAGCCTAAGGGCTTTGCAGAACCTGGCAGGGAGCACCTAGTGTGCAAATTGAAGAAAAGCCTTTATGGCTTGAAGCAAGCACCTAGGGAGTGGTATCATAAGTTTGATGCCTTTACACAGTCACACAGGGCTACAGCACGAGTGCTATGGATCCGTGTCTTTACACGAAGAAAGCCCGTGATGGTTCTTTATTAATTTTGGTACTCTATGTGGATGATATGCTGATAGTAGGGAAAGCTCATGATGAGCTAGATGCTCTTAAGGCTCAGCTCAAGAAGAGCTTTGAGATGAAAGATCTGGAACATGCCTCTCACATACTTGGTATGCGCATTAGACGCGACAAACATCATGGACTCCTCTACTTGTCATAGAGGGAGTACATTCATAAAGTCCTTGAGCGCTTCCGCATGCAGGACGTAAAGCCTATTGGTTGTCCATTGCCTTCTTATGTGAAGGTCTCACAGACTGATTGTTCGCAGATAGATGAGCAGAGGGCCGAGATGGCCAAGATTCCTATGCCTTCGTAGTAGGCAGTCTTATGTATGCCATGATAGCCACTCGTCCAGATATTGCCTTTGCAGTTGGTATTGTGGTACGCTATATGGCTACACCTGGCAAGAAGCATTGGGATGCCGTGAAGGGTATCATGAGGTACCTGAAGGGCACTGCAGATATGTGCATATGCTATGGCAGCTAGGATATAGGAGTCATGGGATACACTGACTCTTATTATGTAGGACATGCAGATAGTAGGAAGTCCACTTCCGGCTATGTATTCACCTATGCTGGAGGTGTTGTTTCTTGGATGTCCAGGGTGCAAAAATGCACGACCCTTTCTACTACAGAGGCCGAGTATGTTGCATCCACTGAGACTTGCAAGGAGCCCATTTGGTTGGGTTGGTTGGTTGCTGACCTTGGTATTGGTGCTATCCCTACACTGCATTCGAATTCTATGAGTGCTATTTAGTTAGCCAAGAATTTGGTCTTCCATGCGAAGACAAAACACATTGAGGTGAGGTATCACTTCATATGTGGGGTTATTGAGGACAAGTTTGTTGATCTTGTCAAGATCTCGACTGACCAGAATCCTGCAGATCTACTCAAGAAAATCCTCTCTACAGAGCGCTTTGCCTTCCTCAGGAGGTTGATGGGCATGGGATGAGATGACGTATTTTCTCATCCTGTTGTACATGTGTACATGTTGTACTGTATTTTTTCTTTTTCTTTTCACTCCTCACTAGGGTAGATTCACCTTTAAGTGGGAGGTTTTTGGGGGTAAAGGCGCCTCCGCCTAGCGGCCCGTGTATTATTACACTGATAGTCATTACCGCCGTTGCACAATGCAGGTGGCGGGTGCTCGTCACCGTCACTTTATTCTTTTTTCTTTTAGTTATATTTTGAATAAAGGAAGGCCCGGTCACACATTGTGACTGTTGGAGTTCCCACTTCTTGTCTCTCTCCTTCTTGCTCTTGCTCTCTTGCCATAGCTCTCACGTGCAAGCTTCGATCCTTCTCACCTTTCAATCAACGCTACTTTGGATGTCCACGCTAGTCGAAAGGAGTCCAAGATAAGCAAGCAAACATTCAAATTTAATTATTTTGATGGTCTTACAGATGGTCACAAAATTCTATCATGGTTAAGTCAGTTTAAAGATTATTTTGACAATGAGAAATACTCAGAAAGTGATAAAATTAAATGTGCATCTCATTATTTTATTGAGAAATCTGCATTATGGTGGGATGTCACGCGTAAAAGCATTGATCGTCCTCTCGCATGAAATGACTTTCGCAAGAAGGTTCTCTCTTGCAGCTCCAAATGGTGGAGCCAATGGCCAAATCTACCTTCAAGAGAAAGTATATGTCCGGTTTAATTCCATCCATCCAAGCCGAAGTCAACATGTTCAAGCCCAATAACCTGGACGAAGCCATATCCCTAGCTCACGACGCTGAAAAGAAGCAGTCTAAAGACCGAAGGCAATTTTTGGCATCCAACAGTAACAACATGGGTAACAACTTTCGTTTTAATTCTTTCCGTAACTTTAATTCCCAATATGGAAAGAATCATTTTAACCGACAGCCATGGATGCGAAATGTTCTTAATAATCATGGTCAATCAGTTTCCAATTCTAAACCTCCCAATCTACCTTCAAATTTTCTTAAATCTGGTGAACCTAAAAATGTTAACCCCAGTGTCTCCAATACCATTTCCAAAAATGTAATTTGTTGTAATTGTAAGCATCTTGGTCATATTGCGAGTCGTTGTCCCATGGGCAACACCCGTGATTGGAAGAAACCCATGGCACATCTAAATTTTCTTGGAGCTAAAGAATCCAATGAAGACCTTGAAGCAATGCCTGACTTCGATGAGGCTACACTTATCGGCAAAAATTCTAACGAACCTAAAGACCTTGCTAGTAAAATTTATTTGGATGCCTTATTAAAGATGCGATGTAAAATCAATAATAATGATATGACTATTTTGCATGACGATGGTAGTACTCATGATTTTGTTTCAGAAAAAGTAGCTAGAAACTTACAACTTAAAACTATTCCATCTACCTATAAAATTAAGGCTGCATTTCTAGAACAATGGTATAATGGTACTAAAGAAGTTCATAATTAGAAATTTGTATTGGATCTTATAAGGAAAAGCAAAAAATTTTAGTAGCACCTTTGCAATCTGCTGATGTAATTCTAGGAATGCCATGGCGTCACCAATTCAACCCCAATATAGATTACAACACACACTCAATGCACATTAAGCACAAAGGTAAACAAATTTTACTCGAAGGGTTAACAAAAACTGAATTATTTCCAATTATTAGTCATACATAGGAAAAGCGAGCTTTGCATAAACAATTAAAAGCTTTCTTAGTATGGATTAATGAAGTTGATGTTACAACAACTGAACTAACTCCAAAGCAATAACATTTTATTGCTAAATTTTTTGATTGCTTTTCTAATGATTTACCTTTACAACTTCCTCCATTACGACTTGAAGACCACCAAATTGATTTACTTCCTGGTAGTCAACCACCTTGCAAAGCTCCCTATCGCCATACCCCAATTAGAACAGAAAGAGATTCAGAAGCAAATTGAAGAACTTCTAGGTAGAAAATTAATTTGTCCAAGTAGTTCGCCTTTTGGAGCTCTTGTATTATTAGTTAAAAAGAAAAATCAAACTTACCGCATGTGTATAGATTATAGAGCACTTAATAAAATAACAGTTAAAAATAGGTATCCAATACCTAGAATAGATGACCTTCTAGATAAATTACAAGGAGCAACAATGTTTAGTAAAATTGATTTAAAATAAGGATATCATCAAGTTCGTATGTCTACTTCAAACTTTTTAAGACAACTTTTTGTACAGAATTTGGACATTATGAATTCTTGGTAATGCCCTTTGGACTTAACAACGCACCAGCTACATTTAGTAGAATGATGAATAGAATATTTTTGCATTTTCAGCATTGTGTAACAGTTTTTTTCAATGACATTCTTGTTTTCAGCAAAACTGAAAAAGAACACAAAGAACATTTATCTTTAGTGTTTAGTTTATTAAAACAAAACCATCTATATGCTAACCCTGACAAAAGTTCTTTCTTTCAATCTGAAATAGAATATTTAGGTCATATCCAAAGGCATACATGTAGATCCATGTAAAATTGAAGCAATTAAGTCTTGGCCAACACCTAAAAATGTCCATGAAGTTCGTTCATTTCTAGGACTAGCTAGCTTCTATCAAAAATTTATTAGAATTTTTTCATTGCTTGCTTTACCGTTTACTCTTTTGTTAAAGAAATGTCTTATTTATTGTTGGGGTGATAGCCAACAACGATCATTTGAAATACTTAAGCATGCACTCACACACGCACCAGTTTTACAGTTACTTGATTTCAATAGACCATTCTTTATTGTGGTTATTAATGCAAGTGGTTCTGATCGGTGCAATATTAATACAAGACAATCACCCTATAGCATACTCTAGTTGTAAACTGAAACCGTCTAAAGTTAAATATAGTACATATGACAAAGAATTACTAGCCATAGTTCATGCATTGCACATATGGAAGCATTATTTAATGGGTTCGGAGTTTATGATTAAAAGCGATCTCAATAGAGTATTAAACATTTATTGTCACCACCACAAATATCTGATAGACACATACAATGGGCATCATTTATTCAATCCTTTCATCCACTCATTCAATATCAACTAGGTAAGGAAAATGTGGTAGCCAATGCACTTAGCCGTAGGCCATCATTAAACAATATATTTATCATTTCTACTTCTTCATTAGACATAATGAAAAATACTTATCTTCAAGATCCCAATTTTCATGATGTTTGGGTAAATTTATCTAACAATCAATGGATCCCTACTAATAACTTTTCTGGTTCTGATGGTTTTCTAGTTTATGAAAAACGGTTATGTATTACTAAACCTTTTCATCATTTCATTATGCAAGAAGTACACGAGCCTCCTTATATGGGACATCGTGGTATTATCTCCACACTTAAAAATTTACATGAAGATTTTTTCTGGCCAAATATGCAACGTGATGTTTTTAATTTTGTTTCTGACTGTATTGTATGTCAAAGCATAAAAAGACATAATGGTAAATCATATGGTTTATTACTTCCATTACCTATCCCTAATTCACTTTGGGAGCATATTTCTATGGACTTGATTATAGGTTTACCACAAACTTCTTCATAGAATGATATGATATGGACCATAGTTGATAGATTTAGTAAACATGCTTACTTCATTGCTTGTAAAAAGACCTTAAGTGTTGCACAAGCCGCTAACTTATTTCTCAAGTATATTTTTGTGCACCATGGATTGCTGAAAATTATTGTGTCCAACCAAGATCCTCGATTCTGTAATAATTTTTGGATTACATTGTTTACAAACTTAGGAACTAAGATTGATTTTAGTTCTACATTTCATCCAGAGACTAACGAAGAAATAGAGGCCACAAATAGCACAATTTTGGATTTAATCCGTGCTCACACAATTTCTTCTCCTGCCACATGGGATAATCATTTGCACCTTCTACAGTTTGCTTACAATAATGCCACTCACACGACTACACAAAAGGCACCTTTTGAAATTGTTTATGGTCACAAATTTCCAACTCCCACATTTCGTCTAACTCAGAAAATACATTATGTTGACGATTTGATTCAAAATAATTCAAGTCTTTATGAGCAAGTTAAACAAATACTAGCAAATGCCCAACAATCATATGTGAAACAAGCAAATAAAAAGAGGAAAGCTATGATTTATAAGGAAGGATATTATGTTTGGTTACGTGTTGAAAAACGTAGACTCCATAGTGTAGAAAAGAACCCGAATGTTAAATTAGCTCCTCGTTTCTATGGACCTTTTAAAATTCTCCATTGTATTAATCCTAATGCTTACAAATTAGAGTTACCTCATCATTGGAAAATCCACAACACTTTTCACATTAGTCTTTTATGTCCCTTCAAAGGTTCTATTTGTGTTCACCCTGTTTATGAATCACCACCCTTGATTGCAGATGACCATGAAATCCTAATCCCTGAAACAATTCTTGATGTTGACTATATGACCACTAGAATTGGAAATACTTATCCTCGTTATCTTGTTAAATTCCACAATCACCCTGTTGAGGAAGCTCAATGGATGCATGCTCGTGATTTACAACCTTTTTCCAATTTATTGTCTCCACATCCAGCAGATAGCAATTGAGGACAATTGCTATCCCACCCCAGGGCTATGTTGCCAAGTGGCACCTACGCAAAGGGATGAGCACCTTAAATGGTTCTCCTTTGTGTGTACGTTGGCGGGATGAGTGCCTTAAATGGTTCTCTGTCAATGCGCGGCACGTTCCTAAGAATTATCTTAGGCGGAAGGTCGATGGGGATGCCTATCCTTTCCGAGCGTCGATGCAAGTGTGAACGTGGGTTGTACCATTTTATCCACATGAGTATTAACGTCTTCGTGAACTAATTATTGTATGGAATTCCAAATTAATTGATTTATGAGGCTAGATGCAATTATTCAGTTGGTTATTATTCTAACATGATTTTTTGAATTTTTGGCGCTGATGTGTAGAGCAAGGAGAATTGGAAAGGCATGCCATGTGCAAGCATTCTAAAGATTATTTTCTCAAGAATTTATTAGGTGATTATTGGATTATTGTATTAGACGCACCGATATTTCTTATAAAGCATGCGCATAGCCTCTATGTAAATATTTATTAGCAAAATAGATTTTTAGAAGATATGTTCAAATAAAATATTACTGGTTCTAGAGAGTTGTGGGATGCTGCTAGTATCCATTAATTCAGATTACTCTTTCTCATTTTCAGTTTACTCAAACTCTTTATGAGTGATTGTAAAGGGCCTAAATCTTGGGCAAAGAAGATTTCATAATATTATTATAAATATGGCATGAAGGGAGCTGCCCACTTCATGTCGGGGGGAGATTGAACCCAATCTTGAGTCGTTCATTTTACTTTACCTTTTCTTTTAGTGTATTTTTCAATTTCTCATGAGTCGTATGCAATTTTATGAGTAAAAGAGAGAAAGAGGAAGCTTCTTCCATTCACTATGTGCAAACCACACATCTGTTGTTTGCAACAAAAAGGAGAGTAAAATATCAGCACACCTGGCCAGAATTCTGCCAGATCACTCCTTCTTCATCTCCCACTTTGGAGTGTTGTTCATTGCCTGAAAACAACGATCGCGACGCGCACGATTTTGTCCATCTATCTTTTTACACAAAATCCTCACAGATGGCTGAAGCTACATGCTTTCTTTTACATGTCATCCTAATCTAGAAGTTGTCTACAATTTGTGGATTTTTACAAGAGATAATATCTAAAATATTATAAATTGGCTACACTTGTCGAAAAATAATAATATGTTTGAACCATGAAAACTAACACTAATGTCTAAAATGGCATTGGCTTTCTAGATCAATAAGAAGGCCACACTTTAGAGTTTTTCACATGGTGTGCGCAATCAATAAGAAAGCCGCACTTTAGATTTTTTCATGTGGTGTGCGCATAGTGGCATGACATCCACCCCCTCCTAGTGTGCACATCCTTTGGCATGTGCCAAAGTCTTATGGATCCGCAGTGTCAGAAGAAGTATCCTCTACCATGTCAATGTCTTCATCTTCTACCTCTTCTTCTTCCATATTATCATGTTCATGCTGACTATCCAACTCCTTCAACTCATATGCCGAAGACTCCCTACGTTTAAAGAGTTTGATACATTTTCCAACCACTATAATCCTTAGAGTTGTCCCATCCATCTCATTTAATGCATAGGTAGCATTGTCAAAAATAAACCTTACCACATATGGACCAAACCACTGCTTTGTCATCTTCCAACTAGCACTATGCTGATTTTCTAAGCTATTGTCATAAACTAGTACCCAGTCTCCTTCTTGTATAGCTCGTGGTCAAAGTCTGTGTCGCTTGTCAAACCTCTTCTTGTTCTTGATCCTTGCAGTCTTCAGCTTTTTCATGGTTGTCTCAATGTCTTCAGGTCTTCTTTCTAACTGTCTAATGCGTAGGACCAGCAACTCTTCTCTATTCAAACCCTCTTCCCATGGTAGAACACTCCAAGTAGCAATATTCTCCTCAATAGGCATGATTGGCTATTGTCCATACATTAATTCAACAGGCATATGCCCTGTAACTGCACTATGAGTGGTCCTATCAGCCCACAAAGAAAAGGGTAACACTATTGGTCATTATTTCATCCTGCCTTTGCATGACTTTGCTGATGCCTTAATGATAGGCTGATGAACTCTTTCACTTTTGCCATTTGCTTCGAGATTGTAGGTTGAAGTTAAAGCCAGCTTGATACCCAATCGTGAAAAGAAGTCATGAGCCTCATCCACATCCGATTCTCCTCTATCAACAACCACTTTACCAACACAACCATACCTGCAAAGACTTCTTCCTATAAGAACCTGCAAATTGCTTGAGTAGTCTTTGTACTAAGAGCTCGACCTTCCACTTGATTTGTTAAGTCTTCTCATGAAAGCACAATATATCTCATATTCCATAAACCTGTAGGCATGCAACCAAATCAACTACCCATTTGTAATGCATAGACAATGGATAGGTCGGTTGCAACCCATCTCTATGCTTTACCACGGAATACATCTGACAGACACTGCACAATTCCACATAATTCTCCACATCTTTATACATGTTTTGCCACCAATACTTCTCTTTGATCTTGGCAAATGTGCCCCAAACTCCTCTATGTCCAGCCCATAAGCTTTCATGAAACTCTTGCATCACCTGTTGTTGAGAAGCCCTATCTCCCAAAACAAGTACAGGAGCTCCTCTCTTTTTCTTTGCATGCTTCCATAAACATCCATATTTTAAGAAAAACCCATAAGCTTTTCTTTTAATCCTTTTGAATTCAGCTTCAGACCATTCAGCCTTCTTTGTCATGAGGCTGAGATATTGACCTATTTTCAACCAATCATCCTCATACAACTCTTCCAAAAATTGTGTTCTTACTGAAGCATAACATTGATGATGCTTTCTCTCTATTTCCCATTTCTTCTCCATGGCTGTTAGCTCTTTTCTTACTACTGAAATCCCTGTTACAACAATTGTACATGCAGTAACAGTAGCTGTATAATCATTCCCTATTGTCATAAAGTCATTTTTAGCACCTATCACATCATCCTCTTCATATTCAAACCTCGCTCGTGAAAGCATGTCAGCCATGGGGTTTCTCTACTTGCAATATGCTGAAAATCAGGGTTAAGTGACTTTATATATGCAATCCATAGTAACATGGCAATATTAGGAGTTGAGCAATTTGCTATCATGCCCAATAGAGGTAGACAATCAATCTCTACTACTACATGAGCTCCCATAAAATACTCCCTATCACAGTTAAGGGATGTCAGTACACCCCAAAGCTGTCTTTTGACTTGAGAATATCGTCATTGGCATTCATTGAGGACCTTTGCTCCAAACTGAATGGCATATCTATTCCCATCAGCATCATCCTGACCCACTGCCCAACCAATGCCAATTGGGCTTGTATCCACAATGAGAATAATAGGTTTCCCATTCTCATAATTTGCTCTCTTTAGTGTTGGGGCTGAAATCAATAAGCTCTTTAACTTCTGAACCACCTTCGTATGCTATTTTCACCACCAAAACTTTTGCCCTTTTCTCAAGAATTCATATAGACTTTCAGCCACATGAGCAAAATGCGAAATCCATATCAAGTAAAAGACACATGCACCCAAAAATCTTCTTACCTCGAATACATTTGAACATGTCTCCCGCATCCTGCTTATGGCATCAATCTTTACTAGTGAGAGCTTTCTTCCATATGGTCCACACGTGCCCAACAACCAATACTTCATCTACTCCAAAAACTGATTTTTCTCTTGATAGAGTCAAATGCACTTCTTAGACGACTCAAAATCCTGTCACAAGCAACAATATGATAAGCCACAAATCCTCTACATCCCTAATCATTCAGCTCTTCATTCTTCTCATGGATATCGCACCCTTTTATCGGCACATCATCAAGAAAGGGTAAGCTCAACTGAGGAATATACTCCCTCAAAACTTTATGCATAGCATTCATCATATGCGCCACTAAATTGGTTGCCTCCTGTGGAAGCATACACATCCTAACCAATATAAGTGGTGTCTTCATGGTAGTGATATCCCGGCTTTCTAATGCAAGCTGGAATTGATCATATCCTGAATATAAATCTCCCAAAGAGTAAATTGCCTTGCTTGCAAATGCTTCTGCAAATTCATCAACTATCGGGCCTGATCCAACATTCCTTATGATGACTTTATTAACTGCCTGCAAATCCTATATAAACCTCAAAGAACCATTCTCTTTGAAGCAGTAAACCACCGATTCGAATATGGAGCTGAAGAGGGCTCCAAAATCCGCATCCTAATCTTCTCGTTCAAAAGCTTTAGCAACTTAGGCAAATATGCTCGAGGTACTAGAATAGGCTTTAAATTCCATGGCACATAAGGTACTGTAAAGATCACCACAGGTGCAACTATGGTCGGATCAACACATCCAATTTCATCTGGCTAAAAGGCAAAGGATTTCCCATGCCGTGCCAACATCTGCAAGAAACAAGCTCTTTCTACAAGTAAAAGAAAGCTTGTATCACCAATTTTTAGCTTTTGTAAAGTTTCAGCTGTAAATTGATGTCCCACTCCATGTGGATCTCGTAAACTAGGCTATTGAGTCACTTTGTCAGCCAACCCATCACTTTCAGGTGGTAAAGGCAAAGCCACATGCTTAATCTTCTTTGCAACTGTTTTGTACTTTGTATCCACCCTTGCTTCAGCCCTATTTTGTAGCCCATATTGCAACCCATAACATTCATGCTTCACAAACTCTTGAATGACTTCATACATTTCTAAAGTGTCAACATAAATAACCTCTTTTTCTGCCATGCTTTCAGCATTAATTGGTGCAAAAATTTCAGCCATTGTATCAACATCAATTAGCCCTTAAAATAGCCCTAAAATACCTTCATTTGCAGCCATCAAACCATATGTCCTCATCTCTTTTTCAGCCCATCCTACATATTTCTTTTCAGCCTTGCACATGGCTGAAACATTCTTAAAACTGCCAAGACTACATGATGTTGATTCCTGCTACCTAGACACAAACACAGCTTTTCCCTTTCATGGAGGCATAATTATATTCCGAGAGGCACTCCCATAGCCTCAGGCCCTTATAGCAGTGCTATCTAAAAACCCTTAAACTCTCATGCATTAGGTGGCATGGGATTATCCCGATTGCGGGGATAATTCACACAAACCGTGAGAAATTATACTGCCTTTGTATTATCTTTACTTCGAACCCGAGCATATGAAGAACCATCATCCAAGGCTTTTGTTTCCAGCCTTGATTCTGAAATATAGGGCTACCCCAAAATCACTGGATAAGTACATGAATCTTGCACAAAAAAATGATATTCATCCCTAACATCTCCAATAGTCATGGGTACATTTGCACAAGCTGCATAAAGATCCCTTGATGAATTGTTTGTAGCCCGCATGCGCCATCCTGGATCTACATCAATTGGCCAACCTCCATTCTCATAAAAACTGCGTGTCATAACATTGATTTCATAACCATGATCCAAGAGAGCTATGCAAGGCATCTTTCTTTCTCCCACTTTAACAATTGTCTCTGTTGTAGCACGAGCCCAATGGGTTCATGAATAATGATTTCTTGGAATAAAATGAGCATATTCTTCTTCATGTGCTTGTTAATGGACATCCCTGTTATACATAGCCTTTTCTCTATGCTTAGTGCTGCACATAATACTATTTTCAGCCACAAGCTTGCTGTCTATACTTCCATCTAGCCCATTTTCAGCATTAGCCTGTTCCAAAACAACATTACATACATCATCATATTCCCTCTGAAGATGTTTCTCTATGTCTCTATCAACTTGCATCAATGCTTGCAAAACTTCACCATCAACGTGTCTTTTTTGTTTCATCATGTTAATGATTGCATCATGAAATTCACGCTTTGCGATTCCAAGAACTTCACCAAGTGTGAACTCCACTCTACTGCCAAGTATGTGATCTTCCAAGACTTTTTTAAGATTTGCGGCAGTCTCAAGATCTGATTGTAACCTGTAACCGGGCTACTTGCCCCTTTTCTTCCCTTCTTGTTTCTTCTATTGAGATGCATCATCCATAACATGCTTAGGTATGGCTTTTTCAGTCCTTTTTGTTGCTCCATTTTACTTCGTGTTATGCATTTAGATGGGCGTGAAGAGGAAGGACCGACAGTGTCCTCATCTCTTCTTCTCTTTTCTTCCACAAGAGCTTCTTGATTATGAACCTCAGCCAAATAAGCATAGGCTGAAAATGAATCCACTGGTGCACTCCATCCTAGTCTCCCTCGTATACTCTGACTTGCATCAGCCAATTCAGACTTTGTTGTTTTTCCCTTTTCCATGCAATCTAATGCTTGAATCCAAACACGAGATCTTGCTTCAGCCATGCTTCCTTTATGAGCTTCATCAGTCCTTTCAATTCTCAACCCATATGTGGCTACATCTATGGCAGCAAATGCTGTCCTTGCAGCCATATCTTCCAACTTCTTCTGCATGCCACCATTTCTAAAATTTGGCTCTATTGGAAGACCAATTTTTGTTGCATGTATTTTTCCATCTTTCGAAAAGATTAACCTTTTTGCTTCCTCTTCACGGTAAGCTGTACAATCTCGCTTTTCATGTTGTAAACTGTCACACCAAATGCATCTCCTCTTGTATCCTTCTTTGTATGGCCTTTGGGCTGTTGTCCGAGCCTTCTCTTCTACCTTAACATCAAACTTTTCGACCTTTGCATAGATCTCTCTCAAATTCAGCCTCAAATCACGCATGCCTTTGATTAATTCATCCACAGCATCACCTTTAAGAGCTAGACCAATAGGTATAGCCAATTGTTCTACCATAGCTACAGGCACCTTGGCTACAATTTCAGCCCCCTTCCGAGCACTGGCAGTTGTGGTGCCTGTATCCCATCTTAATTTCATCCACTCTCTCTTTACTAACATATGCACTGCTTCAATTACATTAGCCCAATCTGATTTCAGCCCTGTTTTAGAAGAGACATCTTCTAAACGATCAGTCAGCTTCTCCTGCAAGACAAGATCTGTAGCCTTTAGAAACAAATCAATTTTTTGACTCTCCAATGATTGTTGCTCATTGGCATCCAATTGCACATACCGACTTTCAAATTCACGGAGCAAAGCTTTAGTAGCCAACCCTTTATTGGGCTTTTCAATCCAATCTATAAATGTCTTTTTAGTTACCAATCCTGTATCTTCCAAGAAAAACTCTTCTCTCAAAGCTTTCTTAAAAGCTTCCCAATTAAGCATCTCTTCTATATAACTCATCAATTCGATCATGCAAAGCATGCATGGCCAAATGGGAGAAATACCGACTCCATGCATACTGCGATACCCCATGAAACAACACATTTTCTTCATACATCCGCATGAAGGCCAAAACATTTTGACCATTAAACTGCTTCAATTCTTGTCCCACTGCCTGCAATACATTCACGGCTAAGGAATCAATTCTTTCTGCTTCCTGCCGAGTTTGCATCTATTGTTGTAACAACAACTATTGTTGTTGTTGTTGCTGCAACAAAGCAATCATTTGTTGCAAAGCATCACCACCACTTGAAGCTATAGAATCTCCCATATTTACACACCTCTACTACTGACTTTCATGTCGAGTTCACCACTGTTAGAGCATTTGCAGTCGAAAGTCTACCGCGGGGGTAAGAGACAGCAAGGTGAAGGGAGATTCAAGGAGTGGAGTAGACGGAAGAGAAGGGGTTGAAAGAAAGAGAAGATATGAAAGAATACTCACAGACATAAATAGAAAACATAGAATAATACTCACAGAATTGAAGCTTGTCAGTTTATTTCTCCATTATGAGAAGACAAATCTCTTGAATAATACTCACAAAATTGAAGTCTGTCAATTTATTTCTCCATTATGAGAAGACTTGTACACAAAAACGTACACAAATAATACCTTCCTCTATGCTACTCAAACTACCAATATGATGCCTCCATTGGCTCTGAAAGGGGAGTAAATTACCAGCATACCTAGCCAGAATTCTGCCAGATCACTCCTTCTTCATCTCCCACTTCGGAGTGTTGTTCACTACCTCAAAACAGCGATCATGACGCGCACAATTTCGTCAATCTCTCTTTTTACATAAAATCCTCACAGATGGCTGAAAGCTACATGCTTTCTTTTGCATGTCATCCTAATTTAGAAGTTGTCTACAGTTTTTGGATTTTTACAAGAGATAATATCTAAAATATCATAAATTGGCTACACTTGTAAAAAAAAACTAACATGTTTGAACCATGGAAACTAACGCTAATGTCTAAAATGGCATTGGATCTCTAGATCAATAAGAAAGCCGCACTTTAGAGTTTTTCACATGGTGTGCGCGATCAATAAGAATATGGCACTTTAGAGTTTTTCACATGGTGTACGCGTAGCGGCACGATAGCGCCAGTCATCACGCGTGTCCTCATGTCATGTCTGGGAGTCGTCCATACATGTTTACGCACGAGGACATGCGTCTAAACTTATCCATGCGGTGGTGCTTGCCTGTCCATTCACAAGCAGCTGTTCACACGCAGTCGAGTACCCTATTTTTCATGAAAAAACTATCAAAAATCCTAAAAATACATAAAAATTAAAAAAATTAAAAAATTTTATGATAAAATAGTTGAAATTTCCTTTGACCAACTAGATAATTTTTGGATTATTTTCTAAAGCTAAAATTCAAAAAATTAATTGCAAAAAATTCAAAAACTTCTAAATTTATATAAAAACCATTAAAAATTGGTTTTAAAAATATTAAAAATATTTAAAAATAAAAAATATTAAAAATATTTTAAAAATAAAAAATTCCATCTACTTTTTTATTTAAATTTGAAATTTAAAAAAATCCAAACATGATTTATAAAATCATCAAATTTTTATTTTTGGGCAAAATTCTTGAAAAAAGCATGTTAAATGCCAAACATAAAAGAAAAAATGTTGGAAAAATCTAGACACCTTGTTGGAATTGGTTGGTTCAGTTTTGACTCACGTTGGATGGTTGAAATATCATACTTAAAATTCAAAACCTTTTTTATGTGTCCAACGTACCACATTTTGAAAAAAATCTAACCTCCAAAATGCTTTTCAATTGGATTCACACCTCAACATTTCAACCTAGGGGATTTCTTTATTAAAAACAACAAAGCAAAAATTTAAAAAAAAGTCAACACACAATCGAAACACTAACCCCAACCAAATTAAATACACCCACTCTAATCTTGTCGCTAAAAGTATTATCTTGCCAAAAATCTAACCAAACACCACATGTTTCTTGATTTTTTTTAAAAAATGAGGTGTTGGTTTGGTTTTTTATGAGCTTACCATGTTTAACTCTTTTTCAGTTGTTGTTGGCTTTTCTCTTTTGAGACTCATTTGCATTGTGGGATTGATACGTGTACATTCAGTATCCTTGCACACACACACACACACACATTCAGGTAATTCTAACCCTTCTCATTTATTTTTTTCTGCTACCCCAAAATTCACCTATTAATTCTTAAAATGAACCTTAATCACCACCATGGCACGCGCATCCATGCTCAACGCACCTTTTTAATTAAATAAAACTTAACCAGTCGTTCACTTTGCACGCGCTACGTGTGCTTCAGAGGCACCTTAATTTTGAAGCACACGCGCTACGTGTGCTTCAGAGGCACCTTAAAATAAACCAGACATCACAAAAATGTACACAGTGAAAAAGAAGAGTGCTTCAAACACATTAAATTCTTAATTCATTAATCTGCATTTAGAGACTCAATCTGGGTATTGAAGTTTGGGATTCGTTAAAAGCACCATTCCACCTTAATAAATTGTAACTAACAATTTAAAAATGAACCGCCTTTTCCTTTTCTAAGGTCTACAACCTAATAAAATTTCACCCATTTTTAATAATTTATTAAAATAAACCCTTCACTAAAATCATTCCCCTCTTTGTACTTACTCCCCTTTTCAATAAACACGCTTCGTGGGATGGGCACGTGTAGTCTTCAAAATGGTATATTTTTGTTATTGATGGTCAATGATGTTTTGGTTATGTTGTGTGTAGTTATTGATTTGGTTGATTTATATGATTAAGGGTATGGTCTAAATTTATGTTTCATTTTATCTACTCGATACGGGGTCTGGGGTGCATGTCTCTTGCATATCACCAAGCTTTCGGTCGCATTTGTCTAGAGATCATATCAATTTTTTTCTAGGATGTGCCTTTTTCTTAGGGATAATTGGTCGAGTCTCATTTCAAAATATTAATTGATATCTTATCTTTGATCTTTTCTGTTATTTTTGTAGGCACCTCTTTTGTTTATGTATGAATTATGTTGTGTGTTCACTATTTGAATGGCACCTCTATGCCTCCTCATGTTAATACGTCCCATTGATCAGTAGGGATTATTCTTCCCTTCTAACTTTTGAGCCCATTACAAAAGCTAGCCTTGTATCTTTTGTGGTTGCTCCTCTCCTTCTGATTCCAAATGATCCAGCCCTTTGTGATGAGTTTCTTGTGTCATACTGTAAGAAATCGGGCTTGCTTTGTGGTACTTCCATGGTCCTGACACCTAGAGGGTTAGGGAAGCCTTTGTCCCTCCCCTACAAAGGGGAACCCTTTGTCACAGCCAGACAATTATTCTCAAATAAAGAGATCCTCAAGCTGTTACAGAAGCAGACTAAAGGGATCCTTGATGTCAAGAAGGTGATTAACACTTCACGAGTATCTTTCTCAATGATCATTGATCCTCTCTCGAAGCTAGGCTGCCAATTTCTCTAGGACAGGTTCATGCCTACCAAGACACCATCTCACTATTTGTCCAAGGAGCTCTTCAGAGCTTCCAGGATTTTTTTAAGAGGGGTTTCCATTGACTAGAGCACTTACGTTCTTACCAAGATGGACCAACATTTTGTCAAGGTGACTAGAGGGAATGTTACCAATATAACATTTGCTTCATATTTATATGCTTTTCTGACTCAACAATTATATTCTTCTTTCTATGAAGAATTGAGGCAATCTAAAGACCAGATAAATAGTGCAACCATAGAGCTAGCCTCTACCAAATACACTCTTTTTTATCTATTTAAGTAGATGGAGCAATAGACCAAAAGGATTGAGACCCAGAGAGAAGAAATATCCTCTTTGAAAAATCAGTTAGCAGAAGCTCAGTCGTCACTAGGGTTTCTGAAGAGAAAGAGAAAATGTCCAAAGAAGCTCAAGAGATCAAGACTCTTCTGGATACAAAACTGTCATACCTGCAGACTACTCACAATACAGTGGAATCCCAAGCCTCCCAGATTAAACAGTTGAAGGGCTGACTAGCGCAGTCACGATCCATTCCCCCAAGTCTCGGTGTCCCCATGATTCCTTCTATGTCTTAGCAGAACTTGGCTGCTCTTCAACAGAATGCCACTTTATATCCTTTATTTCCGGCCAAGGTTGAGAGATTGCAATCTAGAATGGGTATTTTATGGACTACTTTTGAGTAGTTTATGGAGTTTATTCCTCTCACCCACTCTTTCTTTGTTCATTATCAACAACAGAAGTTGCCCTTGTTAAACTTTCAACCATGGATTTATCTCCTCCAGAGGATGGCTGGAGTGGAACCTGATGTGTGGATTTGTTGTCTAAAGTAGTCAGGATGGTGTTTGAGGATTTGGTAGTCCCAGATTCAATGTTGATGTCCTATATGTACCTCAGAAGTGACTTGTTAATTCCAGATGATGAAGACCTCTCTTGGTATGTTGAAGATGTAGTCTTGCAAGTAGTACTCTATGTACACCAGTTGGAGCTTAAGATTGATGAAATGTTTCAAAAGTATACTTCTAGAGTAGCTAACTGTCCAGAGGATTTTTGGCATCCTATGTTGGATTCTGTGATCTTAAATCAAAGACAGTTAAAGGCTTCGTCTCATGTGCAAAATGTCAACCAATTGAGGGTGGATCTGTTATCCCATCTTTCCAAGCAACCTCCTTTTGATCCTTTATTTTTTGAGGCCTATGCTAGATGTTCTGCCTTAGGACCATCAGTTCCATCCTTGACCTACTATCAACACATGGCTCATAGATATGTCACTTATTTGTCTCTTTTCTAGAATATCCCACATGTCAATTTACCCCTTCTATTTCAACCTAAAGATGCACCCCATATTCCTATTTTTATGCAATGTTCTTTCATCATTGATCGAGTATTTTCTTCCCTTCTTCCTTGTCCTCCCCCATCTTCTCATTTCCTATCCACATTCCCACCGCATTACCTTACTCCCTTCCTTTCTGATACTGCTAAATTGTTGGATTCTCCTACCTTATCTTATTCTTCTTTTTATGATTTCGCTTATCCCTTTCTTCATCCTCTATCCCTTATTCCATTCCCGTCTCCTTCATCTTTTATTCAGACTCCCCCTTAATTGTTGTTGTAGAATATGAAGGTTTTGATCAGACAATCATGAGAAGAAGAAGCTGGAGTGCTGGAGATTCTTTGGCGGGACCCCAAATTAATTGGCCTGTGATTCCAGGAGAATGAAAGACTGCAAATCAAGCCTTTCACAACTATTTACGTTTTGCTCAGCTTCATTCTCAATCTTTGGATCCATCAGTGAGATTGACTGCCCATTTTTCATGGTATCTAGCCTTTATGCACCGTCACTCTCATAGTGATCAAAAGCAAGTGCCGAATTTATGTTTGGATTTCAATGTAGACGTGGATACCCATAAGTTGGATGTGCTTTATTTTTATGCTTTTGCTTGCCAAGCAAATTTGTTATCGTACTAGAGAGAATGTGTTGTTTACAATTCTTGCAAAATCCTCCAAAAACCTTTGTGGATGAATCTTTATCCCTAGAAAGGTTTAAAAATCATCAATCCTTTAAAGGGATCATCTTCATTGATCCATTATCCTTTGTAACTTTGATGCTTGATTAGAATACATCTATCTATATTTTTCCTTACAAAGAGGTGCCATTCAAATATTGTTTGTATAAGTGGTGTGAGTTGTGGTATGTGTATATTGCTTATCTTTGTTGAATGGAGCTGAAGTTGAAGCTCGATTGATAAAGAAGATATTGGATTCAAAGCTAGCAGAAGATGATGCTGATTTAAAGAAAACTCTTATATCCTTTATGAGTTCATGTTGCTATCAATTTTTTTTTAAAATTTGAGATAATATCCAAAAGGGTATTTTCCTTTTGTTGTAGTATTATCAAATATATAGGTTACTTGTTGGGGTTGTGATTGGATGATTTTATGAAGTGCTATTGAAGACAAAAGATCACATTGAGCTCTTTACTGAACTTATATTCTTCTTTTCCTTAGGTCTCAAGGACACTTCCTATTTTAAGTGTGGGGATATGTTAAGAGTGGAAAAAGACAGAAATTTTGACTGATTTTTGTTGTTTTCGATGGACTGAATGGCTAATTTGGTATGATTTTTGATTGATTTTAGAATGATTTGGAATGATTTAAATATATTTTGATTTATTTTGATGACTCATGATATTTTTTGATGTAGTTATATTAATGTGATAGGTTTTGATGATGTTCCTATAGCTTCTGTATGATTCTCTTTGAGCCTGTTGAGCCTTTTGTTTTCTTCCATTTTACTCTGTTTTGTTTGAGTAAGTGAGGTTGGGATATTGAATTAGGAATTTTGAGGTTGTATGATAGCTTATTTAGTGATTTATAATGGAATTATTTGGTTTTAGTTGAGTTGAATGTCTGTTGTTTAGTTGCTATTGAACCTCTGTAGAGCTTCTATAAATCCTATGTATGCTTTTGTGAGTGTTCTATGATATGAGGGCGTCCTTTGGGAAACTTTTCAACTTTTGGAAAGGGTGAATGTAAGTTCAAAAGAGCTCAAGGAAGTGGAAGAAGCAGCTGTTAATAAAGACTGAAGAGAAGACTGGAGTGAAGTGATAGTAGTGAGCTATGAAGAGTCACTATAGTGGCTCTGGTGCCCTTTCATACCTCCCATGCCTTTTGGAAGGGGCATTCATTACCAAAGAAGGATTATTATGAGTGATTATTGATTATTGTAGTGAGGAGATGATGTACTATTGATTGAGAGAGAAAGAGAGAGTCAGAGATAGCCAATTCTATCAAAACAATGCATCCTTCTATGAGAGATTGAGAGATAGAACTATGAAGATGAATACTGTGTGATTATTTCCATTCAAAAGTTGTGTATTCTTTTGTGTTATTGCTAGTTTTGATGGATTCTATGAAGATATTGAAGATTATGGTTGATTCTATCAAATCTGTGGGAGATATCTCCTATGATGCTGCATGAAGATTTGTTCTTTTTCTTGTTGTGGTTCTCTAAATAATGAAATAAAAGCTTGATGATGTTACAATATAGATTTTCTTGCAGTAGAAACCCCTTGTCCTTGGTGTCTCTCTTGGGGCTCCAATTATATATGTTGATGATGTGACTAAATACTTCTCCCAATACTCTTTTATATTTTTCTCAAGTTGATATACAAATGAGGATGTCATCAAGATAGATAGCCACTACCTTTTTCTTGATTAAGTTACCAAGATTTTATTGCCTAGCCATTGGAATGTACTACTAGTGTCAATTGATCCAAATGGCATGTATGTGAACTAGAATTAGCCATTTGATATTTGAAATGCTATTTTATGGACATATTCTTAGCCACTACCTTTTTCTTGATTAAGTTACCAAGATTTTATTGCCTAGCCATTGGAATGTACTACTAGTGTCAATTGATCCAAATGGCATGTATGTGAACTAGAATTAGCCATTTGATATTTGAAATGCTATTTTATGGACATATTCTTTCTTGAAAAGTATTTTCTAGTAATGTGATGCTAATTCATGTCAAAAATCATGTGGTGGGGAGACTTGCTTGAGCTACTACACCAAACACACACCATACACACAAGAGGAAGCTCACTCAAGAACACAAGAAGAGAGATGGAGGCCTAAACATTTTCTTGCTGGTTTTTTCTTCTTTGTCCACACACAATACAATATACACAAAGTATAGATAAGATACAACATAAAGGAAAGTGGTCTACTATGTCAAACAGCGCAACACTGACTATATTGATCGACTGGCTCTTTACCTACAGCTATAGGTAAGTGCAACAACAAACTAAATATAATAAGTGATAAGTTAGTGGCCATGTGAGGATCATAATGACCATCGAGGTGTGAAATGTAGATGTGAGGACCCATCTAGCTAGGTAGTCCACCATCAATGTCCATACATTTTGAGCTTGCCATCTCAATAAGTCAACTATCCAACTAGAAGAGAGGGTAGACATCCTGTTGTGTGATCTTATTCAGAGGTAAAAAATTAACCCTCTCCTAGGAGTGACTGTCACCTCTGCGCATAGCCTCATCATAAGTGAAAGGCTCTCTTGAATCTGTAACCAAGACATAATGCATCGAGGGCTGAAATCTATCAGGTGGACGTCTGTCTCTAGCAGACCATCTCATGGCAGGCTCTACTGCCTGCCCAGCTACCTGTCCAACACCCTGACCATGAGCATCTGTTGTAGCTGTAGGCTATCCAACTGGCTATGCAGGAGCTCTCAACTCCTCCTGAAATATGACCCTATGGATCTCAACAACTCTCTCAGGCTGCCTATGCAACTTGTCTTCATGGAAGACTACATCATGACTGCGGATGACTTTTCGCGCCTGTGTATCCCAGAGATGGTAACCCATCTTGCTTGCATCCCCATAACCAAGGAAAATGCATTTGACACTCTTAGGATCCAGCTTACTTCTCTTGTCCCTGGGAACATAGCAAAAGGCCTCACATCCAAAGACATGGAGATGCGCATAAGAGGGAGGTTTTCAAGTCCATACCTCGTCGGCAACCTAGAAATCCAAACCACTAAAAGGTGATATGTTTATGATATGCACAGATGTACTAAAAGTGCCTTAGCCCAAAAGCTATGTGGTAGGCCTGCATGGTTAAGCATATTGCGTACACGCTCCTGGATAGTTCTATTCATCTACTTAGCCAAACCATTCTGGGGGGGTGTAGGGGGCGGTCAACTGACGCTTAATACCCCTCTCATCACAAAATTGCTCAAAAGCACGTGAGACATACTCACCCCCATTATCTTTCCTTAGGCCTTTTAGCCTATACCCAGACTCGTTCTCAACCAATGCAAGCCATCTCTAAAACACAGTCAAGGCATCGGATTTCAACTTAATGGGATAAGCCCAAAATTTTCATGAAAAATCATCTATGAAAGTAACAAAATACTTTGCACCACCCATAGACTGACAAGGCATGGGCCCACAGACATCCAAATGTACCAATGCCAAGGGCTCACTCATGCGTGGCCTACCAGACTTCTTATGTGTAGACCTAGTCTGCCTGCCATAAAGACAATGCTCACATGAATCAAAACATGCATAATCAAGGGGCGGTAAGTACTGCAAACCAGAAAGCATTTTCATTCCCTTCAAAGACATATGGCCCAAACAAGCATGCCAAAGAGGTACATGTGGGATAGAACCCACAGACAAAACATGATCAAGGGAAGAAGTGGATACAATCAAGGGATAGAGGCTGCTAGCCTTGGCACCTCTCGCAATCACAAGTCTACCACGAGTGATCTTCCATGCAGAGTCTCCAAAAGAGACATGATAACCTGCATCATCAAGCTATCCAGCTAACATGAGACTATGTGTCAAAGCAGGTACATGATGTACATCCTGCATAACAAAACTGCTGCCAGAAGGAAACTGCAGCCTAACATCACTAATGCCCACAATATCAAGAGAGATGTCATCACCCAAGCGCACAGAACCCGAAACAGTACGGTATGAATGAAACCACTCTTGGCAAGGTGTCACATGAAAGGATGCACCTGAGTCCAAGAGCCAACACTGTGCATACATAGAGTGTATCTCTGTCATCTGCGAAGCACTAGAAGGAGCTGCAAGGATATAATCATCATCAACATCCTTAGGATGCATAACATTGATCTCTTCAATTTTAACACTGGACTTTGCAGGCACTGTGCCGATCAGAAGACTTATCTTGCATTTTGTCTTTCCCCTTATCTTTGCGCCTTTCATTGCGCAATTCATGGCATTATGGCCTAATATGGCCCTTTTTCCAACAATGGTGACAAGTAACATCCGCATTCCTGCCACGGGATTTGCTACGTGACTTCCCACGAGACTTGGACCAAGATTTCTAATAATCCCGTCCACGACCACTGCCACTACCATGCTTTCTATATCCATCATTCCTGCCTCTAACTATCATAATGTGCGACACACAAGAGACATCCAAATTCTTACGGTTAACCTCTTCCTACAGAAGAGCACTCTCAACATCAAATAATTTCAAGGTAGTAGTAGAGGCACATAATGGAGTGCGGAATACATCCCATGACTCATTAAGAGTACCAAGCAAGAAAAGAGGAGTAACATCCTCTGCAACAGTGATGTCTTGCGAAGTCAAGTTCTTGATTATAGGATGGAACTAGCTCAAGTGAGCAGACATAGTCACATTCTCCTTCATGCGCAGATCCATAAGTTGCTTCAGCCAATACATCTAACTTGCTGGACTTTTCTTGTCATAGAGATTCTTGATTTTATCCCACAACTGCCATGCACTCTGTTCTTCCTCAAATACATTGTAATGAACCTGTTCTGTGAGAGATAATAAAATAATGGACTTGCATAACTCATCAAGCTCAATCCATTCCTCATCTGGCATACTTGCAGGCGGATGCCCGCTCAACCTCAAAGGTTTGATCTGTGATTTCTGCACTAACACCTATCAAATCTGGCTCTTCCAATAAGAGTAATTCATACCATCAAGCTTAGTGATGTTAAAAATAGCATGATCAGTGGACAAACTCGCCATAATGCAGGTTGGAAGACTGCAGACAGTTCAAAACTGCTTGCTGTTTACTGCAAAAAATGACAAAAAAATCACAAAAAGCGAGAGAAAATGGCGAGAAAGGTTTAACCAAAGCTTCTACATACCAAGTACTACTAAAAGTACATCATTTCAAAATATTTCAGCATGAAAAATCCATGTCAGTCTAGAGTTATATGCTTGTCATAATAAATGACAACAAGGTACTGTGAGAGTCAATTGCTGACCAAATCACTGCACCAAGTCAATAAATGATAGCCAATACATGACTAGCCATAAATGGGCATAAATCAGCACCAAACAGTCATCAAGACCCTGAGAAAATACCCAAACATGTCACCAAAGCATCCCTCAGTGAGTAGGCATATCCCCTGGACAATAGAGCAAAGTATACATAACACTGGCAAGACCTGACACCAGTAGGTGTATGCTCACAAGAGTGCAAAACCCAAGCTCAGGTCAAAAGCAACTCTAATGTCCCCCCTCCTGCTTCCCCCATGCCTCCCCCCTCAAAGGAACTCCCCCCCAGGTCAAAAGCAACTCTAATGTCCCCCCCATGCTTCCCCCGTGCCTCCCCCCTCATATGAATTCCCCCCTTAATGGAAAAAAAATAAATTAAGTTTAGTGCAAATTTTTTTAACTCCCCCTCTCTCTCCCCGCCGACAGGATGTCGGGGAGAGAGAGAGAGAGAGAGGGAGTGAAGTGATACTATGCAGGCATGCAGCCCCCCAGGTGGGAGGGGTGGCGGCCATGCCACCCTCCTCCCCCCCTATAAACGGGAGCCTTCCCCCCCCGGACTACAAGCGACCCCCTCCAACTCGTCCTCTGTAGGGGAAGAAACCCCCCCTCGTCAATCTGCCCAGCCCCCCCTTTGACAGCAGTACGCCCCCCAGCTCGTGGTAGCAGCGCCCCTCCCCTAGGCTTTCGTCAGGTGGAAACCCCCCTCTATGGCCATCGTAGTGAAACCCCCCCCCTTTTCACCAGGCAAGCTGCGCCCCCGTGATCAGAAAGAGAGAGACGAAGAAGGAGGAGGAGGAGGAGGAGGAGGAGGAGGAGGAGGTGAGAAAGAAGAGAACTCGAAGAGAAATCAGAAGGCCAAACACGAAGACTCATTCGTGGCCATCAAGAAATCCCCTCAAAAATGGTGTCCTCTAACCCTCCCGCTATTCTTATTCCTTATTGTTCATGATTTTCTTCCATACTTAAAATGCATGATTATGAAAAGTCAAGTGCATAAGTTGCATGAAACATTGACTAGCCTAGTACATGAAATGTTGTTGCACGAAATATTGCAAATACGAGATGATTGCATGGGAGTGAAGTGGACAAATAGAATGGATTCCGCATGGATTGACACACATGAAATGATAAGGTTTTCATAAATTTTTACATAAAATGATAGGTGTTCGCGTGGAGCAATGTTTAAATTAACCAATAAAAATCACGATTTGCATCTGCATAAAAATTAAACACATGAAATGTTAGTTTCCATTCATAGGATGCAATTGCATCGATGGATAGAAACCTAGACTTTCATATACGCAAGTCACATGAGATCCCGTGCATTAGGAATAAGTATTCATTGTCAAGTATGAAGAGAGTTAAAGGTCGTTTAGGATGTACTAATATATTAAACGCACCATGTGCATGATGGGTAAGTTTGATTGGAAAATTCTGCATAGTACTACACTAAGAGAGATGGATGGGACGTATGCATCTGCACTGTATCCTGAAGGCCTAGGTGAAAAGTCTTGCATTGCCAAGTGTGTTAACTTTACTTGGTTAGAGAGAGATGAGTAAAGAACTGGAAGAATAAAGGCTCTTTGATGGGTTGCGAATAAGGCTTGTCCATTGCCTAGGTTGACCACTCAATACTTTGGGTTAGGACTAAGTTACCGCAAGGAAACGCCCAAGGGGAAGAGAGCTTCAAAAGAAGTTAAGAGGTCAAGTATAATTGCCTGCAAATTGTCTTATCAATCTTGCTGTAGATTATCGCAAATGGATATGCTCCTAGCTTAATAGAAGCTGGTGACCTAACCCACCACGAGAGGTCTCTCTATGGAAATTACTTGGCGTAGGAGGATGCTTGGGTGCCAGGGGGGCTCTAGCCATAATTCCCAATGCCTCCGAACCCTACACAAGTGTTCTATGTGACTGGAGATGGGATCTCAAGGCCTTGATACTAGTTACAAGGCAGAATCATGGTAGGATAAACCTTCGGGTTTTTATTGCCGAGAGATGGAAGGATTGTTCTGCGGAGGTAGAAAGGGACACTTAATTCTCCTATATTGGCAGGAAACAAACATTAATATGAAGATAAGTTAAGGAAGTGTTTGATCTTGTTTTATCTTGTCTTCGTGTCTGTGCCCTAAACTAGGTAAAGGAACCTGTGATTAACGTGTTAATTAAGGAAGCTGCTTTTAAGCATCAAACATAATGTGGTAGGTAATAAGATAACTAAAACAACCCTCGAGGGAAGTGTGGTGGATGTGTCCGTCGGGTCCATCCTACGGCAGGGTGGTCTCGATTAGTCGAGAGCTTTCCTCAATGGAATTTATTTGATGCGAACGTTAGTTAGACAAGGACCTTAGAACTTGTAAGTTGAAACCCTAATTCATATCATTTTAGGGGACCAGAATGGGACTATGCCCTATGGGCAGAGAGGTCGAGCCATGCCTTCCTTTCGTTTCCCATTCTCTTTGAACCAAGTGCGGTATGAGTTTGTTTGGGTTCAGTTGTATCTAAGCAAAGTGGAGCGGCTGGCAACCGACGCTAGAAGGCTGTTAGGAAGACTCCACTGCTAGGAACCCGGACTTCATGTCGATCCTAGTGGGAACGGCCGGATAAGTTCCGTTGCAAGGCAAACTCGAGAGACCCTAGTTGGCAAACCCCGTGTCATTGCTTGGTAGTGCTGGGGGGCGTCTTCTAGATTGATCTCTCGATGGGCTACTAAGACGTGTCCCGCAATTTGAGGGGCGGGCACGTTACAGTTGGTATCAGAGCAAAACTGCTTAAGCTAAGGGCTTTGCTACATGATTAGAGTTGTGCAGTAGAAGCGTGATGGGTCCTAACCCACAGGTTCTAGAACCCAATGATAACTTGTCATCAATAAACCCTAAGCGCATTCGAGATTAGGGATACATCTCGACTCCTTTAAGGGGGAAAGGATGTAATGTCCCCCTCGTGCTTCCCCCGTGCCTCCCCCCTCATAAAAACTCCGCCCCTTAATGAAAACGAAATTATTAAGTTTAGTGCAAAATTTTTTAACTCCCCCCTCTCTCCCCGCCGACAGGACATCGAGGAGAGAAAGAGAGAGGCAGTGAAGTGATAGTATAGGGGGGCCATGTAGCCCCCCAGGTGGGAGGGGTGGCGACCATGCCACCCTCCTCCCCCCCCCCCCCCCCCCCCCCCGACCCCTCTAGCTCCTCCTCCGAAGGGGAAGAAACCCCCCCTCGTTAATCTGCCCAGCCCCTCCTTTGACAGTAGTACACCCCCCCAACTCGTGGCGGCAACAGTGCCCATCCCGTGGGCTTTTATCAAGTGGAAACCCCCCTCTATGGCCATCGACTCAAACCCCCCCCCTTTTCGCCAGGCAAGCTGCGTCCTTGTGATAAGAAGAAGAAGAAGAAGAAGAAGAAGAAGAAAAAGAAGAAGAAGAAGAAGAAGAAGAAGGAGGAGGAGAGAAGAGAGAAGGAGAAGAAGAAGAAGAAGGTGAGAAAGAAGAGAACTCGAAGAGAAATCAGAGCCAAACATGAAGACTCGTTCGCGGCCATCAAGAAATCCCCTCGAAAATGGTGTCCTCCAACCCTACCGCTATTCTTATTGCTTATTGTTCATGGTTTTCTTCCATACTTAAAGTGCATGATTATGAAAAGTCAAGTCCATGAGTTGCATGAAATATTGACTAGCCTAGTATATGAAATATTGTTGCACGACATGATTGCTTGGGGGTCAAGTGGACAAATAGAATGGATTCCGCATGGATTGACGAACATGAAATGATAAGGTTTTCATAAATTTTTACATAAAATGATAGACCTTCGCATAGAGCAATGTTTAAATTAACCAGTAAAAATCACGATTTGCATCTGCATAAAAATTAAACACATGAAATGTTAGTTTCCGTTCATAGGATGCAATTACACTGATGGATAGAAACCTAGACTTTCATATATGCAAGTCACATGAGATTCGGTGCATTAGGAATAAGTATTCATTGTTAGGTATGAAGAGAGTTAAAGGTCGTTTAGGATGTACTAATATATTAAACGCACCATGTGCATGATGGTTAAGTTTGATTGGAAAATTCTGCATAGTACCACACTAAGAGAGATGGATGGGACGCATGCATCTGGACTATATCCTGAAGGCCTAGGTGAAAAGTCTTGCGTTGCCAAGTGTGTTAACTTTACTTGGTTAGAGAGAGATAAGTAAAAAACTTGAAGAATAAAGGCTCTTGGATGGGTTGCGAATAAGGCTTGTCCATTGCTTGGGTTGACCAGTCAATAATTTGGGTTAGGACTAAGTTACCACAAGGAAATGCCCAAGGGAAAGAGAGCTTCAAAAGAAGTTAAGAGGTCAAGTATAATTGCCTGCAAATTGTCTTATCAATCTTGCTGTAGACTATTGCAAATGGATACACTCCTAGCTTAATAGAAGCTGGTGACCTAACCCTAAACGGATTGTTGACCCAAGCTATGCTTGGTTGTTTGAAAAGGTTGTAAATTCTTTGAGAAAGTGTTTTGATACATCCAAATTAAATTCTGGTTGTGCATGCAATAGGATTGTGATGCCTTGAAGCAAGAGGTTGTGCATTCAACTATTTGTTGATGTGCTTTTGGATGCTAATCCAAGTTGTCTGTGATTGATGGTTTCATGGCCGGGTCTGGGATGACTGATTGCCATGGGAACAAAAGGGATGTTTTCCCTAGTAAATGTTATTAGGCTGGTTTCTTCAGCTGTGGATGATTTCCTAAAGGGATAAATTAAGGAAGGATGGCGCTAGCTACCCCCACGAACCGCCAAACGCTAGCCAAGGGGGTTATGAATGCGCACCGGGAATGTGGACCGAACCCGTCACGAGAGTTCTCTTCGTGGAAATTACTTGGCGTAGGAGGATGCTTGGGTGCCAGGGGGCTCTAGCCGTAAATCCACATGCCTCCCGACCCTACACAAGTGTTCTATGTGACTTGATATGGGATCTCGAGGCCTTGATACTAATTACAGGGCAGAATCTTGGTAGGATAAACATTCGAGTTTTTATTGCCGAGAGACGGAATGATTTTTCTGCGGAGGCAGAAAGGAACACTTAAATCTCCTGTATTGGTGGGAGACAAACATTAATCTGAAGATAAGTTAAGGAAGTGTTTGATCTTGTTTTATCTTGTCTTCGTGTCTGTGCCCTAAATTAGGTAAAGGAACCTATGATTAATGGGTTATTTAAGGAAGCCACTTTTAAGTGTCAAATGTAATGTGGTAGGTAATTAGATAACTAAAACAAACCTCAAGGAAAGTGTGGTGGATGTGTCCATCGGGTCTATCCTACGGCAGGGTGGTCTCGATTAGCCGAGAGCTTTCCTCAATGGAATTTATTTGATACGAATGTTAGTTAGACAAGGACCTTAGAACTTGTAAGTTGAAACCCTGATTCATACCGTTTTAGGGGACCGGAATGGGACTGCTTGGGTATGAGTCTGCTTGGGTCCACTTGTATCCACGCAAAGTGGAGCGGCTGGCAACTGACGCTAGAAGGCTGTTAGGAAGACTCCACTGCTAGGAAACCGGACTTCAGATCGATCCTAGTGGGAACAACCGGATAAGTTCCATTGCGAGGCAGACTCAAGAGACCCCAGCGCAATCCCCGTGTCATTCCTTGGGAGTGCCGGGTGGCATCTTCTAGATTAATCTCTCAATGGGCTACTAAGACGTGTCCCGCAATTTGAGGGGCGGGCACGTTACAGTTGGTATCAGAGCCAAATTGCTTAAGCTAAGGGCTCTGCTACATGATCAAAATTGCACAGTAGAAGCGTGATGGGTCCTAACCCACAAGTTCTAGAACCCAATGATAACTTGTCATCAATAAACCCTAAGCGCATTAGAGATGAGGCATACATCTCGATTCCTTTAAGGAGGAGAGGATGTAATGTCCCCCCCCCCCCCCCCCCCCCCCCCCCCGTGCTTCCCCCCTCATAGGAACTCTCCCCCATTAATGAAAAAAAAAATATTAAGTTTAGTGAAAAAAATTTTAACTCCCCCCTCTCTCCCCACTGACAGGACATCGGGGGGAGAGAGAGAGAGGGAGTGAAGTGATAGTATAGGGGGGCCATGCAACCCCCCAGGTGGGAGGTGTGGCGGCCGTGCCACCCTCCTCCCCCCCCCTATAAAGGGGAGCCTTCCCCCCTCCCTGGACTACAGGTGCTCCCCTCCAGCTCGTCCTTCGCAGGGGAAGAAACCCCCCCTTGTCAATCTGCCCAGCCCCCCTCTGATAGCAGTACGCCCCCCCCCCCCAACTCGTGGCGACAACAGCGCCCCTCCCGTGGGCTTTCATCAAGTGCAAACCCCCCTCTATGGCCATCGACTCAAACCCCCCCTTTTCGCCAGGCAAGCTGCGTCCTCGTGATCTGAAAGAGAGAGAGTGAGAGAAAGAGGAAGAAGAAGAAGAAGAAGAAGGAGGAGGAGGAGGAGGAGGAGGAGGAGGAGGAGGAGGAGGAGGAGGAGGAGGAGGAGGAGGAGGAGGAGGAGAAGAAGGAGAGGGAGGAGGAGGAGGAGGAGGAGAGAAGAGAGAAGGAGAAGAAGAAGAAGAAGGTGAGAAAAAAGAGGACTCGAAGAGAAATCAAAAGGCCGAACATGAAGACTCGTTCGTGGCCACCATCAAGAAATGCGCTCAACAATGGTGTCCTCTAACCCTCCCACTATTCTTATTGCTTATTGTTCATGGTTTTCTTCCATACTTAAAGTGCATCATTATGAAAAGTCAAGTGCATGAGTTGCATGAAATATTGACTAGCCTAGTACATGAAATATTGTTGCACGAAATATTGCAAATACGGGATGATTGCATGGGGGTCAAGTGGACAAATAGAATGGATTCCGCGTGGATTGACACACATGAAATGATAAGGTTTTCATAAATTTTTACATAAAATGATAGACCTTCACGTAGAGCAATGTTTAAATTAACCAATAGAAATCACAATTTGCATCTGCATAAAAATTAAACACATGAAATGTTAGTTTCCGTTCATAGGATGCAATTGCACCAATGGATAGAAACCTAGACTTTCATATATGCAAGTCACATGAGATTCGGTGCATTAGGAATAAGTATTCGTTGTTAGGTACGAAGAGAGTTAAAGGTCGTTTAGGATGTACTAATATATTAAATGCACCATGTGCATGATGGGTAAGTTTGATTGGAAAATTCTGCATAGTACCGCACTAAGAGAGATGGATGGGACGAATGCATCTGGACTATATCCTGAAGGCCTAGGTGAAAAGTCTTGTGTTGCCAAGTGTGTTAACATTACTTGGTTAGAGAGAGATGAGTAAAGAACTCGAAGAATAAAGGCTCTTGGATGGGTTGCGAATAAGGCTTGTCCGTTGCTTGGGTTGACCAGTCAATAATTTGGGTTAGGACTAAGTTACCACAAGGAAACACCCAAGGGGAAGAGAGCTTCAAAAGAAGTTAAGAGGTCAAGTATAATTGCCTGCAAATTGTCTTATCAATCTTGCTGTAGACTATCGCAAATGGATATGCTACTAGCTTAATAGAAGTTGGTGACCTAACCCTAAATGGATTGTTTACCCAAGTTATGCATGGTTGTTTGAAAAGGTTGTAAATTCCTTGAGCAAGTGTTTTGATACATCCAAGTTAAATTCTGTGCATGCAATGGGATTGCGATGCCTTGAAGCAAGAGGTTGTGCATTCAACTATTTCTTGATGTGGTTTTGGATGCTAATCCAAGTTGTCTGTGATTTATGATTTCATGGCCAGGTCTGTGATGATTGATTGCCATGGGAACAAAAGGGATGTTTTCCCTAGTAAATGTTATTAGGCCAATTGCTTCAGCTGTGGATGATTTCCTAAAGGGATAATTAAGGAAGAATGGCGCTAGCTACCCCCCGCAAACTGCCAAACCCTTGCCAAGGGGGTTATGAATCCACGCCAGGAATGTGGACCAAACCCGCCACAGGAGGTCTCTCCGTGGAAATCACTTGGCGTTGGAGGACGCTTGGGTGCCAGGGGGGGCTCTGGCCGTAAATCCCAATGCCTCCGGACCCTACACAAGTGTTCTACGTGACTCGAGATGGGATCTCGAGGCCTTGATACTAGTTACAAGGTAGAATCTTGGTAGGATAAACATTTGGGTTTTTATTTTCCGAGAGACGGAAGGTATTTTCTGCAGAGGCAGAAAGGGACACTTAATTCTCATGTATGGGCGGGAGACAAACATTAATCTGAAGATAAGTTAAGGAAGTGTTTGATCTTGTTTTATCTTGTCTTTGTGTCTGTGCCTTAAATTACGTAAAGGAACCTATGATTAACATGTTAATTAAGGAAGTTGCTTTTAAATGTCAAACATAATGTGGTAGGTAATTAGATAACTAAAACAACCCTCGAGGGAAGCGTGGTGGATGTGTCGGTCGGGTCCATCCTATGGCAGGGTGGTCTCAGTTAGCCGAGAGCTTTCCTCAATGGAATTTATTTGATGCAAATGTTAGTTAGACAAGGACCTTAGAACTTGTAAGTTGAAACCCTGATTCATACGGTTTTAGGGAACCAAAAGGGGACTATGCCCTATGTGCAGAGAGGTCGAGCAATGCCTCCCTCTCATTTCCCATTCTCTTTGAACCAAGTGCGATATGAGTCTGCTTGGGTCCTGTTGGATCTATGCAAAGTGGAGCGGCTATCAATCAACGCTAGAAGGCTCTTAGGAAGAATCCACTACTAGGAACCCGAACTTCAGGTCGATCCTAGTGGGAACGGTCGGATAAGTTCCATTGCGAGGTAGACTAGAGAGACCCTATTTTGGCAAACCCTGTGTCATTCCTTGGGAGTGCCGGGCAGCATCTTCTAGATTGATCTCTCGATGGGCTGCTAAGACATGTCTTGCAATTTGAGGGGTGGGCACGTTACAGTTGGTATCAGAGCAAAACTGCTTAAGCTAAGGGCTCTGCTACATGATCAGATTTGCGCAATAGAAGCATGATGGGTCCTAACCCACAGGTAACTTGTTATCAATAAACCCTAAGCGCATTCGAGATGAGGACATCTGGATTCCTTTAAGGAGGAGAGGATGTAATGTTCCCCCCCCCCCCCCCACCCCCGGTGCTTCCCCCATGCCTCCCCCCTCATAGGAACTCCCCCCCTTAATGGAAAAAAAAAATTAAGTTTAGTGCAATTTTTTTTAACTCCCCCTCTCTCACCCCGCCAACAGGACATCGGGGAGAGAGAGAGAGGGAGTGAAGTGATAGTATAGGGGGGACTTGCAACCCCCCAGGTGGGAGGGCTGGCGACCATGCCACCCTCCTCCCCGCCCCCCCCCCCTATAAAGAGGAGCCTTCCCCCCCCTCCTTGGACTACAGGCACCCCCCTCCAGCTTGTCCTCCATAGGGGAAGAAACCCCCCCTCGCCAATCTGCCCAGCCCCCCCTGACAGCAGTACGCTCCCCATCTCGTGGTGGCAGCAGCGCCCCTCCCCTGGGCTTTCGTCAGGTGGAAACCCCCCTTTTTGCAAGGCAAGCTGCGTCCCCATGATCAGAAAGAGAGAGAGAGAAGAAGAAGAAGAAGAAGAAGAAGAAGAAGAAGAAGAAGAAGAAGAAGGAGAGAAGAGAGAAGGAGAAGAAGGTGAGAAAGAAGAGAACTCAAAGAGAAATCAGAAGGCCAAACACGAAGACTTGTTCGCGGCCATCAAGAAATCCCCTCCAAAATGGTGTCCTCTAACCCTCCCACTATTCTTATTGCTTATTGTTCATGGTTTTCTTCCATACTTAAAGTGCATCATTATGAAAAGTCAAGTGCATGAGTTGCATGAAATATTGACTAGCCTAGTACATGAAATATTGTTGCACGAAATATTGCAAATATGGGATGATTGCATGGGAGTCAAGTGGACAAATAGAATGGATTTCACATGGATTGACGCACATGAAATGATAAGGTTTTCATAATTTTTTACATAAAATGATTGACCTTCGCGTAGAGCGATGTTTAAATTAACCAATTAAAAACACGATTGGCATCTGCATAAAAATTAAACACATGAAATGTTAGTTTCCGTTCATAGAACGCAATTTCACCAATGGATAAAAACCGAGACTTTCATATACGCAAGTCACATGAGATCCGGTGCATTAGGAATAAGTATTTGTTGTCAGATACAAAGAGAGTTAAAGGTCGTTTAGGATGTACTAATATATTAAACGCACCATGTGCATGATGGGTAAGTTTGATTGGAAAATTCTGCATAGTACCGCACTAAGAGAGATGGATGGGACGCATGCATCTGGACTATATCCTGAAGGACTAGGTGAAAAGTCTTGCATTCCAAGTGTGTTAACATTACTTGGTTAGAGAGAGATGAGTAATGAACTCGAAGAATAAAGGCTCTTGGATGGGTTGCGAATAAGGCTTGTCCATCGCCTAGGTTGACAAGTCAATACTTTGGGTTAGGGCTAAGTTACCACAAGGAAAGGCCCAAGGGGAAGAGAGCTTCAAAAGAAGTTAAGAGGTCAAGTATAATTGCCTGCAAATTGTCTTATCAATCTTGCTATAGACTATCGCAAATGGATACGCTCCTAGCTTAATAGAAGCTGGCGACCTAACCCTAAATGGATTGTTAACCCAAGTTATGCTTGGTTGTTTGAAAAGGTTGTAAATTCCTTGAGCAAGTGTTTTGATACATCGAAGTTAAATTCTAGTTATGCATGCAATAGGATTCCGATGCCTTGAAGCAAGAGGTTGTGCATTCAACTGTTTGTTGATGTGGTTTTGGATGCTAATCCAAGTTGTCTGTGATTGATGATTTCATGGCCAGGTCAGTGATGATTGATTGCCATGGGAACAAAAGGGATGTTTTCCCTAGTAAATGTTATTAGGCCAGTTGCTTCAGCTGTGGATGATTTCCTAAAGGGATAATTAAGGAAGGATGGCGCTAGCTACCCCCCGCAAACCGCCAAACCCTAGCCAAGGGGGTTATGAATCCGCGCCAGGAATGTGGACCAAACCTGCCACTAGAGGTCTCTCCGTGGAAATCACTTGGCATTGGAGGACGCTTGGGTACCAGGGGGGGCTCTGGCCGTAAATCCCAATGCCTCCGGACCCTACACAAGTGTTCTACATGACTCGAGATGGGATCTCGAGGCCTTGATACTAGTTAGAAGGCAGAATCTTGGTAGGTTAAACATTCGGGTTTTTATTGTCAGGAGACGGAAGGTATTTTCTATGGAGGCAAGAAGGGACACTTAATTCCCATGTATGGGCGGGAGACAAACATTAATCTGAAGATAAGTTAAGAAAGTGTTTGATCTTGTTTTATCTTGTCTTTATGTCTGTGCCCTAAATTACGTAAAGGAACCTGTGATTAACAGGTTATTGAAGGAAGCTACTTTTAAATGTCAAACATAATGTTGTAGGTAATTAGATAACTAAAACAACCCCCAAGGGAAGCGTGGTGGATGTGTCCGTCGGGTCCATCCTATGGCAGGGTGGTCTCAGTTAGGCGAGAGCTTTCCTCAATGGAATTTCTTTCATGCGAACGTTAGTTAGACAAGGACCTTAGAACTTGTAAGTTGAAACCCTGATTTATACCATTTAAGGGGACCAGAAGAGGACTATGCCCTACAGGCAGAGAGGTCGAGCGATGCCTCCCTCTCGTTTCCCATTCTCTTTGAACCAAGTGCGGTATGAGTCTGCTTGGGTCTAGTTGGATCTATGCAAAGTGGAGCAGCTGTTGATGATGACTGACACTAGAAGGCTGTTAGGAAGACTCCGCTGGTAGGAACCCGGATTTCAGGTCGATCCTAGTGGGAACAGTCGGATAAGTTCCGTTGCGAGGCAGACTATAGAGACCCTGGTTTGGCAAACCCTGTGTCATTCCTTGGGAGTGCCGAGTGGCATATTCTAGATTGATCTCTCGATGGGCTGCTAAGACATGTCCCGCAATTTGAGGGGTGGGCACGTTACAGTTGGTATCAGAGAAAAATTGCTTAAGCTAAGGGCTCTGCTACATGATCAGAGTTGCTCAACAGAAGCATGATGGGTCCTAATCCACAGGTAACTTGTCATCAATAAACCCTAAGCGCATTGGAGATGAGGACATCTAGATTCCTTTAAGGAGGAGAGGATGTAATGTCCCCCCCCATGCTTCCCCCGTGCCTCCCCCCTCATAGGAACTCCCCCCCTTAATGGAAAATATATTTAAGTTTGGTGCAATTTTTTCTAACTCCCCCCTCTCTCCCCGCTGACAGGACATCGGGGAGAGTGAGAGAGGGAGTGAAGTGATAATATAGGGGGGGCATGCAGCCCCCCAGGTGGAAGGGCTGGCGACCATGCCACCCTCCTCCCCCCTTATAAAGGGGAGCCTTCCCCCCCTCCTTGGACTACAGGTGCCCCCCTCTAGCTTGTCTTCCACAGGGGAAAAAACCCCCCCTCGTCAATTTTCCCAGCCCTCCATCTGACAGCAGTACGCTCCCCAGCTCGTGGTGGTAGCAGCACCCCTCCCCTAGGCTTTCGTCAGGTGGAAACCCCCCTCTATGGCCATCGACTGAAAACCCCCCCTTTTCACCAAGCAAGCTGCGCACCCATGATCAGAAAGAGAGAGAGTGAGAGGGAGAGGAAGAAGAAGAAGAAGAAGAAGAAGAAGAAGAAGAAAAAGAAGAAGAAGAAGGTGAGAAAGAAGAGAACTCGAATAGAAATTAGAAGTCCAAACACAAAGAGTTGTTTGCGGCCATCAAGAAATCCCCTCCAAAAGGGTGTCCTCTAACCCTCCCGCTATTCTTATTGCTTATTCTTCATGGTTTTCTTCCATACTTAAAGTGCATCATTATGAAAAGTCAAGTGCATGAGTTGCATGAAATATTGGCTAGCCTAGTACATGAAATATTGTTGCATGAAATATTGCAAATACGGGATGATTGCATGGGAGTCAAGTGGACAAATAGAATGGATTCTGCATGGATTGACACACATGAAATTATAATTTTTTCATAAATTTTTACATAAAATGATAGACCTTCGCATAGAGCGATGTTTAAATTAACCAATAAAAATCACGATTTGCATCTGCATAAAAATTAAACACATGAAATGTTAGTTTCCGTTCATAGAACGCAATTGCACCGATGGATAGAAACCTAGACTTTCATATACGCAAGTCACATGAGATCCGGTGCATTAGGAATAAGTATTCGTTGTCATATACGAAGAGAGTTAAAGGTCGTTTAGGATGTACTAATATATTAAATGCACCATGTGCATGATGGGTAAGTTTGATTGGGAGATTCTGCATAGTACCGCACTAAGAGAGATGGTTGGGACGCATGCATCTGCACTATATCCTGAAGGCCTAGGTGAAAAGTCTTGTGTTGCCAAGTGTGTTAACATTACTTGGTTAGAGAGAGATGAGTAAAGAACTCGAAGAATAAAGGCTCTTGGATGGGTTGCGAATAAGGCTTGTCCGTTGCTTGGGTTGACTAGTCAATAATTTGGGTTAGGATTAAGTTACCACAAGGAAACACCCAAGGGGAAGAGAGCTTCAAAAGAAGTTAAGAGGTCAAGTATAATTGCTTGCAAATTGTCTTATCAATCTTGATGTAGACTATTGCAAATGGATACGCTCCTAGCTTAATAGAAGCTGGTGACCTAACCCTAAATGGATTGTTGACCCAAGTTATGCTTGGTTGTTTGAAAAGGTTGTAAATTCCTTGAGAAAGTGTTTTGATACATCCAAATTAAATTCTAGTTGTGCATGCAATGGGATTGCGATGCCTTGAAGCAAGAGGTTTTGCATTCAACTATTTGTTGATGTGGTTTTGGATGCTAATCCAAGTTGTCTGTGATTGATGATTTCATGGCCGGGTCTGGGATGACTGATTGCCATGGGAACAAAAGGGATGTTTTCCCTAGTAAATGTTATTAGGCCGATTGCTTCAACTGTGGATGATTTCCTAAAGGGATAATTAAGGAAGGATGGCGCTAGCTACCCCCCACGAACCGCCAAACCCTACCCAAGGGGGTTATGAATGCGCACCGGGAATGTGGACCGCACCCGTCACACGAGAGGTCTCTCTGTGGAAATTACTTGGCGTAGGAGGATGCTTGGGTGCCAAGGGGGCTCTAGCCGTAAATCCCCATGCCTCCCAACCCTACACAAGTGTTCTATGTGACTCAGATGGGATCTCAAGGCCTTAATACTAGTTACAAGACTCCACTGCTAGGAACCTGGACTTTAGGTCGATCCTAGTGGGAACGGCCGGATAAGTTCCGTTGCGAGGCAGACTCGAGAGACCCTAGTTGGCAAACCCTATGTCATTCCTTGGGAGTGCCGGGCGGCGTCTTCTAGATTGATCTCTCGATGGACTGCTAAGACGTGTCCCACAATTTGATGGGTGGGCACATTACAGCAACTCCAAGATATCAGTGCATGAACCATGCAACATGTAAGTGTAAGAGATCCCAAAGTCTCAAGTGTCTGCAAAATGCTCAAATAGCATAAACCTCCTGTTCAATGTCGGTCAAGCATAAAAGATTCTCCCACTAGCTCAAAAGGCAGATAAACGAGCTCAATAGCTCAAGCAAAGCAAGTCAAAGTACCAAAGACAGGTAACCAAGACAATTCCTTAATAGCATCCCAAGAGCATGACGGCTACAAAGCAACTGTAGGTAGCATCCATGAGCAAGACATACATCCCAATAAAGATATCTGACAACCAAAATGACATCGAGTACAAAATTCTGAAATAGCAGATGAGAATCCAAGCCAAGTCTTCAGAGAGCACTAAAGCTCAACAAATACATGGTACACTATGCCAAGACAAATGCATCAAGCCGTAGGCGTCAGGTAAGCATGTATCCAAAGAGTATATAACTGTCAAAGCACTAACCATTGTCAAGCATAGAACGATGTTGATAAGTGCGGGCTGAAATAAGCTCAAGCTTCCAAAAGCATCCGATCCAATGACAAGCTCAAAGTCGTCCCTTGATGATCAATACATCATAGCATAACCCAAGACATACACCCGGAACCAATAGGCATACGTCAAAGCATGAAAGATAGCTTCAGCCCAAGAGTATTCAACATGCATTTATTGTTATAAACTGTGTATTTCCAGCCCCACAATCAAGCAAAAATCATAGCATGACATGTAGCTTCAATCCACCAATCAATCGGGAGGCAATAGGCATACAACCGGTTATGTAGTCATGCCCAAACAAGCATAGGCATAAACTGTGAATGTAGCACTAGCATCAAATGTCTATGGACTATTTATAACAATCCTGAAACACTTTTTTCAGCCACCAAACCAATGCCTAATCTCAAAGGATCAATGCCAAGTATCAATACATGTGCAATAAGCCCGAAATGGAGCCTGAACAAGTGCTTAATGCCAAGCTGGAGCTGGAGCTGAAGTGGCTAAATGGTGGCTGTCCAAAACCAGGTGTAGATTTGTGTGTTGTTGCTGCTACTCTTGCTGGTCCACATGACAGGTGTGGAGAGGTTGGAGGGCTCAAACATAAGCCAAAGAGGCATGGGAACAAGCCTCTAGCAGCCCACAACCAGTGGCAAAGAGATATGAAGGTTGGAAGCTTCAATGGTGGCTACCCTATTTACCTAGACTTGTGGATTGAGATAAATCTCTAAAATAATGAAGCAATACCTCAATGTCAATGCCGTAATTTTGCCTCAATAGGTCGGGAAGAAGCTCAAGAAGCCAGGGAGTGACAGGAGCTCAAGAGAATGAGCTATGGCTGCCGGGAAGGAGACCCAATGTGAGTGGGGAGTCAATAGGAAGCTAAGAATGCCACGAGCCAAGCTCAAGAGTCGGGAAGCTGAGCTCTGATACCAGTTGAAAGGTGAGAAGGATCGAAGCTTGCATGTGAGAGCTATGGCGGGAGAGCAAGAGCAAGAAGGAGAGAGACAAGAAGTGGGAACTCCAAACAGCCACAATGTGTGACTGGGCCTTCCTTTATTCAAACTATCACTAAAAGAATAAAGAATAAAGTGACGGTCACGAGCACTCGCCACCTACAGTGTGTAGTGGCAGTGACTGTCAGTGTAGTAATACACGGGCGGCTAGGCAGAGGTGCCTTTACCCCCAACATTGATGGCGCGGACTAGATTGTCTTCGTTGGTAGAAATTTCAGTGGTAGGATGCTTGAGGGACTTCAGTTCTTGCTCCAGTTGTACGCGGTGTTGACGCTCTTCTTCAAGTTGCATGGATATTAAATCCATATGCTGCTCCAAGGTTGGCTCGGGAAGCAGTGATGCAGAGTCGAAATTGGTCATGATTGCTTGATGGAGAAATCCAGAGATTTAGGATGCCTTGCAAATGAAAAATGCATTGCTTTGTCATTGAAGAATTTTGGCATGTAAGACCAAAATTTTAAACGGTCTTTCGATAAGAAATTATGAATGGAAGTAGGCAAGAAAGGCAGGAATTTTTTATGGAAATTTTGTGAAATTCATGAAGCTGGAAAGAACTGCGCGAGAACTACCTCTATGGGAGAGATAGTCGGCTATGACTTGTGAAGATTTGCAGGGTCTGTGTATGACTCAGAGTAAGAGAGGTTGAAGTTGATCAAGTAAGTTAGTAATGTAACTTGCTTGATAAGTTAATCAAGTTTTAAAAAAAACATGGCGTTTTTGGACAAGAATGTGTCGTGATGCGTCAAAAAATGCCCCCCCTCCCCCCATGAAATCAAAAAAGAGCTTAAGCTCTTGCTTAAGCTTTAGCTAGGCTTTTAATTAAGCTTACTCATCACATGTAAGCTCCAACTCTTCATGAAATATGGCGCCATGATGTGGGAGTGGGTATTCTTTAATGTCTGGGAAAATCACAACATTTCTTGACTGTGATAGAGGGGCTTGGGGTTTTGAAGGCCTGGGAATCCAGCCGTGTAGACAGTTCGCGATGAGATGAATCGTAGAGCCTGTTTGCAGCAGAGGCCTTGCCTTCACGCCAAAGGGTAGGCGATTGAAAGCCCAAGAGGTAGGCTGGGCTCTAATACCACTGTTGCGAACAATGGATGTGTGGTTTGCACATAGCGAATGGAAGAAGCTCCTTGTTTCTCTCTTTTACTCATAAAATTGCATACGACTCATGAGAAATTGAAAAATAGACTATAAGAAAAGGTGAAGTAAGGTGAACGACTCAAGATTGGGTTCAATCTCCCCCCGACATGAAGTGGGCAGCTCCCTTCATGCCGTATTTATAATAATATTATGAAATCTTCTTTGCCCAAGATTTAGGCCCTTTACAATCACTCTTTGCATAAAGAGTTTGACTAAACTAAAAATGAGATAGAGTAATCTGAATTAATGGATACTAGCAGTTGTGCATCCCACAACTCTCTAGAACCATTAATAGTTTATTTGAACATATCTTCTAAAAGTCTATTTTGCTAATAAATATTTACATAGAGGCTATGCGCACACTTTATAAGAAATAGCGGTGCATCCAATACAATAATCCAATAATTACCTAATAAATTCTTGAGGAAATAATCTTTAGAATGCTTGCGCATGGTGCGCCTTTCCAATTCTCCTTTCTTTACACATCAATTGCCAAAAATTCAAAAAATCATGTTAGAATAATAACCAATTGAATAATTGCAGCTAGCCTCATAAATCAATTAATTTGGAATTCCATACAATAATTAGTTCACGAAGACGTTAATACTCATGTGGATAAAATCATACCACCCACGTTCACACTTGTATCGACGCCCAGAAAGGATAGGCGTCCCCATCGACCTTCCGCCTAAGAAAATTCTTAGGAACGTGCCCCGCATTGACGGAGAACCATTTAAGGAGCTCATCCCGCCAACGTACACACAAAGGAGAACCATTTAAGGCGCTCATCCCTTTGCATAGGTGCCACCTGGCAACACTTTCAGAGCCAATGGAGGCCTCAAATTGGTGGTTTGAGCAGCATAGAGGAAGGTATTATTTTGTGTACGTTTTTGTGTACAAGAGATTTGTCTTCTCATAATGGAGAAATAAGTTGGCAGGCTTCAATTCTATGAGTATTATTCAAGAGATTTGTCTTCTCATAATGGAGAAATAAACAGACAGGCTTCAATTCTGTGAGTGTTATTCTACGTCTTCTATTTCTTTCTGCGAGTATTCTTTCATATCTTCTCTTTCTTTCAACCCCTTCTCTTTCGTCTACTCCACTCCTTGAATTTCCCTTCACCCTGGTGTCGCTTACCCCCGCGGTAGACTTTCAACCGCAAACGCTCCGACAGTTCAAACACACTCACAAACACTAGCAAGCAGTGTTGTGGGGTTAGTAGTTGGGATTGAGAGGAAGGAGAGTTGGGGCCGTGGGGGGCTACGGTTTGCTGCAGGGGAGTGGTGTTGTGGGTGTCAGTGGGGGAGCAGGGGCCAAGGGGGGTGTTTTTTTAAAGGGGGGGTGGGGTGGTGGGAAGGGGGGCTTAAGGGGGAGGGTAGGGGGTGGGGTTAGTTGGAGAGAGGGGGGGGGGGGAGGGGGGTGGTTGCGGTTTAAGGTAATGGTGGTTTAGGGTAATGGGGTGGGTTAGGGAGGGGGATGGGCAAGCAAGGGCAATAGGGGAAGGAGGGTAGGGGACGACGAGTGAGGTGTGGTGCAGGTGGGGGTGGCATGGGAGAGCGCGGGCGGTGTGTACGACTGCAACGGTGGCATGTAAACAATGGGGGGCGGCGAAGGCGATGCAGATGGCGGGTGGCCCGCAGATGGCTGCGACGGCCTGCAGATGGCTGCGACGGCCTGCAGATGGCGGCGATGACATGGAGGGGCATTGGCGAATGGGCCAACTGGCGCGGTAGAGGAGAGGAGCCGATGGCGGGTGCCTTGGTGGAGACAGGGCAGGTGGTAGGGGGGTGGGGTAGGGGGAGGCGAACGACGGACGGTGGGTGGGAGGGGTTGGGGGAGGGAGTAGGGGGATTACTAGGCAGTGGCGGGAGGGGTTGGGGGGAGGGGAAGAAGAAAGAAGAGGGGGAGAAGGAGGAGTAGGAGGAGAGAAAGAGGGAGGAGAAGAGGAAGGAAGGGAAGGAGGGGGGGAGGAGGAGGAGATGAGAGGGAGGAGGAAGGTAAACAAGGAGAGGGAGTCAAGGAGAGAGAAAGAGAGGGAGAGAGAGAAAAAGAAAGAGAGAGAGAGAGAGAGGGGAGAAGGGAAGGGACTCAGGTGGTTGGGTTATTTTTTTATTTTTTTGAAAATCATTGTTTTTTTTTCTAAAATCAAGTTTTTATGTTGTTTTTTTTAAGAAATAAATAAATAAATAAAGGGGTGCCATTGCACAGGGCGAGGGTAAAAAAATGTGTAGACAGAAAACAACGGGGGTCGGAATGGCGGCACAGGTGCGGGATGATGTGACGGACACAAGGTCATGATTAAAAATCGAAGAAACTGGCAGTCACGTGCGACGCGAGAGACACGACAGGTGCAAATGGATGAAAAAATGCATAAAACCCAAACTGCGCTCCAGAACGAAATGCTGTAAAAAGAAAAACCATGCTAGAAGTTGAGAAGAAGACAATAGAAAAGTGCAAGGGGGTGTTTGAGAACAATTCAAGTCATTCACATGGGAGAAACGCAAAAATCGGGCCCGAAAACGCATACGAAAATGAATATTGAAAAATCCGTTCACAGAAATGAAGCATGGAAAAAAAGGAAAAAGTGCAAAAAGTCATGCCAAACACGCATGTTATGTCAAAATACAGTTCAGACAAAGATAAGACCTGTTCATATGGAAAAAATAAAAAAATCACCCCCAAAACGGGACGCAAAAATTAATATAAGAAGATCAGGAAACCAGAACGAAGTGCAGTAAAAAAGAAGATTATCCATGGAAGGGGATTCACACGGATGGCAAATTAAAACTCATATCCAGGGAAATGAGGAGGAGTTCACATGCAAAAAAAGTGAAAATTGAACCCGAAAATACATACGGGAATTAATATCAAAAAATCCATTAGCCGGAATGAAGTGAGAGAAGAAGGAAAAATGTGTAGAAAAACATGCCCGACAAGCCTATCACATCAGAACATGGTAGCAAGCAAGAGAAGTCCCATTTGCATGGAAAAAACCCAAAAATCGAACTCGAAAAGGGATTCGAAAATTAATATTGAATGATCCGTGCACCAAAATGGAGGGCAATAAAAAGGAAAAATGCCAAGACACAGATGATCTTCAGGGATGTAACATTAGAACTGAGTTCTAAAGGGGTTATGAGGCATTCACATGGAAAAAAATAATAATAATAAAATCCAGGGGTTAAAACATGGCAGAGAAAAAATGAGAAATGTGCAAGAAGGGTAGTTAGACAAGGATATCCAATAAAATTTGAATTCTGAGGGGAATAGGCAAGTTCATATGGAAAAATGGCAAAAATATGCACGAAAAAGACACGAAAACCCGCAAAAATTAATAACAGACAAAGTATACAGCGGAATAACAAGCAGGTAAAAGGAAAAATATCCAAGGGAAGGCATAGGATAGGGTTGGTACATTAGATCACTGTTCCGAAGTGATAAGGGTGCATTCTCATATGGAAATACATTGAATTATGCGAGAAAAGCTTCAAAAATTAATAACGCCTAAAACAGTAAGCTGGAACAGAGGGATGTAAAAAGGAAAAGTGTATCAGCAGTCGAAGGGGCGAACATGGCTATAAGGTTGGATCGGGAGTTTGGTGAATGTAGGGTGTGTTTACATAGAAAAGGGAAAAAAGTGTGCAATAAAAGCAAGCGCAAGGGAAACAGCCTTGACGATAGGTTGTACGAGGGTGGGTGGGAAGGGAAGGGACCCCATTAGGGTAGAACTAGTGCATGGTAAATGTGCATGGTTGGTTAATGACATATGTAGGGGGTATGCACAGCAAACATGCAAAGATGACGCGTCCCCACACTTGAGACCTTACCGGTTAGGGTAAATTGATCGACACAGCCTAGGACTTGTCAACGGACTGGACGCTGATGTCCCTACACTTAAGACATAACATGTACTTGCAAATAGAAAGGTAGGGTTCGGAACACTTGGCCCATTTCGTATATGGTTGAAGGGAACCGTCGTTGATGCAGGAAGATCGGAGCCATCAATAGGAGGTACCATGGATGGCCACAAAACACATCGAGCATGGCAGGGACCATGCAACAACACCCAAAGAGGTAGCTTTGTCAGTAAAGTCTGTCGATTCAAGTGTCAATGACGAAGAATAGAACTCTCAGTTCACGCGCACTCAGGAGGATGATAGAATAGTCGCTCGCCCCATGACACCCATCGCTCAATGAATAAGCATGAAATCCCATAACTCATGCCTGGTTTAGAATTAAACAAGAGGAAAAATATTTGGAGGGAGTATGCCAATGTGCACAATTGATGGTACACTCGTGTGTTCTACCTAGTGTCGGCATACGGTCCGAGAAGGAAGACCAAGGAGCCTTGTTGTGTAGTGTACAGAAGAGGATGATGTGTCCTGTGATGGTGGCATAGACCAATCTCATGGATGCAAAGAGAAAAGAAAACATATCTTACTCCAATATCGTAACATCCCTCAATACTCATCTCTCAATGATTTTTTTGAGGACACACCACTCACACCCTAACCCCCCTCTATCGCACACTCTATTTGAGAATACAGGATGGCAACCCGTTCCTTACATCATTGATGTAATCCTCACTTGTGCTTGTGCAGAATTTTTGTATGCCTTGTGTGCATTTGATGGTGCAACTGTGCATCCCGCCCTGTGTCAGCATATGGTGCAAGAAGGAAGGCTAGGGAGCCTTATAGTGCATTGCACATGAACATATCATGCTTTGTGCATCGAGAGGCCCAACCTATGCGTGCAACACTCCATTCACACATCGCATCCACCTCTCTGTTAAATGTAAAGGGCAAGGATTGGTCACTCACCCCACCCTCTGTCTCACACTCACTGATAGATACAGAGGGTAAACCATACTCACATCCCCATTTGGTTAGGATGAAAGATCGCATCACTCAAGGGGTTGTCGATGAAGATCACTTCTTCTATTATTGTCATCAGGGTGTTGAAGATGAGGCATACCTAGGGAAGCAACCAATATGCTTAGTACTTTGATGATTTGTATGTAAGATCATCAGTTAAAAAGGGTCAGACGGACTGATGAAGTTAGAGGGACAGCGCACCAAGGGAGGTGGCTTGAGGAAGAAGTTCTGCTGGTGAGTGAGCTATCTTGAACTGAGGTGTTACCACCTTTTTCACAGCCAGCTGCCCACCCAAGGGTCTCCCATAGCAGTTTGTTTGTTTTTTCACAACTAGTTACCACTTGGTGAAATAATCTGTACACACTAAGATGTATCTGTTCTGCTTCCGTCTGGTGGGCGGATCAATGGGACCCACGAAATCAATCCCCCACTTCTTGAACGGCTTGATTTTGGCCTTGATTGCATAGTTAGTTCTGGAACTTTATTAGATAGATGTGAAAATGGATTTTCTGCATAGGGACTTACATGAGAATATCTATGTGCAGTAGCCTAAGGGCTTTATGAAATAGGGAAAGGAATACCTAGTGTGCAAGTTGAGAAAGAGTTTTTATGGCCTTAAGCAAGCACCTAGGGAATGGTACCATAAGTTTGATACCTTCATGTATTCATAGGGATGTTCTCGCAGTGATATGGATTTTTGTCTTTACATAAAGAAGGCTCATGATGGTAGACTTATTATCTTGGTACTATATGTCGATGATATGTTGATTACTAGGAGAGCTTGTGATGAGATTAATGCTTTGAAGACTTTGCTCAAGAAGAGATTTGAGATGAAGGATATGGGGTAGGCCTTACATATTCTTGGTATGTGCATCACACATGATCACTTGAAGGGGTTTCTTTACTTATCACTGTAGACATACATATAGAAGGTGCTTGACTGATTTTATATACAGGATGTTAAGCCTATCGATTTTCCTTTACCTTCCCATGTGAAGGTTAATTAGGCCGATTATCCCTAGTCAGATGAGTAGAAGGTCAAGATGGCCAAGATCCCTTATGCATCTATAGTGAGAAGCTTGATGTATACCATGATAGCCACTTACCATGATATAGCATTTGTGGTGGGAGTTGTAGCACCCTTTATGGCTACACTTGGCCAGAAATATTGGGATGCCATGAAGGTTATCATGAGGTACCGAAAATACACTGCAAATATGTGCATTTTCTATGATGGCCCGAATACTATGATCATGGGTTACACTGACTTTAATTACAGAGGACATGCAAATAATAGGAAGTCCACCTCTAGGTATGTCTTCACCTTTGCTAGAGATTATGTTTCTTAGATGTCCTAGGTGCAAAAATGTGCAACCTTACTACTACCGAGATAGAGTATATTACAGTCACTAAGGCTTACAAGAAGGCTCAACGATTAGGCTATGACCTTGGTATTACAATTACTCTTAAATTGCATTTAGATTCTATAAGTGCTATTCACGTGGCTAAGAATCCGTCGATCTTCTATGCAAAGACAAAGTACATTGAGGTGCACTATCACTTCATCAAGGTGGGTAAAGGACAAGTTTTTTAGCTTTTTAAGATCTCGACTAATGAGAATCCTACCAATCTTTTCACTAAAAGTCTCTCGCATAACAATTTTCCTTCCTTAGGAAGAGGATGGGCGTAGGATGAGATTATGTCTATTCCTCATGCTGTTGTCCTTTATGCACATTTATACTTTGTTGCTTTTTTTCTTGTTCACTTCTCACTCAAGAGACATTTATCTTTAAGTGGGAGATTGTTAGGAGCAAAGGCACATGTGTCCATTTGACACATTTAACCCTTGAAATCGACCCAAAGAGAAAACACCCCCTCCACAACTTCCCCAATAGGCTGGAGAGAAAACATGTGTTATGACAGGTCCTCCAAATTAGATCCTAGTGTAGTAATGACTCTGCTCAAGTATAGATTCTCACTTTCAAAACACCAAAGCCCACACCCGAACAAAGACAAACAGAGACCCTAGAACCTCAATGGGCTAAACTAGCCAACAATGGCAAAAAGGCCACACCACAAAAACATGTATAGGTTGCACTCAAATTGCATCTAGTCAAAGTGGAATGCAACAACATCAAGCTATAACTATGAGGATGACTAGACATGACAATCTTGATGATAGATGCACCTTGAACGACACTACATAGATGACCCAAGACATTAGTAGAAAATCCACATCTAGCTGTGCAGTTGGGGACTCAAAGGCATGTATCAGAAGGATTGAACTTATAAGCCAAGACTCGAAAGACGAATACATAGTACCATCAGCTCATATTAGGGTCAAATTCACTACAAAAAGAGAGCATTGTGTCAATACTCTCATTGATGAAGGAGCTGATATCTTGACCTATGAAGAATGGACCCTACTAGGCCAACCAAAGCTCACATCAACTAATGCAACTCTTAGTCCTTACGGGGGACACCTACAAGCACTTATAGGGAAGTGTAAAATCCTTGTAACTATTGAAATGGAAAGCTTGCCTATCCTATTCCATGTTCCTCCAAATAGTACTAATTGTGGAATGGAAACACTCTTAGGAAGACCCTTCAAAAGGGTGACAAAGTGTGAGGCCAATTATGTAGCACAAAGGATACACTTGGCACTACTGAGTGTGAGGATAATCACAACCTTTAGTAAGGGTGACCTCATCAAACCTCGAGGGAAAGACAAGAAACATTTTGACATACCAGGCAATCCTAGTAAGCTTAGTAAAATCAGAGCAAGGACTTGTTGAAAGAGTTGGTACAAGTGCATGTTGAACAGAGTGAACAAGTTAGCAATGCCATGCTTGAAACAAGAAGGTCAAGAGACAATGCCAAGGAGAGGCTTTGGACTTACAAATATTTTAGAAGACCACAAAAGAAGCCCAAGCCTTATGGACGAAGGTATCGATGGAGAGCCAACACAATGCCGCGATGGATATCCAAAATGTTGCTACGTGCTCAAGGGTGTTGCACAGCTAACCGATGGATCTGGGTACCAAAACCCCCAGCTAAACTACCTCTATTAGCTGAAGGCTAGATCGTATCAAAAGCAAAGAAGCACAGGAGGAAATCTAAACAAAAATCCAAGTCCAGAGTCAAAAACATTGGAGTGACTAAGCCCCTCTCACGATTGAAATCAAGAAACCAAACATGACTATTCGAAAGGTAGATCCTCAGCCTAGCATGCTTAACAAGTGGATGTCAGATGTAACCGTCGAGTGTGCACAAAGACCACTAGTGCCCAAGGAGCCTTTGACGTCTCAAGAGGATAATGAGCACCATAGGTGCAATGTTTCTCATGATAAGGCTAGTTTCTCAAAAAAACAAATGGCAGAATCGTTTAACCCCCACAAGCAAATCTTCTAATCAGTGTCAAGTCCACCTGAGTCCCAAATCTCCTACACCCTCTTTTCCTAAACGGACACAAGAAGCCCAACAATAGTTGTCAAATCCAGCTGCTCAATCCCAATCTCTATCTCCATTTGAGCTTCCAAATGTCCAAATGTGGGACATGACATCACCCCTAATTCTCAGCCTAAGGATATGCCTATGCAATCCACCATGACTAGCTCAACTGATGCTCGATCTACACAAGTGAATGAGCAAAGGGCAACAAATACATGACCACTTCTGACCTGCCTAAGGACTTGACACCGTAGTCTACTAACAGTATAGCTAGTCCATTATACTGGTCGCTACTATTTCCAATCAGCAATCACATCAGTCACTCAATAACAGCCTTTAGCTATGATGTTGCCCCTTGAGAAACGTGTCCTTAGTAATTCACCTATGGAAGAGATGTCACAAACAACATCCTTGATACCTCCAACACTTCTGAAGCACCTAAAGCCTAGCTTGAGGAGAAATCTCTCGAAGATTTGGCCAAGGAGATGGCTCATGTGACCAATGAACCAGAGATGAAGTGCATGATGAAGCTTGATCATCACAAGCTGTCAGCCATCACATGTGTGTACATCCATGTGGACATTGGAAGGCCAACACCAGAGCATACAAAGCTCATAGCTGAACCTCTAACTTGGGAGACAAGCAACAACACATTTTCTCCTGCTATGTAGATATCACTAAAGAAGTCATAAAGGACATCCCAAAAGCCGCAGATAGAGAATTGCGCTTGTTGATACCCTCACTCTATACTTCTCAATGTGAGACAAACAAAGGAAAAGCTCCAAGCAATAAAACAAAAAGGGAAAGGACAAGGTAACTTTGTGTAGAAAATGTACTCCATTGGCAGCCAAAATTGGCCACCGACTAATGACACTCATTGAGCAAAGGAAATCCCTTTGGACATCAATGCATGATCCCACGCACATTGCCCTGACCTCATTAAGAGTGTTGGCAATAGTGCATGAGGTCAAGCTTTTTGCCACTGTCCAAAAACATCCCTTGTATGATAAATTGCTTCTATAACACCATATTGGGAAATATGGGAATTTTCCATAAGTTTGGGTCATGTGGTCAAATATTTGGATTTGTCATAACTTGAACACTATAACTCCAAACTGAGCGCTCTATAGCTCAATAGATTTCATTTTTCAAGCGCTTTCCAATGATAGGTCACATCATATGGTTTTGAGAAACTTATGGCCATCTTATCCGGATGCCACCTTTTTAGTACTCAAAAAATGGGAATTGGGAGATTCCCAAACTCACCAATATTGTGTTCTATAAGAAGATCTACACGTGGCTAGCATGTTAGGAATAGGGAGCATGGTACTTGATGTTTAGCGCATATGTCTTCTGCCTCACTCAAGTCTCTGCAATCCTAGATCTCTATGCTTCCCATCAATACAACCCTGACTTCTTCAACTAGTTTCATCCAAGCCTACATAAGAGGAACCCTAAACCGTCTTCTTGGTTCTACACTAGAGTCAGCCGAACCTCCGAAGCAAAAGAAAAATAGCTCTAAACACAACACTTGCTCTTATAAGAAGCAATGGAGGCATGTTCCAATGGGTAAGGGCAAGAGTCTAGAGCAAACACCCAACCAGGAGCAATTTCCAATGCAATCAGATGAGGGGCAAAATGGAGGGGAATTAGCTGAAGAGCTAGACTCTCCAAAAAGAGAGGCAGTCGTACCCTCACAACCTAGCGAGGTTATTCAGTAGGCCATGGCTATGTCCCATGAGGACACACTAGAAAAGGAGAGTGTTGAGGCCCAACCAGCACATCAATGATTGACCTAGTTCAGGGTCCTAAGTCTTTAAAGGATACACCTTGATTATCTAGGAAAAAGAGGAGAAAATAACGAAAACATTGGCAGTTTCAAGTGGATGTTGTCTCCAAGAAGATTGAGACCAAGAGTGCTAAAGAGCTGAGGAATAAAGCATTGAGTCCACCCACGAATGAACCCATTGCCATTTCTCCTAATGGCGGTGAAACCTCAAACACATCCATGTATTTTAATAAATTAAAGTAACCATTACCATCAATGGTTTCTTGCAATGCTTAATCCACCAATAGCAAAAATTACATTGACCAATCAAGAGTGGATACAACAGTGTCACAACAGGTTGAGGAAACTATACCAATCACATCTGAGGAGAACCATGTCACAATAGCAGAAAAGCCTCAGGAGAAACATGAAAACCCCAAGTACATGAGCAATCCTAGCATTGACCAATCTTGCTTATCTAGACCACCCGAGCCCCCAATTATGCTAAATCCTAGGGATACTCCCACAACCTTACATGAGATAGCAACCAAGCAATCCCTCATCAAACATAGAAGTGTCACAGAGTGCTTGACCAAGTTGGATGCTAAACTCAAATTATTTGCACGTGCCTACGTCCTTCCAAACATGGGCACAATCCCTAGGGAGCAACTTGAGGAATATTTGTCAAATCTATTATCCTGGGAAGAGCAAGAATATTTTGATGAGCACTATGAGAAGCTCCTACATGAACACATGCAACTCATCTCTAACGAGGAAGCCAACGAGCTGCACTTAACTGTGACATTCAACGAAGCACTTTGCCAACCAAATCTCATAGAGATAGAGCAACTAAAACAACAATCAGAGGATCGAGGTCAATTTGAAAAATGTTGGTTTGAAAACTGCGCTACAATGGCTGAACTTGAAGCCCTAGATTATGATAGTCTCAGGAGAGCGATGTGTGGTCTCAAAGAGACCCAACCTATGTAGCGCCAACTTCCTTTCAAGTACTGACTATCGTTCAGGGTATGGACTTAGCTTGAACTAGCCAAGAGAACTCTCTGATTGATAAAACTCTCACTAAGGAGGAGCTACATGTTGCCAGTAGACTCAAATAAGGCACCATGCTACTCGATCTTGCAAAATATCTGTTGTTTTACTAAGTAGGCTACCACGATTACTAGATACGTATGCCACACTTCAATACAATCCTAAGTTCTACATTTGGTTTTTATCCTCACAAAGTGACATGGATTCATAAACGTGTACATAAATAAGCAATGTGTTTTGTGACTGTGCATAAATAATAGCAAAAGAAGTAAAGATAGCACACATACAAGTAATGATAATCAAGCGCAAGTGATATGCATCGAAGTCAACACTATGGGATTCAGATAAGTGATGTCTTTTTGAGCTGCACCTGTTCATTATGGTTGAAGCATGTGACTTGCTCTAACGAGTTGCCAAGTGAATGCAGGATGACATAGGTCTCTGTATGAAAGAGTTCAATATCCAAGACCACCAACCCCACAAGAACCATTATGGAGAAAGCAACAGAAATACCAAGGAACAAAGAGCCATGATGAAAGCACCGTTGAAAGAGAAAATCACCCTTGCAAAAAGCACACATTGCATTTGAGCATGGCCTAAAGCATAGTCATTAGGCTACTCTCCTTTCTTGGCCAAACTCTATATCCTAGTCGAAGCCACGCTCTTAACAATAACAAACGTTTCTTCATCAACCAAGATTCAATTCGTCAGATACTCTGTCCCTTGTCCATGCACAGCTCACTCTAGTTGCTACCTCAATTGTTCTAATGTCTCACATGTTACAAAGAGGAACTTGAGATGGTAGGCCAACTTCCATTCTCAGAGGAAGAGAACAACAGGTACCGATTGGCTAATAAAACACAAGTCTACAACCAACCATAGTACCGCATCGTCAGCAATATGAGAGAGCTGGTGAATAAGGAAAGCGCAATGAGACAAATATTTGGCCACTGTAATCTTCACAAATACATGGAGAAGGTTGGCAAAAAATTTTACCACAACAGATGCATAAAATTCCTAAGAGCTTTTGATGAAAGAAGGAACATTAACACGGTGGCCATCAAGAACCCCACCATTAGCCTACATGTAAAAATGGCCCACATCCTTTTTCCAAGCCAAATATGTAATGCTCTCATGAACAAAATAGGTGTACCATTGCTACAAAGTCTTGCAAGCAACACCTTAGATGAGGAAAATTGAAACACCTACATCTGAAAGACAATACAAGCATCCGCGAAGGTACTAGCCACGGCACCAAGGGTGGCAGAAAATGAGTCTATGGCTACTATAGCGGAGACCGAGAAGAAACAAACTGCCTCCAAGGCTTCAACATAGGCTTTGGAAGAGTTTTAACTGCCATCATTCGGGAAACGCTAGGGGAAGCGCAAAGAGAAGTAGTAAAGAAGACCTCGAAGCCATCATCAATCCAAGAGGAGCATCACTCTCCCACACCATCAAGCCCAACCATCTCGCTGTCAAGAGCAGGAGAACAAGGGGGAGACAAATTCCACAAGGAATAGCATGACAACATGGAGAGATTTACTAATAGAAAGGAAAATGACCAACCATCTCAATAACAAGAGAGTGAGAGGACAATTCGTGAGTAGCAAGGCTAAAAAATGGTCAAATCAAGGGGAGAGAAAAAGATCACACTCTCAAAATCCCCATAAGAAGAACTCGATCCACCTCCAAAGAAAACAGAGAGCTGCAAAAGGTGGAGGAGGAATCAAAGAGACTAGAAGAAGAGTGCAAGAAAACTCCACAAGAGGAGGAAGAATGACTAAGGTGAAAGGGAGGAGGAGATTTCTCTAACAAAGATGGAATCAAAGATTTAGCCTACAAGCTAGCACATCGCTGCAACATGGACTCCATGCCACGACACCTAAGCCTAACATTGGCTTAGGAGTAGAGGAGCAATGTGCTCCCCTAATCTCAACTGGCTAAACCTCACAGGAACTCTCCTTGCTAGGGCTTAGGGAGCTAAAATAGCAAATGCAGCTACCTCCACAACAAGTACAGTCAGAAGAGCAAATGGCTCCATGCCAAGCCATGCATTCCTTGGTAAATCTTTTAGGTCCCCCTTGAAATGTAACTATTGTAGAGCATCAGGATGATGTCTAGCGTGCCCCCTCCCAATGCATCTCCAAAAAAAAGAAAAAAATAGAAAAGAGAAAACAAAAAAAAAGATCCACACAAAGAAAAATAAAAGGAACAATGAGCTTTTCCATGTATATCAAAGTGCCACAAACACTACACCAAAGGGTCTTCAAGTTAGGCATGTCTGATGCCATTGGTCAGCCAGCTCCGTACCTAGCCCCCTAGCCCTTCTTGTCCCCCCACTTCACACTTAGGGCACATCAAGGGCAAGACACACCTAGGGAGTTTTTGCTCACCTTATGGTTAGATCTGTCTCCCTAAGTGACACCCACAACACCTCCCACGTACACAAGCTGGGTCCTCAAGTGTGGGACAACACCACACGCTTCCCTGAGGTTCCGACCCAACTCTCAATTTCACTATCACGGACACCATGCAACATTACACAATGAGGTAGACACACCCCTATGTAGTGCACTTCCTTTTTCTTTTGCCAGGTATACTCAACAATGGCAATCAACCACCAACATTGAAGGCCTCCACTACTTGATCAAATCTAATCTCGGCCTCTGCAATCTAATCTCGGTGCCAATGAGCTTAATTATGCTACATCGTGTTGTCAAAATCCCAACTGATGCCTCAAGAAGCCTTCAAGTGTACTTCTGCTCAACATCAATAATTGTTTCCACCGTTATGTGAGAGGTAGCCATTAGTGCTCATCTTGAAATTCTTGAAAGAAGAACCAGTCCGTGGGTCTTGGTGATTGAGCTTGAGCTCACCTCTACAGCCATCTAGCCCCTAAAACCTTAAGGTAATGGATGACCTCTAGTCTATCCAATTATGGAAATATTCATTCATTTGGCCTAGGATTCAAACTTAGTCTCAACACATTGCTTTTTTACCAATAGTGAGGTAGTTTTTTGTAACAAGTGTGGATCACATTTCCAACACCCCCCCTCAAGCCACACCTTGGTTGAGGTCCTAGTGCCACCCAAGCTTAGCAACCTCAGCTTTGATATTATGTTAGAAAATGAATGGGGACCATTATACCTCCCCTTTATGGGAGGTCACCCATCCCAATATTATTCGTGCTAGTGTGCACTTATTGAAAGTTTTCATAATTGAGCTAGCCATCTAGCCCCCAAACCCTTAAGATGACCGATAACCTCCCGTCTATCCAATTATGGAAAATTCTCTCATTTGGCCTAGGATTCAAACCTAGTCTTAACACATCGTTGTTGCATCAATTGTGAGCTAGTTTTCTCTAGCAAATGTGGATTGTATTTCCAAGACATACAGTGTCTCCCTCTCTCTCTTGCTCTCTTGCTCCATCTGCCATAGCTCTTACTTTGCTCTTGTTTCCACTTGTACACTTCCACTCAAGTTCTACTTTTCATTTTCTTGAGAATGCTACACCTTCTGGTTTCAATGTAATTAATGTTGGTATTTAATTTGGTTCATTTGTATAAAGATAAGTCGCTATCTTATTAGCTTTATTTTGTGAATATTCTTACTTTTTAATTCACTACATAATAGTGACTTGTTTGCATAAGTAGAGTATATCATTGATCACATTATCATAGGTGGATAGGCAAGGATTTAATATATTTTACACTTTTAGTGAGAATGTTATTATTAGTCAGAGTAATGTAGTTATAATGATAGTTTATTTGCTAATGGATTTCCTTTAGTGTATACATTACTATTTTGGCACCATTGGTGGGAATTTAATATTCACAAATGTGCTTACAATTTTGGAATTTTGTAAGGATGGGATTAGAGATCTTATGTTGTACTTTGTATGTAGACTTACATTTAGTTGTATCATTAGGATACATAGTCTTTTATATGTTAATTGTATTTGTTTGTAGACATACATTTGGTTATCTCATTAGGATTCATCGTTTCTTATCTAAATTTTGTTATATCATGTGTATTTATATCATTTTCATTTATACATATTATTTGTTGTTATATCAATTGTATTTTTATATTGCTTTCATTCAATGCTCAATACTAGCTTTGTTGTTTTATACAATGTCCAAGTACCTCATTTGAATTTGTTACAATACACTCTCCTTTCCCCTAGCTGTCTATTTTCATTAGGCTCATTTTAATAGTATCTTGCAAGCTTGTGAAGTTTTCCTTTAGTTAACTATTGGTTATCTTGTAGTTCTCTTGTGAGGAGAGTTGCCTTTGCTTTTTCTTATTCTAGTTGGACCATGACATATGCAATCTAAACTCTAGATGCAATGTTCTTATTTCTTGCTTCATTTTCCTCTTGTAATTTTACACTTAGTTCTTTTATTTTCTTATGGTTGTTGGCAAGATGACTTTGAAGGTCCAGTAGCTATTATGCGAATTGCTCATCTAGGGACTCTTTAGGGAGAGTCCTGGTGTGCATTCTTTTCTAGATCTAATTTTTTCTACATTTTGAGGCTATCCTTTATTGCTTGATCCTTATCTCCCTTGAGTTCATCAGATAATCATTCCATTGTGTGAAGGCTTCCTAGTACATGTTAAAATGTCGAATCTAAAGCATGCATGAGCTATGGTGGATGGAAGATGAAGGCTAGATTCATGTTGACATAGACTAAAGAGTAGACAACTATTACACAAGTGAATTAGGTTCCACGATGGAAGCTTGGACTCATAAACACAATCTTGTGTATTGGGCTAACAATGACAATGACAAATAACTGAAAGAGGAAAGCATCATGACATTCCATTGCTCATGTAAAAGTGATAGTCAAGTACAACACTTTATAGAGGCTCCATAGGTAGCATTCTGCACCACTCTGCTTATGGGATTCATGACCTTTTCCTAGATTGCTAGTGATTTCCTTGCCCACTGCTCCATACAAAAAGGCATACAAGCAGGTGTGATTGCCAGATTCTCAATAGTACATGTGTCGTTTTTTTTGTTTACTACCATGAGCTAGTGGTGGACTTTGTTTCTTTTTCCTTTTCTCTCTAAGAGATAATCGTAACTTTGTCTACACTTCTTTCTTTTTTAAGTTTTGTGAGCTTTGTTGACATGTTTTGAATAGTGTCAATGAATTGCCAATTTTTTCCTTAGGCTTTTAATTGTAGTTCTTGAGCAATATCTTATTTTCCTTTATTGGATCTTTTTACTCTTTATGCTAGTTCTTATTTTATTATTGTTGGAAGAACCTCATCTCTTTACAGAGTTACTCCTTATGGTACTATTTGAGGGTTGTAGATTTTTCTTTTTCTTTCCTAAATGTTGCCTTCCTCTATTGCATCTCCTTCCTTGTCTCCTTGATGGTAATGTGTACTATCGCACTTTCGCATTGCAACACTCCATTTCTAAGTCAATTTTTGAGCCCTTGCGATTGTGTGTTTTGTGCATGGCTTAGTCTTTTCTCCCTTTCATAACTATATTCCCTTGTATATTCTTTGTGTAGTAGATCTTGCTTTGCCCCCTATGAAGTAATGAGTCCTAGTATAAGGGGTATGTTTGGCAAGGTGGTAGTTTCCAAGGTGGACAAAGCTTCAGTGGAAGAGCTAATGATAAATGGCACATTGATCATCTTAGTGAGAGCACTCCCATAGTTAATCACCCTTGCCTTCATCTCGATGGTGCTTGTTTAGGGTTTGACATAAGGATTTTCAGGCTCAAGCTAAGGAATCGCTAATGGCTTCCAACCACAACTCATTCAAATTCCTATTAACTATTAACATATATTCCACAAAATCTTTTGAAATTTGGGTTTGGAACAAGATGCTCTATTGTAAGTAATGGAAGACTTGTGCAATCACATGCAAGTCCTTCTTGGAGATGGCACTTATCTTGAGTATCTGCAAGCTTTTTCCATTTTTTAGGAACAATTAGTGTTTGTGTCGGCTTCTCATATTTCTCCATTCCTTGTTTGATTTCTAAGGCATTTTCTACTAGCTCTACAATAAGTGTTATCTTGGTTGTTTTTAGTTCACCCCCTACTATGCTAGATCTTGTGCTAAGGTTATTTACAAATGAAACCAACACATGTGGTTAGGTGGGAGGGTCTACTACATATCTTGGCATAAGTCTACAAACCACATTGCCCTACTAGGTTTTTGGCCATGCCAATGTTTATTAAGAGTGCATTTATTTTGTGAGTCCTTACTTTGAAGTTTTTCCAACACATTTTGGAGTTTTTTGGGAGTATTGTGAATACATTGGAGTCTTTGCATTTAAGTTTGGAGTTTTCTGGGAGTGTTGTGGATACCATATATCAAAAAACATAACATTGGAGATAATAAAAATTAGAAATTGATAGTAATCAACAACAAATGATTGCTAATAAAGAGGGTATCTAAATAATAACACCTTGATGCAATTCTTCCAACTAAAAACAATTCTTATTATTAGTTAATAAAGTGGTAGCGAGGCTTATAAACACAAAATTCATAATTATTGTAAATTTAAACCACTTGAAAAACATAGGTATTTATTGTATGTTGTATCTTCTATTTGATTGATAATGCAATCTGATTGATTTATCAACAAAATAAGTATAAAGTAAGGAGCATTTAATAAGCATCTTTCAAGTTTAAAATACATTTAACCTTCTTAAGGGGGGCTGTGACGTGCCCTCTCGAAATGTCCTTGGCATCACGATTTAGTGGTCCATGGAGATAATTTTTCTAGGCAACACTACTTGGTACTCTTCTGAATAGCACGGAGTTTACCACCTAGACTCTCTCAAGTCCACTTTTGTGACAGAAGGTCTTGGCTTTCTACATGAGAATTGACCTAAATTTTAGGTCTAAGCAAGCTAAGGTCTCATATTTGGATTTAACTAGCATTGGTCTTTGAGGAACTACTTGTGCTAGATTACTCAAACCAAAGCTGACTCGTATCACACTTGGTTCAAGGAGAGTGAGAAAGGAGAGGCAGTATGAAAACGTCAACCCCTCTATCCATAAGATAAAGTCTCACTCCATCTCCCTAAAATGATATGGAGTCAAGGGTCCTAGTTGATTCTAGGCTCAATTTCTCCTATATCCTAATGCAATGAATTTATGAGAAGCTCTCTACTTACCAAGACCACCATGCCTTAGGGTGGATCTATCAGGGATCATGCCTCCCACTTCCCTAGATTGGGTAGCTGTAGTTATTTACTTACCTAAACACATTTAAATTTTATACATTAAATCAAATTCCTTAAATAATCCTTTAAATTGTAGTGTTGGTTTACGTACTTTAAAATCATTACACACAAACAATGAAAACAACCCTTTGAAAGATAACTTTTTTATTTAATAAAAATTTATTATACAAGTGTCCACCTTCCACCCATATGGAAGAATGGTGCAAGGCCATTATTTATCCAACATTTTTACCCCTGACTAGTATCGAGGCCTCAAGAAACCCATCTTGAGTCACATAGGAGTCTAGGCGATCCCTTTATTGGGTGTTATTGTGACATAATTTCATCCACCAAAGGGAAGATTTTCTTTCCTTTAAAATCCTTATAAGGCTTCAGAAGCTTTCTTTCTTCTATTTTAAACTTAATATGCTTAAGTCTTGAACCATGGAAAAGCTCAACTCCCATTAGGTTGTGATGGCTTTGATCTTTCCAAAACTAATCAGGACTTTATCTAAAATCTTGTCAAGATTTATCTAATCTAATGGGTGGGAGATAGTTTTATCACCTCTAAATCTAATAGGTGATTATATAGAAGAAATAAGGTTGCTTGCTAAGAATAAGCGTACATAGATAGATTTTTCCACAAAGAGGGTTATGCATGATATGCATCTCATGTTGGTGGACATAGGTATGCACCATCATGTATGTTGGAGAACATCAAGAATATGATTTTGAGATTGATTAATGGCAAAAATATGCATGCAATGTTACATCTTTGCCTTTTGTACCCTAGGTTATGCTCCACATGGTTCAAGACTAAAAACTAAGGTAAATTCTATATGACAAGCCATCCCAACATGAAAGAGCTTTGTCCTCAAAACTGAAATGTATAGAGTATATAATTGTGCTATGTAAAGTGCCTTTGATGGCGAGGCAAGAATTAGCTTCAAGAAAAGTGGTCATAACTTTGCATAGAGAGGTCCAAATGATGCAAATGAAGCATTATGGAAAAGTAAACAATAAGAGGTATTGTATTGAAGCATAAAAATGCAAGTTTGAGTGAGTTATGGTATTTTATTCTACTATTGAAATTTTATACATCAACCTATTATGTTCAATGTATTCAACCTTCTTCTTGTAAAAGCCATGGGAAAGAACCAAGATAGGATGAGGGTTGCCAAGAGGACTAGATTCCATAGGAAAACCATGCCACTTAATAACATAGTCTAGCACTATTTGGTTCCTTAAAACCTTCTCTCATTTTCCAATGACCTTCTTTGATTCCTAGATGATGAGACCATCCTCATCCATTGGAGATAGCTCCTCAAGAACTTTGATTTCTAGACCTACATACTTATTGAGCTAAGATACATGGAAAATATCATGAATGCAAGTAGTGGAAGGAAAATAAGAGTTTGTAGGAAATGTCTTCAACTTTCTTAATGATTTGATAAGGCCCATAAAATCTATGAGCCAACTTGTTATACCTACCCTTAAGTGAAGCATACCAAGATTTATGAACCTTGAGAAAAACCCAATCTACTTCTTCAAAATCCAAAGGCCTTTGCTTCTCATCAGTATACATCTTCAAGATGTCTCGTGCCTTATGGATATTCCCTTTACATTGGGTCATCAATGCTTCCATCTTCTCTAACTTGGCCTTGGCTTGGAGATTCACATCATTGAAAAGGGCTAAGGGTACTTGTACATTGTATCCTATAAAGCGCTTTGAAAGGACACATTCCAATGCTCACATGGAAAGTATTGTTAATAAAATTCAGCAAAGGTGCAAGCATTGATCCCATGATGTTTATCATGACATAAGTGTGACAAATGAACTTCTAGCCATTGATTGATGCACTCAGTTTTGACCATCCATTTGAGGATGATGCATGGTGCATAGGATCAACACGATACCTTTGAAAGCAAACAAACCCCTCCAAAAGTTTTCCTTAAATTTGGTATCTCAATGAGATGCAATCTTTGATGGGAGTCCATGAAGCTTAAATACACCTTCCATGAATTTCTCTATAGTTTGCTAAATTTTGGACTTTGATAAGGATGGAGTGAGCCAATTTAGTCAATTCATCCACCATAAAATAGATAGTATTCCACCATGCATACTAGTTTGAAGTGTCGTTATGAAATCCATACTAATATACGTTCACTTTCCTTTAAGAATAGGTAAAGGCTAAAGTAAGCCACCTAGCAAAAGAGTGGGATCATTGTTTTATTAAGGCAAACATTGAGAGACATGCTCCGTGATATCCTTGCAAATTTCCTTCAAATAAAGATCCTATGGATGTTTTCAAAATACTTGAATAATCTATTGTCTCCAATGTAATGGAGGGCAGTTCTAACACAAAGAAACTAGTAACACTTCAAGAACTGACAAGAGAATGTGTAGCTATAACCATGCCACAATTATTATATGCCAAGAAACCTTGACACATGAAAGCCATAGCTATAAATGAACAAGAAGCTTACAATGAAGAATTGTGTGATATGCGCCTCATACTATTAGACATGAATATACACCTCCATGTATCTTGGATAACATAAAGAAGATGATCTTGAGATTGATTAATGGAAAAAAGATACATGCAATGTTACATCTACACCTTTTATACCCTAGGTCCTAGTTTGCATAATTTAAATCTAAAAACTAAGGTAAATGCTATATGACATCACTTTGCAAACATTTAGGGCCTTTCTACGCAAAGTTACAATAAATTTTTGTGGATCATACATATCCTAAGGTTTACAAAAATAATAGTCTAGCTCTTTAACCCTTACATAAAGGTCACATCCAAATAACTAAATTGTATATATGCATATTCAATATCTCCACACAATATATGCTATTAAAGTGAAATAATTAATTATTGCACATTAATGGCACTCCACTCCAAATAATTAATCCATATAACTCCATCTAATAATATGTTCACTACAATGCAAAAAATATTAGTTTCTTGCCATCTATCTACCAAGCATAATGCAATTAGTGTTATAATGTGCACATATGTGACAAGTCATGAATCATGTGGAAAATCAATCAAAAATTTCTATAAAATGATTAAATAGATATCATATTATTCTATTATCACATATGATATGCCCTAACAGTCATATTGAACTTTCTTTTGACATATGTGTAGATATTGTTTGGAAATTATTTTTTAGGCCATTTTAAGTATTTTGACAAATTTTGGTGATGGTAAATTTTTTGTCAAAATTTTCAACTTTTAGGCATAAGATTTGTTTTGGGGAAGCTAATTTGTAATCAAACAAAGTAGAATTTGGTCAAAGTTCTTCTCATAAATTTTGAAGAAGAGATTGAGGAGAATATTTTATCGTCTCGTAGGCTCGGTCCAATTCTTCACCATTTTGGAGATATGAGTCTTCGAAAACTTAAACAATAATAAAAATAAAAATAAATACTTATTTTGAATTAAAAATGGATCTTGCTTTTTGTGTTTTCTTTTCATTTTTGGCAGGTCACATGATGCAAATGATGATTTGGGAGGATCGCATCAATTTTGGCACACATTTTTCTTAGGAAACATGTCGTTCTTGGAAGAGCCCATTCTGGATGTGTAATGCCATTTTGGCAAAAAAGCTAAATGAATAGTTGTCTTCACCATCTTCTTTTAAAATCTGAGATTGAGATAGTGAATGTGATTGTGATTGCGATTCAGAGTGAGATTGTGATTCTTTCATGTACATGAAGTTAGCTCGGGGGTGGTTGGGAGGTTCAAGCTCTGCATCAAAGTACAATTTTTGATTGTGCTATCTGCTACTCCTATGTTTCCTTCAAATTCTATTATAGATTTATCTTTCTATCTTTCTACTAACATCTCTCTATTGGAATTGTGTTGATTTTTATTAGATTGTGACTAGTCGTGTTGCATCACAATGTTATTCAATGTCCTCGATATCATTTTTTGGCAAAGATATCCCTTTCAAGATTTTGTGTGAGCGTATTCTAAGAAAATGTGAGGGGGGTCTTTTGGATCAAAGATGTCCCATTGCATTCTCTAGACACACTTTATATTCTATTTGTCAATTGATGGTTTTAATAAAATTTAATCTACAAATAGTGTGAAACTAAAAGTGAAAGAGAGATAGAGCATTTCTTTAGACCCTAATATCAACAAGAACTCCAATCCACTACAAGACTCAAGACACCTTGTAGCAAGAGAGATATGCAATAAGGTCAATATTGATCATATACCAAACACATGCATACAACTCAAATAACCTCTTGTAGCTCAAAATTAATTTATAGTATGAACATGTTTCCAAACCTTAGTGGCACATGGTGTAAAGAGAGCATGCCCATTTACAATTGCTCTTTGAGATGAACTTAATAGCTCTCACATTAGGAGGATAATTCCTCGAAATGGACAACACTTCAAGGATGGTATAATTGCAAAAAAACATTCTTAGTGTTGGGCATAATGGCACCTTTTCACTCATATTCTTAATCAAGGAACACCAAGCTTTCCACCCAAGATTTGCAAACTAAGAGCATCGACATTAGTACATTCTTGCAACTCCATACTAAGTAGGCAAGTAGAATTGCTCTAAGCATCTTTTATGAGATCTTCCCTTCACAACTCTCTAAACAATAAGGATTTTTGCTCTAAAATGAGAATTCAAATCCCCATGTGAATACTTGGAATTTCTAGTCCTTTAATGCAAGAAATTTAGTTTTAATACCTTCAACCCATACAATGAAGAACCAAGTCATGGCTTCAATCCATGCAAAACAAGGCTAGCAACAAATCTGTCTAACACAACAATAGCAACAACAGCACCATCTTCTCCACAATATGGTGCCCACAAACACACTCACTTTGCTCCAGATACATACCACGAATAGGAAGGCACTAGCCTACAATAGCACCATGCCTCCACAAGCATGCTCACACCTACACTCCACTTCACAAAACCCTCTTAGCCTACTCATGATCTATCCATGGATTGTGCTCTCTTGCCACAAACCATATCAACTTGCATAGGCTTCTTGATAAGCATAAGAAAGCCTCTCTTTTTCATAATTGCACCTTTCTTATCTCTATTCTTTTCACCATAGCCTCTTTGGGCATTGCCATTTATCAATCATATTGGTACTCTCGCCTTGTATATTGGTATCAAAAATATTGGTATATAAATATTGTCTATGAAGCTCTAAGCTTCCTTCCTTGCTACTCATTCAATCATATGATCAATGTATGGTAGTAGGTAGTGATCTCTCTTATAAGTTCTAGCATTTTAACTTTCTATAATTAATGCATACATGAATTTTCCCCATTCTTCTTGAGCACCATGATGATTAGTGATACCTAGTTGGTATGCTCAATTCCATAGATAAATCTCGCTTTCAATAATTTGTCAAATCTCCTCCTTGACATGATGGGAATATCTAGGATTCATCAAATAGGATCATTGTTGTTGATAGGCTTGGTATCATCCTCCACAGGAATAGTGTGGGTGAGGACTTGTGGTGGAACACCCTTAAGGTTAGAATAGTTCTTGGAAAAACGGTCACAATATTCCTTCAACAAGTTAAGTAGTTGGTCCTCTTCTTTTGTGCTGAGGTCCTAGGCAATGCAAATAGGCTGAAAGGATTCCCTTGACACTACAATGTTCAATTATATGCCTTTTTTTGATCCCTCAATGTATTCATTAGATGTGCCTTTGTGCTTTCTGCCTAGCAAGACAACCACTCAAACACTCTTATTCAACTTCATGAATCTTAGTGGGATTCTTACGGCTTCTTCTGGCTTCAAGTTTCTAACTCATTACTTGGAGTATTGCATTTTAAGTGGTTTCATCTCAAGTGGACTAGAAGTTGTCTTACTATTTGACAGATTGGTTGGTTGGGAAATTTTTGGATCTAAGTCTTCATCAACTCTAAATACTTTGGGATTGTAGCAATAATCATTGAGCTATTGTTCCTAATCTAGGACCCTAAGGTATTCAATCCATTCCAACTCTGAGTTCAATCTCATGATACTTACATTAATGAGCAATCTCTCAATCTAAGAGGGTTTGGCATCCATACAAATTTGCTCAATGATATGGCCATCTGTATCGTAATCAATCAAATTTGAGTTCAAATCTTCGTTGTTTTAAACTAACTAGTCATGCTTGGAGTCACTTACTTCCTCTATATCTATGCCTTGCTCCTTCATCAATGAGGCAAAGAGGTTGTCATGAAATAAAATAGGACTTGGTGTAGATTGGTCTAGTTCTAGGTAGGATTATTCAGCAATTCATCAAAGATAGTCAAATTATCATCTTCTTGATTATGGAAGCATGGATGTCACCATTGGTTGAAGATCTTGCATAACACAAGCCTATCCATTGGGATAAGATAGCCTTGGAATTTTATGGTTGTTGAGTCAAGGACCATGATGAAGAGTGACACTAAATCGAGAGCTTAGAGGGTCATTAGAATCTCCACATAAGAGAGTCAAGTTAGCATCCAAGTTGAGGTTTTTCAATATTGCATCTCAATGTGAACTACCTCCTTCTTGCTCCCTAGGAAGACTAGACCATTTCCCTACTCCTTGATGAGATGTGCATTGTTGCACATCAATGGTTCGTTTGAATAACACATTGTCGCACGGGATTTGCGCAGGGGTTCGTGAAAGTTGCTCGTTGTTGCAGGGACACTTGGTGAGATGGGAGCAAAGGATGATGAATTTTATTCAACTCAAGGTAAATACATGGAATCCAAAAGGGGATGCTTAGCTTTCATCATGACACTTGACAGCTCTTCGAAGCTCAATGAGAAGGAATAGAAGACCGAAATCTCAATGGGTGATGGGAGATCATACGTTGAAGGACAACCAAGTTGAGTTTAGTATTAAAAGGGCTTCTTACTGTCCCTTAAGATCATAGTTATTTTTCTTTTGTAATAAAGAGTAAGATATTCAAATTTCCTTCAAAGCCAAGTACAAAAACAAATCCCTTTGTACATAACTACCAATAGAGACTCCAACTCCTCCAAATATCTACTTCCAACATCCATATGCCTCATGAGGAAGGCAAGGAAAATGACACTTGTGATGACTTAATAATGCTAACAATCACCCCCAAGAGGCCAAGTGTACTTTCAAATATTTCTATCACCAAGATTTTGACAAAAAGTGAGGATTTTGAAGTGCACAGCTACTTCCAATAATGTCATCGTAAATTCCACAAACCAAGTTGGAAAAATGAGGGTTAAGTAAGTCTTTGTATGCTCCACCGGCAGGAGGCTATGACTACAATCAGCATCCCGGCTATGACTACAATCAGCATCCCGGCTATGGCTACGGCCGGCCCCCCTTCTCCTAATTACTCTGGTGGGTTACGGTCAATGACAATGATATTAATGTGTGTCTTCTCCTTACCCAATGGTTGTTTAAAAATGGAAGTAGACGACGAGGAAGGCGCCAAGAACCCTAGCCTAGGTAAGATGAAGCTCAACAATAGTGCCTTTGATGGCGAGTGCTGACGAATCATTCATTGCTTTGGCATGAAGGTGATGCATTAAAAAAAATCATACCATATTACTAGGTTGACAATCACAATCGTTAGAAAGGATGACCGCATAGAAGACTCGGTCTTCTTCTCCAATGTCATCGTCTTCTCCTTCATCACCATTTGCAAGACTTCCCCAAAGCTTGATGAAGAAGGTAATGGTGTTTTCCAGAGCAGCGTGCTCTCCTCCAATCGGCAGCTCGCCTTTTAAACTCAAAAATCCTCCATCAATAGTGCCACCTTCACACAATTCACATAAAGCTCATGGCTTTTTCCACAGAAAAGCTTTTGTTATTTGACGTCAATGATTGTGTTAATCATGTCGTCTTCAAATGCTTATGAAAAGCATTCTATATTTTGCCTCTGACTTCAAGGTTGATGTTATCATCATGAGCAACGCCTACTTCTCCTTAGAATGCTTGTAAATGGGCAACTGCTCGATTTTTTATTCCATCTCCTCCTTTGTTTTGGGTTTCCTTTCTCCCCCTTTGTTTTGGGTTTTATTTGGCTCTTTTCCTTCCTTCTTTGCAATTTGCAATCCTTCTAACCTTGTGTTAAACTATTTTCCACTTCTCAACGTGTTCATCACATATGAAATTGGAACTAGAACCATTTGAGTTTACAATGACACTAGCCTTTGCTTTAGCGACCTTGGATCCTACTGAAGCAATAGCGGCTCCCGTGAAGGACCCATCTTTGAACCAAGCTCCATTGCTTTAGTTACATTCCCAACCATATCACCATGACGATATAGCTTGTGTGATTGTGAAGATACATGGCTACCACCCATTCTCTTCTTGGACAGAAATTTGTCAACTTTGTCAAGGAAACATAGATGCAATTGAAGGAATCATTCAACCATACCCAACTTGTGTCCTATTCTCTTCATAAGAACCTATTTTTCATGCAATGTGCCCTAGCAAGAATATGCTATGTAACAGAAATTCATGCCCAATCATTCATGATTTGAGAATTTTACAATGCCAGATCCACGTGATGCAAGCAATCAAATGATGCTCCACAAAAATTATGAATGTACTGAAGAGAATGTGCCTAGCCTATCTACATGTGCTCATGTATTATGCAAATGAAAACAAAGAGATACACACAATGGAAAATAAATTCCTAATGACTCTCACTAATGTGATCAAATTCTTGGAGAAAAACTCCGCCCTCAAATTTGCAGTGGTGAACGTGTAGTGTCACGACATCCACCCCCTCCAAATGTGCACATCCTCCGGATGGGCCACAGCTACCCATCCTCATCACCACCAAGCTTGACAATCAATGTAATCTCCTCATATTTAGTAAAAGCATCTGCAACATCCACATCTTCATCTTCATTATCTCTTAACTCAAGTCCATCATAAATCTCATCTTTCAATTCTTCAACTGCATAAGCTGCATCGTCTCTTCTATTGAATAATTTGATTATTTTTCTTGAAATCGGAATCCGCAAGACCATGCCATCAAGCTCTACTAAGGAATATGTAGCATTCTCAAGGACATGCTGCACCAAATAGGTCCCAAACCATCATCTTGAAAACTTGTGGATAGCACTATACTGGTTGTCTAGACTAATGTCATAGACCAACACCCAATCTTCTTCTTCAATCTCTTTAGGTCTCAATTTGTATCTGCTATCAAAGCATTCTTTGTTGTGAATTTTGGCTTCTTTGAGATTTTGAACTGCTCTTTCAATATCTTCACATCGTCTCTCCAACTAATGAATACTAAGAGCTAAAAGATCCTCTCTAGACATCTCTTATTGTTGCCATGGTAAAGTACTCCAAGTGTGCAAGTCTCTATAGGCATGACTAGCTTCTACCCATACATCAACTCAGCTACCATATAACCTATAGTCACACTGTGAGTAGTGCGATCAACCCATAAGGCATAAGGCAACATAGGCCACTCCGTCCACTGCATGCTTTGGCCAAAGCTTTCACAACCAATGGATGGCCTCTTTCTCTCTTCTCGTTGCCTTCTGGATTATATGCTGAGGTCAAAGCAAGTTAAATGCCAAGGCGAGAGAAAATTTCCCTAGCCTCATCAGCATCCAACTCACCTCTATCTACAGTAATTTTTCCAATACATCCATACCTACAAATAACATCCTCCTTTAGAAACCTACAAACCACTAAAGTATACTTCGTCCATAATGCTCTTCCTTCCACTTGATTTGTGAGATCTTCTCATGCTAAAATAATGTAGCGCATCTGCCATAAACCAACATGCATAGTAATCAAATCAAGAACCCACTTGTAATGAATACATAGCGGGTAGGTAGGATAAAGCTCATCTCTATGCCTTACTAAAGAGAACAACTAACAATCAGGGCATGTCTCAACAAACTGTGAGATATATTTGTACATGCTTCTCCACTAGTAGCACTCTTTAATATTCTCATAGGATAAAGCTCATCTCTATGCCTTACTGAAGAGAACAACTAACAATCAGGGCATGTCTCAACAAACTGTGAAATATATTTGTACATGCCTCTCCACTAGTAGCGCTCTTTAATCTATGCCTTACTAAAGAGAACAACTAACAATCAGGGCATGTCTCAACAAACTGTGAGATATATTTGTACATGCCTCTCCACTAGTAGCACTCTTTAATCTTCTCATAGGTTGCCCAAATAGCTCGATTTCCAGCCCAAAGACTTTCATGAAACTCTTTCATGATCCACACATAGGAAGCTCTATCAAACAGACAACTCTCAATGGATATCCTCCCCGCTTTTGTGGATGCTTCCAAAGTAGTCCACTTCGCAAGAAGAAACCATAAGCTTTTCTTCTTATCTTCTTGACATCTACATCAATCCACCCTTCCTGTCTAGACATGGTACTCAAATAATGACCAATTTGTAAATACTCTCCTATATACAAAGACTCATCAAAGCTTTCCAAAGTAGACACATGACAAATATGATCAACATGCATGGCTGAAAGATCAGCCCCATCATGACCATCATCAATGCAAGAAAAATCCATATCATCATACATCTCTCATGAAAGCATATTGGCTACTACTGGGTTGTCATTACCTGCTATGTGCCTAAACTCAGGATTCATGGATTTTATGTACCCATCCACTTAAGCATGGTAATATCTGGAGTAGAACAACTTGCGATCATACCTAAAAGAGGCAAACAATCATTCTCGACCACCACAGCAGCACTAATGAAGTACTCTTTGTCATTCTTGAGAGTCGTGACAACTCCCAAGAGCTCCCTCTTAATCTGTGAATACCTACGTTGCCCCTCGTTTAGGACTTTTGCCCCAAACCGAATAGCATACCTATTTCCATCTACGTCGTCTTGGCCAACAGCCCATCCAATGCCGATAACACTAGTATCAACAATTAGAATAATAGATCTCCCACACTCATAATCTACTTTTCGAAGAGTTGGAGCAACTCTCAATAATTTCTCAGTTTCTACATAGCTTTAGTATGTCTCATCTCTCAAAACGTTTCCCTTTTCTCAAGAGTTGGTAGAGATCATCTGCAATATGAGCAAAATGAGGAATCCAAATAAGATAAAACACACAAGCTCCAAGAAACCTGCGAACCTCTGAAGCAGAAGAGCAAGTCTCTACAATCTTCTCTATGGCATCAACCTTCGCAGAGGGAAAGGCTTCCTACCATAATATCCACACATATGTCCAACAATCAAAACTTCTCTGACTCCAAAAATAGATTTCAACCCTAACAAGGTCAAATTCACTTCTTCTAGCCTGCAAAGAATCCTTCAACATCTCTAATATGTGAAGCCACAAAGAATCTACATCCATGATCATCTAAAATCTCATCCTTCTCTTTCTCCAAGAAACCTTTGATAGGTAGATCATCCATGAAAGACATAGTAAGCTCTGGAATAAAATCTCGAAGAACCTTTTTCATTCCATTCATCATATGTGCAACGGAATTAGTAGCTCACCTTGTTCATTCCATTCATCATATGTGCAATCGAATTATTAGCTCCTTGTGGAAGTGTACACATTCGGAGAAGGCCTAAAGGTGTCTTCATCGTAGTCAAATCTCTACTCTCAAGGGCAAGCTAGAATTGGTCATATCCAAAATAAAGATCACCGATTGAATAAATAGCACATCTAGCAAAAGCTTTGGCAAACTCATCCACAATAAGTCTTGCACCAACATTTCGGATAGTGACCTTGTTCACTGGCTGTAAGTCCTATATGAATCTAAGTGTCCCATTCTTCTTAGGAAGTGTGAACCATCTATTAGAATATGGATTTGAAGATGGTTCTAGAATTCCCATCCTGATCCACTCATTTAAAAGCTCCACCAATTTGGGCAAGTGAGCCCTAGGCAAAAGAATAGGTTGTAGATTCCAAGGGACATGTGGAATGGTAAAAATAGCCATAGCTATCACAACCCTAGGATCAACACATCCAATCTCATGTGGGCAAAAAGCAAAAGCTTTCCCATGTATACACAACATCTCTTCAAAACATCTCACCTCTTCTGAAAGGAGAAAACCTTCAATTCCAATCTTCATCTCTTTCAATGTCTCAACTGAAAACTTATGTCTGACACGTGCAAGATCTCGTAAAGGAGGTTGCAAGGCAACTCTCCTAACCATCTCATCACTGTCCAAAGGTGGCAATCCTCCAATTGGTCTAACCTTCTTGTCAACTGTCTTATATTTTGTCTGAGCTTTGGCTTCTTTGCTACAACCTGTAAATTTCAATCCTTATTGAAAATACCCTAGTAAATACAAATTTTGTTGTGTATAAATAGCAGCATCTAACTCTTTTTGCTGAAATATGTCAACAAAGAATACTTTTTGCTAAGAATCCTCAGCACCCAAATTCTCTTGAAGCATGAAATTAGAAATTTTGCAATACATTGCCAGCGAATGAACCTATAAGACATATGACAACTCTTGATTATCAGTTTCCAACAATGTTGAAAGATCTTCCATATTAGTATCTGAGCATGAAAGGCCATCATAGAGGTCATCTACCCTATCTTCTTCCTACAAAACACATGCAATCTTCAATTCTTTTTCTTTTCTCTTCACATACTGCTTTTGGCAGCTCTAGGCATATCAGAAATATGTTGAAAACACAAAGTACTTTCAATGGATACACCACAAACACATGAGGAAAAATTGCCCCTACCAGGAGGCGAGAGTATTCCCTGACTTGTACCACTATTGTCTCACAAGACAGTGGTACCTTAAAAAAATCGGGCTCTCCTACTAGAAGAGGGGAATCCCTCAAAGAATCTTTATTCCGCTGATGGTTGACACAAGCTGTCACATGAACTGGACAGCCCTCTTTCCATCCTTGCTTCGAATCCCGACCCATTGTCGACAACCTTAATCTCCATTTGAGACTCGGCAATAAATGGCTGCCCCAAAATAATAGGATAGGAATAAGAGTTAAGTACAAAGAAATGATAAGACTCACCTACATCTGCAATAAAAATCTTCAAGTTGAGACAAGCATCATACAAATCTCCTGTAATGTTGTTGGCTACACGCATGCGCCAACCATGATCCACATCAATTGGCCATCTACCAGTATTATATAAACCTCACACTATGACATTAATCTCAGAGCCATGATCCAAAAGAGCAACACAAGGAGTCTCTGTCTCGCCAAGCTTGACTACAATCTCTATAGTCAAACGAGCCTAGTGACTACAAGAAAAATGGGTACGAGGCAACAATCTAGGCACATCTTCACTCTCATCATATTTTACGGGCTGAAGTAAAGGATGAAGAGACTTGTTGGATTGCATACATAAAGCTCCATCTATAGACTTGTCAATAGTCTCCTCATCAGAATCAATCTCCTCAATCTACAACCCATAGAGAATAGCCTCGTTAGGGGGTATAAACATTGATTGGAGGGCCCTACACAATTCCTATTGACAAAGGGAAAAGAAGATGATACTTATGTATAGGATGTCAAATCAATTTTAAGGAAATGCTCGTGGATTTTGGATGCTTTGATTTCGGTAACCTTTGAGTTGTGAGGTCAGTTTCTAGTAGCTTGTGTTTATGGCTAAGACGACAGGCATGTATATTGCAAATTCTATAAACCAGAGTCTTTGCTAAGGGCTTGGCTATGACTGCTCTTGAGCTGCATAATGTTTGGATGCATTGGAGGGGGCTAAGTAGAGTTTGGATTTAGTTTCGATCACTCGCGAGGCATAGAAATGCTTGGATGCAGTTTAGGGCTAACATCCAGGATTTCCTAATAAGAAAATTGTGAATTGAATTCGACGATATTGTCAAGGAGGATTTTAATCTAGGTTTTTACTATTGTTGTGCATAATAATCAAAGATTCTCTTATCCAGCTAGTTCTACCTCTCTTCTCCTCTTTTCTGAATCTCTTCACAAAGACCCTATCTAGGCCTACATGCACATCTTTCTTGCACTACTAAAATGGTTAATTTGATAGTCTCATAAACATAATGCAAACTCTTGCATCATGAACAAGAGAAGTCTCTTTCTCTATGGGTTGTGATTCATATAAGCACTTAGTTGTGATTTCACCTACACTACAAGATACAGGTCTCATACTGACGATCAAAGTGATGAAAATGTTCATCAAAAAAATTGACTCGGTTATCGCTAAACGCATCAGTATTAGCGTCTCCATGAAATCGTCGCTATTTGTGTTGCTATTAGCGTCGCAATTTTTTATCACAAATGCAAATAGCAACGGTTTGTGATGCATATTGCGCCGCCAATAGTGACACGTGCAGTAAATTTGTAACACTAATAGCGATGGTTATAGAGAGAAAAAATTGTGCCACATATAGCACTATATGTTATATTTATATTCTACAAATGGATTACATGTTAAGTATGTAATGGTCATCAAGATGAGCGCAAAATGTACTTGACCCACAAGACTAACACATAGAATAAGTATAAGATCACTGATGAAAACTCATGGAATTATGGCAAGATACAAAGGATGATTACAGCATAGTACATAGAAGATACCTGCATAAATCACATGACCAAAAAGCAAGAGGATATGCGCTTCACAAATCCAAGTGCGAGCTATAGATCCTCGCCATCCAAAAGCTCATCTCAATGCAAAGGAGCATCAAATGGAGTCTGTAAAATGAACAACTACACATTAGTCCACCGTACATAATGCATTTTAATAAAAATAGTAACTACGAACAAGAAAGATGAGTGACTTACTAGGCCTTCGTGTGCATACAATCTATCAATCAATGCAGTGAGACCATGTCTCTCTGCATATTATCAAGTCTCCAAGCCGGTGGGATCGTGGTTTATAATGGAGTGCTGCAAAGAAAATAGAATACAATTGTTAGAAAAATGATTGTCAGTACAAGTGATATTGCAAATAAAAAAGCAAGAATAACAAAAGAAAAACTTAAAAGTCCTCTCGATAAGTCCTGTGGTCCCACCACTCCCAAGACGATGGACTACCCCTGCCTCCAGTCATGCCCTCACTACCTCCCTTGCTATTGCAAACGTCTTGGAGAATCTATAGCCTCCTCCTTGAGTCTCTTACCAATTATTTTGATCTAGCCACTCTAGCTTTGAGGCACCACTCTTGAGTGCCTTGCGTGTGTCTGATCGTCTGTGTGACATGTACGCACGCAATAACTCCATTATCCACCCAATGAAAAACCTCTCTACCGAAATGGGTACTGAAAACTCCTCGCACAAGGATGCTATTATGTAGTCCTTGCTCCCCTTGGATATGTTCTTTCAATGGTCCAAGAGGTTGTGCTTAAAAAGTTGTTGGCACAACTCTCTCATATGAGACATCACCCTCCTCCCCTCATCATTCATGATCATGGCTCCTGTCTTGTCATCTACAAGGTATCCGTACCCCTTTGGGGTATGTCTAAGGGTTGTCCTCTCCTACCTACAATTGCACTCTTGGGCATAACCAAGAGACCCCTATACATCTGGTGTATCCACGGGGGTGGTATCTCTCAGAGTGGCACCCATAGGAGTGCCACTGCGGGATGGCTAAGAAAAAGCTAGAGTCACTGGAGTAGATGTCCCCACAGGTGTGACAAATCCAACACGTGACATGCCTCCACCATAATGACGGGATGTAGACACTTCATCGATGCCTTCATAACAACCACTTGAGCCGCCCTCTCTTGAACCTACACGAGAGCGAGAAGTAGCACATGTATCTCAAGCCGACCGTGGGCTCACAGCAATCACATCTCTACAACACCCCCCAAAACCATTCCCTCCGTTCGGGGGCCCAGTCATCTGGAGCGTCAACCTCATCTAGTAAAAACCGAAGCATCAGAGCATGCCGAAGTAGATTTAACAGAATGGCTTGATTGTGTCCAAGATAGCTCATGGTTTACCATATCTCTAAATCCACTGATCTAATCTAGAGACATACATGTGAATATCTCTTGCAACTCCTTGTCGCTTATCCTTGACTCAACCTACTCTCCAAATATCATCAAAGGTCACTTGCACAGATAGAAAATGATGTTAGCATAATCAATGTAAAGATTCAAGCAAAGCATGGTAATATAACTTTGAAAAAAGTAATGTTACCTAAAATGTATATTCTCAAGTACCCTTATAAGGAATTCATCAAGGAATTGAGTAGGCGAATGCTGTAAGTATGACGTATCCTATGGTCCCATGTCAATCTCCTGGCACAACTCTACATACCCTCGAAAGTTGATAGACAAGTCAGCACAAAATGATGAGTCCACCTTGTTCTCAAAGAATTCCTAGCCTCCTGTCTTTCCATCATCATTACCCGATTCTACCTCCTCGACACGTTCCAAGCCACCTTCGACCTCCACCCCTTGCAATATCGACCCCTCCACCTACATACTCTCCTCATCTACGTTGGGAACATTGCATTCATCATACACTCTTGCACTCCTCAAGGAGCTGAAGGCACAACATACCACTATCAAGGTTGTCGGGGGTTTGCATAGAAATTAACTATTCAAAATCACATATAAGAGAGATTCAACATTTGTGACATATTTGTGTCATGAAAATTTTAAAAAAAGAGTTCATGCACTTATTCACAATGGGCCAACAAGACCAACGTGTCACGCAGATCCGTCCATCTTTTTTCAGAATCTATTTTGAGTAACCCAGATGGACCTTGCCAAACGGTTTCCCCGGCTCCTTCCAATACCACTTTGAACCACTACACATCGAATATGATCATGGAGAAGCTATGGTAATCCAGTGAGATAACACTTTGCAAGTTTCCAAAATATTCCATCTCATCTATTATGGTGTTTGGATTTGTGGCTCGCCGTCGTCTCTCTTGCTCGAACTTTGCCATGACACCACAATCCGTTGTAGAGCTTGTCGATGCACTCGACGCAGAAATGTTGCCCACGCGACCACACCACACTATATATTTTGTATTGTACATTGAAACTGTTAGATTAGTTGTCACATATAAAATCTAGATACGTCATCTTATAAAACATGTGGTCACCTTTGGACTACATCCCCTCAAGAATTCCCACTCCTCAATAAAGACCTCTACCCCTTCAAGAGAGGCTGCAATCAACTACATGCCACACACTATAAGAAGTTGACTGGAGAGAAAATGGATTCACGCCATCCATAGCAAGACCTAGCCAAAGATTCCTTAGCTCTCGTGCAAAGCCTAGAAAGATAGAGTCAATGTGGCTCCATGCACATGAATCCACTAATATTCATTGGACTCCATCTGTGGATATATTCTGTGTATGCCACATTGTTAAGCTCGCCATGCTTGACGTACGAAACATGTGACATATACGAGGGATAAATGAAAAGTGTCTAAGGACTTTCTGAGGGATGGTTTGCCCTTGCAAGTCTTGTCGATACTTGTGAGCACCACACCTTGGACATGTCTCCATTGTCAAGATTGTGGGAGAGAAGGAAGGAGTCTCGCTTGAAGCTTTCTTGCTTGCACAATGGGGGAAGACACACAAGGGTGGAGGCTGAAAACAGTTTTCCTCTTCTTAGTTGTGTAAGCCAAAAGAACTCAAGTACAAAGAAATAGAAGAACCCTATATATGGGTCTCAAACCAAACTCAACTAACTAAGGTGGCATACTAACTAAGCCACGAACTAGAGTAGATAAGGATAGCTATCATGTAGCTATTATTCATGGGAGGTGTACCAACCGCGTCTGCAACTAACAAGTCGGTGACATAAATACACAACGGTCACCCTGGCGTATCACGAGTGGAGCTCGATATCTCAACACTCCCCCTCGAGCTCAATCCCAATTCCTGCACACCAAGCAGGTCTCTGAACTTGCCCAGCTTCTCTGCGCCCAATGCCTTCGTGAATATGTCAGCTACCTGATCCTCTGTGCTGACATAAACTAGATCAATAAGACCTAGTAAAACCCTCTCTCGCACATAGTGATAATGCACCTCAATGTGCTTTGTTCTAGCATGATAGACTGGGTTATTTGCCAAGTGTATACTACTCATGTTGTCACAATAAATGACAACTAGTCCATCTGTAGACTGATGCATATCATAAAGTAGCTTATGCAACCAAGCTACCTCACATGCAGCCATTGCTGCACCCTTGTACTCAGCCTCTGTGCTCGACAAGGCAACTGTAGGCTGTTTCTTGCTGCTCCAAGTGACTGCAGCACTCCCAAAAGAGAACACATATCCACTAGTAGATCGTCTATCAGAAATACTACCAGCCCAATCAGCATCAGTGTATCCATACAACTGTATCTGAACCCCAGTCTCATAAAATAGTCCATATTGCAATGTGGACTTCACATACCTGAGTATGCATCTAGCCGCATCCAAATGTGGTTTCTTTGGAGCCTGCATAAACTGACTTACCAATCCAACAGCATAGCTCAAATCTGGCCTGGTAATAGTCATATAAATCAAACTTCCTACTATGCGTCTGTACATAGTAGGGTCTTCTAGAAGCTCACCTGCATCTGTGCTCAGCTTCACATTCTGCTCCAAAGGAACTGAAATAGACTTATAGCCTGTCATCCCATATTTGGACAGCATGTCCAATCCATACTGCCTCTGCAAGAGTTGTATCCCACTTGGTGATTTAATCACCTCAATGCCCAAGAAATAACGCAGCTCTCCCAAATTTTTCATCTCAAACTTCCGCTTCAATAGCATTTTCACATGAAGGATATCTTCATCACTGTCACCTGTCATAATCAAATCATCAACATAAATGACAAGTAGCATAATACCTTTCTCTGTTTTTCTCACATAAAGTGAGAAATCTGCCTTGGAAATCTGAAAGCCAATAGTGACAAGATACTGTCCTATCTTGTCAGACCATGCTCTAGGTGCTTGCTTCAAGCCATACAAGGCTTTCTTCAACCTGCAAACAAACTCGGGATGAACAGCATGCACATAACCTGGTGGCTGCTCCATATAGACCTCTTCTTGCAAATCACCATGCAAGAAGGCATTCTTTACATCCATCTGATGTAAAGACCATCCCTTTGATGCAATCATAGCAATGACTGCTCTTACAGTTTCCATCCTTGCAACCGGACTGAATGTTTCTTCATAGTCAATGCCATATGTTTGTGCATACCCCTTGACTACTAATCTTGCCTTGTATCTATTCACAGAACCATCTGCATTGTGCTTCACCTTATAAACCCACTTACAGCCAATTGCATTTTTACCTTTAGGCAAAGGTACCAATTCCCATGTAGCATTTGCTTCCAAGGCATCGATTTCTTCATCCATGGCTTTCTCCCATTTTTCTTTTCCCATGGCTTCCTCAAAAGAAGTGGGTTCTAGTTCCTGTATCACTTTAACCATATATGCATAGTGAATGGCTGTAAATCCATCATATTTCAGCCTATCCACAGGATACCTAGCTCTCGTAGACCTGCGCAAAGTAGGTTCACTCCCAGGTACTCTCAAAACATCCCTGGTCTTCCTTACTCCAGGTGTAACAATAGAAGGAATACCCAACTCATCATCAATGCTCTGTTCTGAGCCACTGGATTCACCATCCACATAAGAGTGACCTGCATTCACATCAAACATGGGCTGATCAACCTTCTCTTTTCCTTTTCGTGATACCTGCATACCACTATCTGCATTACTTTGAGAAGATTCTCCTGATCTCAATCTGCCTATCCATGGCGAAGAATGTGAACCACTACTAGAGGACGCTCCAGGTCCACTAATATTTTGTGACTGCTGCTGTGAATTTTGTGCAGCATTACCATTTTGTGCATCTACATCATCAATCACATTTACTGGTTTATACCAGCTACTCATCTCATCAAAAACAACATCTCTGCTCACTGTAAACTTACGAGTAGAAGGGTTATAGCATCTATACCCTTTTTGCTGCAGAGAGTAACCAATAAAGATGCACTTCTCAGCTTTTGGATCCAACTTGGATCTCAACTCATCTGGCACATGTACATAGGCAATGCAACCAAAAATTTTCAAATGAGAAATATCTGGTTTCCTACCAGTATACCTCTCCTCTGGAGTCATTCCATGTATTGCTGCAGTGGGAGTCCTGTTCATTATGTAGACTGCTCTAGCAACTGCTTCAGCACAATAAAAATCTGGCAATTCTTTTTCATTGAGCATGGCACGAGATACCTCTCCAATATGCCTGTTTTTTCTTTCTGCAATTCCATTTTGTTGTGGGGTATGACTGCATGAATATTGCTGCTTTATGCCATGCTCCTGCAGGAACCTTGCAAACTCATTTGAGAGGTACTCTCCCCCTCCATCTGACCTTAGGCATTTTATATGCAGGCCTGTTTCTTTTTCAACCATAGCTTTAAGAGTTTTGAAATGCCCAAAAACTTCACTTTTCTTTTTCATAAAATACACCCAAACTTTTCTGCTATAGTCATCAATAAAACTGACAAAATAATGACAGCCTCCAAGAGATGCAGCTTTAGTTGTCCACACATCAGAGTGGATTAATTCCAATGGCTTCTTACTCTCTTGAACATGTCTAGGAAATGGTTTCCTTGCCTGTTTTCCAAACTGACAGGCTTCACATACCTTATGCATTTCTGCAACCTTGAATTTCGGCAAACCTGCAACAATATTTTGGGCCTGCATTTATTTAAGTCGCTGTACATTAACATGACCAATGCGTTTATGCTAGATATCAATATCTGCAACTACACCAGTCCCATGTGCAAACATTGCTGCACTCAATTCAGACATGTCTGCATCCAATGTAAACATTCTGCCCTTCTTCTTTCCTTTTGCTATCAAGTGACCTTTATTTTTCATATCCTCAACAAAGCATCCATGAGGATTAAATCTGACCTGCAAGCCCTGCTCAACCATTTGACCAACAGAAACCAGATTCTTGGTGATATTCGGGACATGAAATACATCGGACAGGTATTTCTTTTTCCCATCCTACATAGACAAAGGAATTTTTCCAATCTACACAATAGGATGTGCAGTATCATCACCAATCTCCACAAATCCTGGTTTTTCCATTTTCCTTGCATCCTCCATCCATTCTGCATGACCTGTCATATGGTTTGATGCACCTGAGTCAACATACCATACATCGTTGCTTTCTTCTGCACTTGTCACAGAATTGTTCATGTGCTGCACCATAAACAGATGCTCATTTCTGTCATCATCCTGTCTACTAGAGGATGCATAATTTCCTTGTTGCAGTTTTCCATTCATGATGTCATTCTGCTTTTTATAGTAGTCTTTAGCCATATGACCCATTTTACCACAATAGTAGCATTCAACATTACTATTTGCATTTTGGCCTCTTTGCCATCCACCACGACCTCTTTGGCTCCCCCTGCCTCTAGAGTTACCACGTCCTCCTCCATAGGACTGGTTTTCTTGAGTTTGCTGCATATTCTGATTTCTACCACGGCCTCCATATCGGTCTCCTCTACCTCTGCCTCTACCTCTTCCAGCATTTGAGTAGAAGACAGCTTCTTTTGAAGTTCCTCCTGAAGAAGATGCATCACCATTTCTTTGCTCCTCAGAAATTAGAAGAGCAATCAGCTCCTCAAAATCAGGAAATCTTTCACGAACTAAAATGGATGTCCGAAACTGTGCATAATCCTTTCCTAGACCATTCAAGGTCACAGAAACTAAATCATCATCTTCCACTGGTGACCCAATGGAAGCAAGTGCATCTGCAATCTTCTTCATCTTCATGTGGTAGTCGTTGATGCTCATATTTTCTCTTTGCACATTGTGCAACTCTTGCTTGAGCTGCATTTTCCTGGCTTGCGTATTTGTGCTATACATTTTTGACAAAGTATCCCATGCCTCCTTTGGCGTACTTGCATCCTGAATATGCACAATCATAGAGTCTGAAATGCTGATAGACAGCCAATACATAACTTTCCTGGCTCTCTCATGCCATGCTTTAAATGCCTGCATTTGCTGTTGATTGGGAACATCAAGAAGAACTGGTTCTTCTTCATTTCCTACAACAAATTCCCAATATCCTTTTCCCATAAGGAAATTCGTCATTCTAAACTTCCATGCTTGGAAGTTGTTCTTGTCAAGCTTTTCAGTGACAATCTGTGAAAGAGAATCAGATGCCATTACAGAAGACTGCAAAAAATTCTGTCACTGCAAAAACCACAGCTTCACCCCCACAAGGGAAAATCTGCAAAACTGGCGAAAGTGGTATTTGACCACACAGTCACTTCCTAGTGACAATTTTTCATCAACAGGCAACAGGGATGATTTTGTAACTCCCAATGTCTCTGCGCACAAACATACAATGCAATTTTTACAGTAACTATTCACCGACCTTAGAACAGTGGCTGCACAGCATAAAACTGGGCCTTTTCCTGAGTGCGTGCAGAAAACTTCCGCCTCCAAAACAGGCCCCGAAATGGCCTCAAATCAAAAAAACAAGGTCGCCAAGGGCAAAAGCCCTTTTCCCGCAGCATATACTGCCCTCTTGCTTCACCGCGAAGGGCATCTCAACCTGAGACAATGCACTCCTGCACTTTCCGGCTGTGCTACCTGCAGAGATCTGCTCCCAAAACAGAAAATGAAAGCAACACTGCTCCTCTTACCAGAACACCGCCAGCTTGGCTTGCTTTCTTGAGCTCCTTACCACGAACAAGGCTCTGATACCATGTCAAGATTGTGGGAGAGAAGGAAGGAGTCTCACTTGAAGCTTTCTTGCTTGCACAATGGGGGAAGACACACAAGGGTGGAGGCTGAAAACAGTTTTCCTCTTCTTAGTTGTGTAAGCCAAAAGAACTCAAGTACAAAGAAATAGAAGAACCCTATATATGGGTCTCAAACCAAACTCAACTAACTAAGGTGGCATACTAACTGAGCCACGAACTAGAGTAGATAAGGATAGCTATCATGTAGCTATTATTCATGGGCGGTGTACCAACCGCGTCTGCAACAACTGACAAGTCGGTGACATAAATACACAACGGTCACCCTGGCGTATCACGAGTGGAGCTCTATATCTCAACATCCATAGTCCCGTACTCTCCTCGAAACAGCATGCAAACATTGACACATGCATGGATGTTGTTGTAGTCCATGCCAAGCTTTCGTAAAACATGTCGCACATCATCACAAGACTCATGCATGGTATCTCCAAGTGGCAATATATGATACTTTAGCAACCTGAAAAAAAAATCATAAAACACTGTGAAAAAGCACAAGTGTTTGTTATAATGGTGCCAAAAAAAAATCAACAGAGCGTACGTAGAATGTACCTAAACAACTCAGTCACACTCACATTGCTCCACTCCTATTTTGTTTACACACTTAGGAGTGCAAGCAACATCTTTAGGAAAGATACTCAACACCCATCATATAATGGTATAGATGCTTCCTCTCTTAGTGGATCAGATATCTCGGCATCCATGGGCATCAATGCATCGATCATTGCCTCCATTTGAGCTCCAATATTGAAGGAAGGTCTGAAAGGCTCCCTGTCTCCTTTGGTATTGACGGTATAGACTGAGTCATGCCTTCCAAGTGGTGGATTGGCATAGGCACTCCATCCATCACACATCCATGAACTCTTCTAAATGGCTGCAATAGGTGCATTCCTCTTGGGATGAGACATCACCTCCTTGTATAAATTTTATGGTCACATCTAATGTTTTTGTATATGATTTTCAATTAGTTTGCGAATGTAAGGCATGATTGATACACACTTTTCTTACCATTTGCTCAAATTCTATCAATTATCTCCAATTGGACCTCGCCAAATCATCGTACGTGTTCTATAAACAAGCAATGCTTTTGTCTGATTGCCATCTTGCATTGAGTGCAAGGACATGGGCCACGATGATTAAGATACACCTCGCAATCTTGAACATCACGACCATCATCATTTTTCATTTTGTCTACGTTACGACAAACAACTGGTTTTTGTTCTCATTTTCTTTTAATTTTTTAATTTATTTGAGAATAGATTTCTTCTTTTGTAACTCAATAGAATTAACGTCAAGTGAAACATCTTGGTTTACAACACATAATGAACCAATTTAATATACATTATAAAGATTCCATAAAAACCTTCTTACATTCTAACATAAATTTTTAGGAGCTACTGAGCTTACACAAGCAGAAGGAAAAAAGTCATCTTTTATTCAAGTTTTTCCAATAACTAAGAGACATTACATCATGATAAGAATCCTATTATAAAGATTTACCCATGGAAATTAGATACATTAATAGTATGGTTAACCCTGGATTCCTTCAAAATAAATATTTAAAAAATTTTAGATTTCCATCCACTATATCTACTAATATAGGGAAGATTATTAGCATTGATAAAGCAATACATGCCATTCAATATCCAACACCTTTATAATGTAGGAAGATCATAAAGTTAATCTAAGGTGTGCACAAATTGATTCATTTTCATCCAAATTATAGAGAGTGCATGGCCTTGCAAATCTAGAGACCATAGTCATATCTAGGTGCATATCTATACTTGTAACATGTTTATCCACAGAATCCTAATGGTACAAATTTATCAAGAGGTAAACAATGTAACTTCCGCTCAAAACTCCCTTGTAATAATCAAACGGCATTACCTCAAACTACTTAATTCTAGCTCGTAGGGAAAGTTCCACCTCAACCCCACAAGGATCAACCTAAAGCAAGCCTAAATTGTGACTATAGTCTCCTACCATGGTTATCTAACATTAGCTTAAGATAACTACTTTGCTATCATCTCTCAAACTTAAGTAGAATATTGCATTGATTTAAAGAGAGTGAGAAATGAGAGGAAGTAATATGCATCAACCACTTTATTAATAAGGTATAGTCTCAACTCAAGTCCCCCTAAAATAGCATTGATTTGGATCTAGGATGACACACTAGGATAGTTGACATTCGATCATTCCTAACTTGACCTAATCTAGCATTTCAAATTTTTAATGGAATTCTCTTGGCTAACCAATACCACGTAATTGGTGTATAAAAAATCCATGGGAAATTTAAACACCCCCTTCCCTCGAAGAGTAGCTTTAGTTTTCTAACTTCGTTTCATGTTCTCTCCCCTTTCTCTTTTTTTCTCTCTCTCTCTCTTTCTTTGTTGCTCATCTCTTTGTTTCTCTCTGCCCCCTTGTGTTTTCTCACATATTCTCCTCTCCCTCCCTTTCTCTCTCTCTTTGTTATCTTTCATGTTTATTCTCTCTCTCTCTTGTTCTCTCTTCCTTTTCCTTTCTTCTTCTCCCTTTCCTCTCTTTTTCCCTCAATGCACCTCATTCTCAATAAAAATAAACAAAAGAAAAGAAAAAGAATAAGGACAAACCAAGAGGAGGCAATCTACTTACTACAAAGGCCCGAGGATGGATTCTTCATCTCTTCTTCGCGATGGCCCCTCTTCTTCCTTCGTGCACTTGCCCCTCTTCTTCACAAATGGCAGTAGTGGCACTGATGAGAAGCTCATTGTAACATGCCCGTGTCCAAGCATGTTTAGGGTGTTGCCGCCTGGTACTCCTATGGAATGTTTTAGGGTTTGTCACCTAGGGTTTCCGAGTTCGCCTCGCAATGGAACGTCCACGGCCCGAACCCACTAGCATCAACCTAAAATTTGGATTCCTAGTAGATAAAGTCTCTTGACAATATCGTAGCATCGGGTTTGGGACATCCTACTTTACGCAGATATACCCAATCCAAAGCAGATCCATACCGCACTTGGTTCAAAGAGAATGGGAAATGAGAGGGATGCACCACTCAACCTCTCTACCCGTAGGGCATAGTCCCATTCTGGTCCCCTAAAACAACAGGAATCGGGTTCTAACTTAACAATACCTAAAGTCGATAAAACCTTGTAAGAAGCCTCCCAATTCTCTAGGACCACCCAGTCATAGGATGGACCCATCGGGGATTCCACCCACCCACTTCCCTTGATATCTTTAGTTTTCTAATTAGGTCCTACCACATTTATGTGTGACATTTAAAATCAGCTTCATTAATTAAGCCTTTTAGGGAACAAGGTTTGTTCACGTAATTTACAGCACACACATGAAAACAGAGCAAGCAGGCCTTTTGACAAACAAGTTCCTTAATTTATCTTCAAGTTAATCTTTGTCTCCTGCCCATACAGGAGAATTATGTATCCCTTCTGTCCAACAGAAGTACCTAGTCCAAATCACATGGCACCAAAATTTCCATCCTTTATCTAGAATAGGATCTTCCAACGCCCTAGACATTGGGCTCACAGCAATCTATAGCTCCATTCCAGACTCGGCAAGTGGTGTCCAAAGCTCCACTGAGCCCAAGCAACCTAGGAGTGAGACACAACTTCCGTGGTTGGCCTTTTCACCACTCGACCTTTGGCCCGTGAATCGAGCAATGTCCTCTCGGGGTAATCCACAGTGCGATCTTGGAGATGATCCACCCACGTTAAATATCCTTCCTTAATTAATCCTATTAAGAATCAATCATAATCAAGGAAATCATCCCTAATATCATCTTCTAGGAAAACATTCATTTATTCCCATGGCAACTTGTCATTACAGACCCCTGCCATGCATTTGCCATCAACACAAGCCTTGAAATATTTATCCAACTCACAATGCAACAATCAATTTATTGAAAGAAAAACATTTGGGGTGTTGTTCAATCAACCAACAAAACTAATTGTATTTTTTCCAAACAATACAAGAATAGACGCGATAATAATTCCATCGCATATTCGCTCTCCCCCTTGGGATCAAAGAGAAATTCTATGCAAAATATTTCTTAATACTTGTATGCACAATTCTTAATGTCATTCTTTTTACGATTATGCTATTCATAATCCCTGACTAATTGCTCTATCAACGAATAAGCCATACACAACTAAGTGCAATACATGCAATTTGCAAATTCCATCTTTCAAATATGTGAGAAGAGGCCTATCCCTTCCCATGACCTATTATCATCCATCATAGTATGGATCCCAATGTATCTCATACGAGAATCAAAACAAGCATCTATCAATTTGAAAATACATTACCTACAACCGATACCGCAATTGCATTGACAGTGATGCCTTCGCCCGAAGCTTCATTGCTGGTTGTAGGATTGCCATCCACATGCGACATTCTTCGCTTGGAGGCCATCATCCACAAGTAGACTCAAGATATTAAGAAGGCAGAATAGATAAGCGATGGGAGAGGGTAAGAGAAAATGGCTAAGTCGAGAATCGAGATAGATGGAATTGTGCAGCCTCTCAGAGTAACTCTTCTCTCTCTCTCTCTCTCTCCCCCTCTCTCTCTCTCTCTCTCTCTCTCTCTCTCTCTCTCTCTCTCTCTCTCTCTCTCTCTCTCTCTCTCTCTCTCTCTCTCAATCTCTTGGAGGGATATCCTTCTCTCTACTTCTCTCTCGCAGCCTCTCAGGGTCTCCTTATGCTCCCTTGTGCCTCCCCATGCCTCATATTTATAATGAATTAGAGGGGAGGGGATAAGGCTAAGAACAAGAGTGGAGGGGCTCTTGGAACACTCAGTGATCTAATGCTCAGACCATAAATCTGATGGTTGCATTGGCTCCGAAAGGGGGGTAAAACTCCAAGACCCTTGTTTAGAAAGCTCTTAGTTCACTCCTTCTTCTTTTCTTTGTTCAAAATGATATCTACTGCTTGTAGACAGCGATCGCGGCAGCGCGTGCGATTTCGCTAGTCACTTTTCTTTTTTTTTTCTTTTTATAAAATCTCCAAAACTAACTAAAACATCACTTGTATTTTCTTTTAAATGACTTTTAGTTCTATCTTTTTAGGATAATGTCTAAAATATACTAGTTTTTTTTCCTAAAAATCTAATATTTTTGGACCATCCAAACTATACACATTAATACTAGTGATCAATATGGCTCATAAGTCTCGTTCATATTGTAACTTTCGTGAAGGGTGGCTATGGTCCTTGTCAATCTGAGAAAAATATCAGATTTATCACTCTCAATTTTTTTAAATGTATTTTTAATTAAATAAAAATTATTAGCTATTAACGTTAGTTAGTTTTTACCTTAGTTAGTCTTTTATTAGAATGCTACTGAGTGTGATATTGAGTTGTTTCTACGAATGTAAATTCTAGGATGCAATGGATTAGAGGTGGCATTAGTCCATGTGTGCACTAAGGTGGGATGGCTATACACATGTGCACAATATCACACATGCATGTGCACTAGGGTGAAGTGTTAAGTGTGATTGGCAAGTCACCACCTCATCCTTAGTACTCAATGAACTCCCTCCTTCCACTAGCATAAGAGTCAGGAGACTTGAGAGACAAAAATTTCTTGTGACCATGCACAATTGAGGGTGGTTTACATCCATGTGCACTTATTAGTGTGTGAGAGGTGTGTGGACAAAGGGTCTTAGTGTGTACTCTAGTGTCAAGTGTACTCAAGTAATGTACTAGTGGATGTGTGCACTTGATGATGTGGTACAGCATGCACTAGTGCATGTGTGCACTAGTGTGCTAGTGTATACTAAGGCTAAGTAGGTGCAAATCAAGTGCTTATACAAGTAATGCAATATATGCATACTTAGGTGCCATGAGGTGGGTACTAGGTGCACCTATAATGGGTGTGCACTAAGCTATGTGTGCAAGGTCATGCACTAGTGCACAAGGCTATTAGGATGCAATGATATGGGTATCTATTATGGTTAAGTGCATGGTGGTTTATGAATGTAAGAGTGTAGGCTAAGGTGCAAGGTTATACTTAACGGTGATTATGCCAAGATAGGTGCAAGGTGGTGCAATATGAGTGCAAAAGACACACATGGTGCACTGATGCACATGTGCAATGTGTACTATGGTGCAAGGTTTGTGCATTAGTGCATGTGTGTGCTAGTGGGTTTATGGTGTAAAGCAAGCCTCTCATGCTTGTGTGCATGTGTAGGGTAACTCAAGAGGCATGTACTAATAGTTCATGTGGATATTGTAATGTATATATATCGAGTTGCAATGCACTTGGTGCACTAATGTGGTTAAAAGCATGTGCTTACAGCTACTTGTGTAAAGGGGTGCTAAGGGTTGGTGCTGAGGTGTGGCTTGTTCACACACAATAAGTGTACTTGTGTACATGTGCACTTGTGTAGGATGTGGCTGGTGCAGTGCCCTAGCGGGAAGGGGTCCCTAGTCCTTGAGTGCACGTGTGTGCAGTTGGTACACTAGTGCACATGTATCGCTAGGTTGTGCATATTAAAAGAGTCTTAAAGAGGTCATGCCCTATGGTTGGACTAGATTAATGTGGGAATGATGCAATGGTTAATGTGATGTGGGTGTGTTGGGTGTGTGCACACCAGTGTGTGTGGTGTTCTATGCCACTAGTGGATGTGTGCTTTGGTACACCAATAAACATGTCTGCATGCTTGTGGTTCTAGAGTGGCTTGTGGATAGTGAAATGTCCTAAGGCCTTGTGTCTTGTTTTGCATGCAATGTGATTGCCCTAGGTTGGATTTCTTTCATACAATACAATGGTGGATTATGACAATCCACTAGTGGGTGGTGCCTTGGTCCATTGTGCAAGTGCACTAGGTGATGTGCGCTAGGTGTGTGCATTAGAGTGCTCAAGGGTAGAGAACTAAGGAGCAATGTACTATGATTGCACAATATGTCTCTTCCACCTCAATACCCTGAAAACTCCCTTCTTGCCACAAAAAGGATGAGAATCTAGGAGCTTGAGATAAGGAGACTTCTTGCAACAAATTGTGGTGTGACTATGTGTGACATGATGATGTGTACTGGATGTGTTAGGTGCATTAGTGCATGTGTACACTTGTGTAGTATGGTGCAGGTTATGTGTACTAGTGCACATGTGTTCTAGGATGCTTATGATGTAAAGTGAGTCGCTAGTTCCCATGTGCCCGTGTGTGCATTGGATGTAGTGTGTTCTAGTGCACTAGAGTGGTGTAAAATGGCTTACATGGTTTCATGGTGTCAAGTGCATCAATAAGAAAGGTTTTAGCACAAGTGCTCACAAGTGTGTGGGTTGAAGTGTGTGAACATACAAGAGCATACATGTGCACGTGTGTATGCACATGTTCACCCAATGAGCGCATTGTCAATTCTTCCTTCCTCTCGTACTTCCCTTCGATCCTCCCTTCTTCCCACTAGGGTAGACACAAGGCTATAGAGACAAAGGAGGGCTTTTGGTATGTACTATCATTCCTATGTTTTGTGCACTTTGCAATCTTAATGTGGTGTGAATGTAAAGATTATATGCCTAAGGTGCAAGGGTGTGTGCAAGGTGCATGTGCACTAAGATGAGTATGTGTGAGTGTGTGCATAGTGCATATTCTAGAGGACTATGAGGTGCATGTATAGAATGTGGACTATACTCAATGAGGATTGATGTGCACTATCATGATGCATAGGTTCTCGTGTGCACTAGTGTATGGTAGGGGAGCAATAGGCACCTTCTCCCTTCCCTACTACTCCTTCCAATCCTCTCTTCCTAGTAGGGTGGATGGTCAAGTACACAAGAGGCATGTGTCCCTACTCACAATCCCATGTACATGTGTAGGTAATAAACCCGGCCTATTGTAGACCATGCACACAATGCGTGAAAGGAAAAAATGATTTTATTAATTAATAGCAAGAGAAAATGCACATAGAATCTTCCAACCATTGTACTACTCCCATTTTCATTAATGCATTACATAAAGGATGGTATATGCATGTATATCCAATCTTACAAGTGTAATGCACATAGTCAACATTAAATGCACTATTCTTACACCCTCGAAAGACCAAGACAAAAAAGTCAAAAAATCAAAAATGGAAGAAAGTTCCAATGCAAGAGGAAGACGGAGGACAAAGGTGCACCCAGAAAAATCTAAAGACATGAAGTGCACGAAAAGTCTGAAATGTAAAATGAAGAGCACAATATTAAGTGCAGCCAAACATGTTAGCAAGAAAGCACTAGGTGCATTGCAATTCATTTGGTAAAAGAGCGTCGGGCTCTCTATCACGCAAGTTATAAGGAATAAGAGGTGTAGGTTGAGGCCTATGCTAATAGAAAGGAGAAGAAAAGAGAGTAGAGGCATAGACAAAGGCCAGACCAAAAAGGGGATGGCTATCCAAGGAAGGGATAAGGGCATGTATAAAAGTCAAGAAATGAATGAAGAAGCTCATTCTTGTATGTAGCCAAACTTGTTCTCTTCTTGTTCTTGCTCTTTCTTCCTTCTTGTGCATGAGAAAGGGAGAGAGGGAGAGAGTGTATGTGAGAGAGTGAGGGGCTCTCGAGAAGCTCTTCTTCTTCTCTCTTCATCATCATCTTCTTCTCTTCCTCCTTCTTGCACACATGGCTATAGAGGTTGAAGTTCAGAGTTTGGAGATGGAGCTTGCTTGAGGACACATCCTGAATCATGGAACTATAGATAGATTCTTTGGGGGGAGGCACTCAAACATATTCAAAGGTAAGCTCACTACATTGGTGTGTGGAAGAGTGTGTTGTTGGAGCATTTGGGGTCGAAAGTCTACCACAAGGGTAAGAGACAGTAAGGTGCAAGGACAGGAGTAGATAGAAGAGAAGGGACTTAAAGAAATAGAAGATGTAGAAGAATACTGACCCCTGTCAATTTATTTCTGCATTATGAGAAGATAAATCTCTTGTAGACAACAAACGTGCATAAAACAATACATTCCTCTCTACTTCCAAGACTGCCAATCTGATGCTTCTGTTGGCTCTAAAAGGGGGCTAAAATACTAGGACACCTGGCTAGAATTCTCCCAAATCACTCCTTCTTCTCCCAGTTCAGAGTATTGTTCACTGCCTAAAAACAGTGATCGCGCATCGTGCAATTTTGCCAATCCTTCTTTTTGCATAAAATCCCCCAAAAATGTTTGAAAGCCACTTGCTTTCTTTTACATGTCACCCTATTTTAAAAGTTATTTACAGTTGTTGGATTTTTACAATAGATAATATCTAAAATATCAAAAATTGGCTAAACTTGTCTAAATTCTAGTATTTTTGAACCATCCACACTACATGCATTGACATTAATGACTAATATGGCATTGGCTTTCTAGATCAATAAGAAAGCTGAATGACAATGCATTCTAGATTTTTTTTACACTATGTTCGCATAGCGGCACGACAGTACATAGCTATGTGAGAGGTAGCCATAGCTCTCAGCTTGAAATTCTTGAAGCAATAAGCGGTCCATGGGCCTTATTGGTTTTCTCGTGAGAGCGATGGCATTTTGGTTCTATTTTTGTAGGACAAACAGATTCAAGCTTGAGTGCTTACACACTCCAAATCAAGTGAAAAACTAAGATTTCGTCTCCCAAATGACACTTGTGTCAACCAAACCCAAGCTATAGTAGTAACTAATCTAATATCGAAGCTGACCAAGCTACAAGAGTCAATACAAAGGCATGTATGACCTCATGTGTAGTGTGCATTGTGGAGGGAGCCACCTGCCATCTGAATGTTCCAATCCCAGATCACAACCTTGTACCAATTGTGGAAGATTCATGCATGACACCAAGCACTACCTGTTGCCAAAACGGTTACCTTACTAGCAACCTTACACTTAGCCATACTATCCAAGAGTTAGGCAACCATACTTTGGAAGGGGACCTCTTTGGCTCTACCCGCACCTAATGATTCAAAGCCAACTTCTCCAAGTATAGACATTAACCCAATAGGAGTTCTTAGACTACTAGGGCCTATCCTAACCCATCTACCAAGTGATACTCCAATGCGCTTTGTGGAGGAACCTCTAGAGGAAGACTCATACATGAACCCCTATGTCTCTTATGATGAAAATGGTAATCCCATATTAATGGACTATAGACCTGTGCTGATCATGGCCTTAGGCAAAGGGAGAGGTAGAGGCCTAGGAGTAGCTCAAAACCATGAGCCCATAGCATGTTGAACCTGTGGTCATCCGGGGCATATCTCATCTTGCTACTCTTAAAAGGAGCAAGGAAATAGAGAGAAGTCCATGAGGTGTCCTAAATGTGGAGTCACACATCTATTTACAGATTACCCTAGCGAAAAACCCTCCACTAGATCGACAATCCTACCATATATGCTCCTCAAACTCTTTTCTATTGAGTCATCTGATATTCCACACCTATTCCCATAAATGTCATGATATGAGCTCAAACAAAGCAAGCCAATATCTCATTACTTGGACGTAGCAATGTGGATGCATCCTCTATAGGGAAGAAGAGTCAACAAAGGAGGAAAAAGAGGATCAAGGCAAAAATAATGCTCAAGATAGAGAGTGATACCACACTAACAAAAGGAAAACATGTCACTAATGTAGAAGCATAAATATCTACTCTTAAGATGAGTGAGAAGGGAAGTGCTAAGGTTGGAGAGTACCTTGACCCCAACCAGTAGCTAACGGCGACTGTGGATAAGGTCAAGGAATGGATAAAAGAAGCACAAACTCACTTATGAGATGTTGAATCTATCATTGAGGATGGGGTCAATGAACTCTCAACCATGAGTCCACCAATCTCTCCCACAAACTTGAGATTAAGAGAGGCTACACCACCACATGAACAACTGCATAGACAGAATGAGGATGCCACAAATAGGCAAATGGCTCAAGAGCATTTGCAAGGAGCCCATGAAGCCGAGGAGGAAAAGACAGATGGCAAATTGCTAACTATATGAATAACAACTCATGTGACATTGTCATTGGGAGAGTTGCTTAGGAAAAACCCCACACTATGGCAAGAATTGAAAAGATGGTAAAACAAAGTAATGAACATAAACCACAAGACTTCTCGGATCACAACAGTGTGACATTGTCATTGGGAGAGTTGCTTAGGAAAAACCACACACTATGGCAAGAATTGAAGCGATGGTAAAACAAAGTAATGAACATAAACCGCAAGACTTCTCAGATCACAACGATGTGGCACACATACCAAGCTTAATGTTGAATCCAATGTCTAGGTCCATGATTTTTGGGAAGGCATTGAGATGCACACAATCTTATCTTTCATCGTTGTTATTGAGAAATGTGCAATCACATCCACCATAGCCTCTTTGTATGGGACAAACAAGGCAAAGAAACAGATTGCAAATAAAGCCTTAGACTAGGTCATGTATGCGCGGTTTATTAAAACTACAGTTTCCGAATACCATGGTTCCTTTCCACCTATCTCCACCTACCAATACCACCTATTGTAAGCCTATAAATGGCACTCATCCCCACACTCATTCTATCAGTCATTATCAATTAGTTGTACTTGCATTATGCTTGGATAATATTAGTTGTTCTTCCTTGTCAATGCTTCTACCTCATTATGATTGTCTATTTACCCATCAGTTTTCCTCCATAGCATGCATTCTCAGTATTTTAACATGGTATCATAGCCGGTTTTAATTAAATGATTCATCAGCCACCACTGATTGAATCATTCCAATTTGAATTTTTGGCTCCCTCCACTTTTCCATGAATCTCTCACCTACTCCATAGCTACCCACCTTCAATGGAGGGCTTGAATCTCTCAAACTGGGCCATTTCAGCTCGTACTTTCTTTTAGAGAATGATTCATTTGCTCTAGCAGCTCTTGCTTATCATGTCAAAGCCCAACATTGTTGCCTCTCTGCTCCAGCATTGCGCCAGCAGCACGTTGTCTAGATTGTGCCTTCTGTTGTTCATACGTTGAAATCTGTCTGTACATGTCGCGATGTTGACAAGCATCATAGGGCTTTGATAGCCTACTTCCTAAGCTTCATTTCTATCAAAAAAAATTCAAAATGATCAAGTATTCAGCTCACAAGAAGTGAAAAACCAGGCTGCCCCCTGAAACCCTAATGCAGACTCCATAGCTATCAAGCTTCAAGATCTTGTTTTACTTCCTTCTCTCACTGTTCTGGCTCAAATCAAGTCACTGACTCTCTAATTTGCTCCATCACTCAGTCTTCAACAAGCATTCAAGTTATTTACCAGCAAGGAGAGATCTTAACAAGATTCTCAAGCATTTCAAGAAATAGTGTCCATTGACACTCATCCAGTACTTTTAGTACTAATGTTAGTTAACACAATCAGCTTTTCCTCTAATCAAAACTGATTGTTTTTGCAACTCTAGCATCAAATCAAGGAGGGGAAGACTCGGACTTGCATCAAATCTTGAATATTCCAACTTCAAGGGAATCATACTCACTAAATTTCCTAGTATCTCTTGATACTAATCACCTAGTGATTCTTAACACTTGTGCTCAACTGAAACTGAAATTTTTTGGAGTTGATTTGCTGCTAATCTTGCAATCTCAAAATGGGCAAGGATTCACTGACATCTTGATTCAATGGTGTTGGATTCCATGCATGGCAAACTAGGATCAAATTGATCCTAATGAAGAAAGGCTTGTGGTCAATCACAAGTGGTCAAGAGAAGAAACCAAGGGAAGCTGCACTTTCAGTTGTATGGGATAAAAATGATAATAAGGCTCAAGCTATTATCAAGTTCGAACTTGATAACAACTACATTCATCATGTTGATGATTGTGAAACCTCTTACGCGACATGGGATCGATTAGAAACCTTTTTTGGAGCTCATTCCAAATCCTAGAAATATGGTTTACTACTCGAATTTTTTAGGCTCGACATGCAAAGTAATACCTCACTTGCAACTCATAATTCAATTGACACAACTTGCAGGAATCAACTTGAAGATGGATGAAGACATTTGCATTGGAGTGCTTCTCAAAAGTCTTCCACCTGAATTTGATAATGTATCTACATTAATCAACATGCCAAAGCCAAAAACTTGTGGACATCAAAGCCTCTCTCTTGGAAGAGGAAAAGAAGATCAAGAACAAAGGAGAAACAAGCATCCCAAGAGGAGACCAACAACTCCTATATGTGAAAGGGAAGAAGAGCATAGTCTGTGACTTTTGTAAGAAATCTGGGCATATTGAGAAATTTTGCTATGCTAAGAAAAAGTCTCAAAGAGCATATCTTGCTACAATCAAAGAAGATGAAGACAACATTGAAGAAAAAGGAGAAGAAAAACCCCAAGGACAAAAGGATACGTAAGAGGGCCCATTACTCAATGGTTACTTCTGCTTTTAGAATTTGACTCCTCTGTGGTCGTACACAAGGGCAAAGAGCACTATATGGCAAATCACATGTCCCACATACCCACAGGAGGATAAGCCATAGGACAAGGCATCAACACGATGACATACCAAATACACATCTTTTTAGAATGTCCAATGAACAAGCTTGACTTTTTGAGGATTAACGTGACAGGACGGTGGCATGTTGACGCTAGATTCGACGACAGTGAGTACATCCTACTGCCACAAATGTTTGAATTGATGAAGTTAAGCTTCTCATAAAGCTTATTAAGCTTTTAAACTCTAATCTCTCTTCTCTGCTAACTCTGAGAAAAAAAAACATGTTGATAAGGGAGCTGAGTGGTCCTCCACCTCCAAAGAGTGGTCCTTCACGATGCAACAGCACAGCAAGGGGTTCTTCACCGCCAGGAACATGCTGGTATTGATGGTTCTAACTATAGAGCCCGTTCGTTCTAGGAGCTTCGCCTTCACATGAGATGGTAAGCGATTGGAAGCCCTTGATCTCAGCTTCGCTCTGATACCACTTGTGTGCAAATCAGATGCTAGATGCGTACGTAGCAAGTGTCAGAAGATCCCCAAGAACAATGAGCTCTACTTCAGCTCAAAAAAACAAGAAAGAAGACTTGCACGACATGAGACAAAAAGAAAAATTTGGTACAATCTTCCCCCATGCCTTGTGTGAGCGCTGCACAAGGCATGTATTTATAAATTCATTCATCTTAAAGCTAAAAAATAGCCCAATTTTTACAATAAGCATGCTTTAGCTTTTGTGTTTGCTTTTGTCCAAATAAAGAATAAAGCGATTGGGCAGCCCAAAAGTTGAGCTGTGCCCAAATACAATGTCCAATAAAGAAATATTTGAACCGTATGCCCATGCGCATAAATATTTGTCAAGTGCTTCAATAAATAAGCAAGCTTAAATAAATATTAGTGCCACGCCTTTAATGATAAGGCATGCGCCCATCAAAAATGATAATTTCTTCTAGGTAATCTGAATACATGCCATGCCGCTTCCCAACGCCATTGTTGTCTACTCTACACATCAACTGAAGCATTCACAATTGTTAGAAAATAATAAAATTAAATCGACAAAAGTGAATACCTAGTAGTCTTCAGCTACAAAATAAATAAATAGGTTGGAACTCTGTCCTTACCTTAATTTAATATGAGTGTACTCTAAACTCATAAATGTCCATTACTTTAATATGTATTTTGCGGAATTACCCATGTGCACATTAAATTGATCTGACACCCGAAAAGGGCAAGCGTCCCCATCAACTTCTCTCAGAAGGAATCCACCTTGTGTACAAGCCCCGACAAATAAATATAGTTTTATGGAATCCATCGTGGAATAAAAACCTCACGGAATCCATATCCTCGAGAACAAATTGCCAGAATGACCCATAGAAAAAGCAAATTTAAGGAGAATGATCTTGAAAATCTAACCTTATTAGTTGATTACAGGTCAATTGTATCAATTAGGATAGGATGGACTCTTAAGGAGATTAGTCCAACGAACACGAGATGTATGATGTGCTCAAGGAAGCACATGGCAGGATCACTAGATGACATTTCAGTGAAGACACCACATCACGCGAAGTGCTCCAATCTCAATTGTGGTGGCCAACACTATTCCACAATGTAGTTAAGTTTGTGAAGCACTGTGATGAGTGCCAACAAATTAAGGTCCATATTCATAAGGACAAAATGGAGTTGACCTCAATGATTACGTGCCAACCATTTGAAAAATGGAAAATTTACTTCATTGGTCCAATCAACCCTACGACAAAGTACTTTCAAGCCAACTGCATCATTATTGCAATAGACTATCTCACCAAGTGGGCAATAGCTCAAGCAACTTGCAAAAATGATGCTAGGACCACGGCCAAGTTCCTTTGGAAGCAAGTAATCTCGCGATTTGGTTGCCCCATAGAGTTGGTTAGTGACTAATGCACACACTTCATCAATTAAGTGATCGCTCACTTGTTATCCACCTTCTTAATAATCCACATAAATTCCTCACCATATTATCCTCAATCCAATGATCAAGCCAAGTCCACGAACAAGATCCTCATACATGTCCTAACAAAAGTAGTCTCTATCTCATGCAGTCGGACAACAAGCTTATGGTAGCTTTGTGGGCATATATGATAACCTACAAAACAACCATAAGACAGACTCCATTTAGGTCGACCTACTAATTGGGAGGGCCAAGAAGCATGGAAAAATTGGTTAGTAGAGCTTGAACGCCTATTTAAGACTCATCTCATTGCAACCCGTGCTCTAATCTATGAAAAGGCATGATGCAAGAGTTAGTTTGACAAATAGGTCAAACAACAAGACTTTGGCCAAGGAGACCTAGTCTTGCTAGTCAAGGGACACAAGAAAAAAAAGAAATTCAGGGGATTGGGACCTTTCAAGGTTCGCAATATCATTGTAGGATGGGAATTGTGGAACTTGAAACCCTAAAGAAGGAGAGCATAGGTTTTTTCAACAAAAGTCGCATCAAAAAGTGTTATCCTCCATCACATCCACTTCCTGAACCTCTGATGATAGATCCACCGATGAATGTGAGGGTTGCAACCATCACTGAACTAGAGGAGGAGAATGAGGAAGTAGTAGCACTAGCCTACCTGTGAATAATTGTAACTGCCCAAAATGCATACTTCTTTGATGCGCTAATTGATGAGGGAGCTGACTCAAATATCTTTATGCATGAACACTGGACTACTATGGGTCAACCCCAATTCCAACCAACCAATGTGAAGCTTAACCTATTTGGGGGGCAGTCCTATCCACTCTTGGGAAAATGCAAACTAATGGTTTCTATCAAGATTGGGAGCCTCCCCATCGTCTTTTACATGCTCCCTAACAAGAAAGGTGTAGGTAAGAAATCACTATGGGGTGCGCGTTCAAAAAAAACTCATTGTAATGTTGACTACGAGTCACAATGCATCCACCTTACCATTGGTAATGTTAAAATAGTAATGGCTTTCAACAAGGACACCACGGTTGTCCAAAATCCTATAGTGTTACTAGCAGTTAAGCCTAGTTTCAACCCTAAGGAGTGGGATAGGGCATCACAATGTACTCTCATAGCAAAGACACATCAGCATCCCGAGAACCACAACCAAAGCTACGATCCAAACACTCAAGTGAGTCTCAATCCATAGACCACATCTTTGAAATCTCAAGTTCCTATAAATGTGGTTGCCTAAACTCTCAAGTGCTATATATGATCCTCAATCTCATTCCCCAAAAACCAAGGCCCAAAAACATCAACTGAAACAAGGGAGGTAAAGAACCAAAAGAAAGGGTGCTCAATCCATCAATGCTCCAATGGTCTATCGCCCCAAACCTCAACCAAGATTCCATGAGCAAGCGCTCATGCATGGGCTCCTGCCTAATGACTCTAAGGTGATCACTACTACAAAACCCAATGCTAAAGCATCAACTGAACTCCAAACTTCTCAAACCAAGCTTACCACACCCACTGAGAATCACAAAGAGGAAGTACCACACATCAACTTGTATAGCAGGCCTTCAACCATCATAGCAATGTCGATCCATTCTTGAGGTGACTTCCAACATGGATATGGATACGGGGGATGACTTAGTCATGTGCATTTGACGATTAGACTCAACTTTCATGTTGTTTACTAGAAGTTACAAACGTTTGGAACTAGGCCTACTTGATGAACCCATAGCGAACGAGGTTTGTTCTTTGCCGTGTTCTTAGGAAGAATACAAATTCATTTTCATTAAGGCCCACATCATTGCAAATGAAATGATTGGCACTGAAATTTTACAAGAAGTGACCTTAAGCCAATGCTTAATCACCTCCTACAACAAGAGTGAATTTCATATGCCACCACAAGAACCTGCTAAACTCCAACGATTAGTCAAGTTTGAGTCCAATTTATTATGCAAGTGGTATACTTTGTGCATTTCATAGGCTCAAGAGGATTACCAAATCATGACCAATGCTGCAGAGCAACAATGCGCCATCAAGACTTCTGAGTATGACCAAGTCTATGTGGCCCCAACCCCATTTAGAGTGTTTGCCATGACAAGGAATTGGCCATTATAAGACAACATCATGCTCCACCTATACTTGGATAGGATCCTAACAAAGGACAAACTCCACATTGCAAGTTGAATAAACTCCGGTGACCTCTTGACAAATGTATTAACTTATATCATGTAAGTGGACATTCATCCGCTCACGAGATATGGACTATTATTATATGACCCTAGTAGAGTATAGCCCCAAGTTTTGTGACTGGATCTTGGAAAAATAAGCCACACCATGAACACATTGAATGCCCATACACCTTATTTTAAAGGGAAATATGAATGTATGAAAATGTATGGATTGATTGAGGTGAGAGTTCTCATTTTGTCATTTATACCCTTCATCATCGGACACTAATCTTTCTAGTCACTTTACCTTCCATGTAAGAGATATCATTTAAAGAGAACTAATTGTGGGCTATTGTGTGGTGACAGGTACCCAAATGGTAGGTCAACAAGATAAATCCAACAGGCTCAACTTCTGAGAGGAGGAACACAAAAGATATAGCTTATCCATGGAGATACACACGTTCAACCAACTAAAATACTATAGCATCCACAATCTGGAAGGATTGGTGACATCTGAAGGGGTTGTTGGGCAGATGATAGAACAATGTAATCATGCCAAGTACCTAGAGAAGGTGGGGCAAGACATCGACCATAGCAAATGCACAAAGTTCATGAGAACCTTTAATGCCCAAAGGAATAGTGGCACAGTAACCATGAGGCAAGAAGAGACCACTAGAAGGGTGGACGTCGCTCTTAGTGTAGAAATTGCGGAGAGCCTTGGGCTCGCAGAGATAAGCCAAAGAATAGGCCAAAGAGGGATGTTGGGGATGAACAAAAAGAAATCCTATACAAACAATGGAATCAACTTAGCTGACCTTCTTGGCCCCACCATTCTACTGCAAGCAAAAACGGTCCATACCCTTGTCTCAAGTCAGAGATACAATGCTTGCATGAGCAGAATAGGAGTACCATTGTTGGAGACCCTTGCACCAAACACATTGGATGATGTAAATTGAAAATCTTACATCTGAAAAAAAAAATTCGAGCATCACCAAAGATACTATTAACAATGCCAAAGGAGCAAGGGGGAGTCTCGGCTATGGAAGTGGAGTTAAAGAGGGAAAAACTTGCTTCTAAGGCTTCAACCATAGGGTTTGGTAGAGTACAAATAGCCATAATCTAGGAGGCCCTAGGGGAGGTAGAAAGAGAAGAAATAGTAGAGCAAACCCCAAAACCATCGCCAACCCAAGAGGAGTATCGCTCCCCTACTTCAACAAGCTCACCTATTTCGTGCTTAGTAGAAGAATAGGGGGAGGACAAATTCAAAAAGGATCAATAGGAAAAAAATAAAAAGATTTGCTAATGAGAAGGAGGCTAATCGACCCATTCAATAGCAAGGAACCTCGAGTGAAAGGATGGTTAGCAAAGTAGCAAGGCTCAAAGCTGTCAAGCCAAGGTTGGAGAAGGAAAATCACATTTAAAATCCCCATCAGAAGAACCCGGTCCACCTTTGAAGAAAATAGAGAACTATAGAGGGTGGAAGAGGAATTGAAAAGAGTTGAAGAGAAGTGCAAGAAGAAATAATAAGAGGAGGAAGAGCGATTAAGGCAACAAGAGGAGGAACATATAGCATTGGCTGTTCAAAGATTAGTGGAGCAACCCTTCTAATCTCAAGAATTGGCAATGATGAGCCCAGTAGTACAAGATGACATACTAAGCACAAGTGCAATAGCAAAAGAGGTAGGACTAAGATCAGTGGTGGCACAAGGCAAGGGTAAACCCCCTCTATACATAATCCCACCAATCATGGCTACCCCAAGAATCACCCCGCCACAAGGAACTACTGAATGGGTGGTCAATGAAAGCAACATCATGTCTTGGGTGTAGTATTTAGTGAGAAAAGTGCAAGAAGTTGCACCTACCCCTAGCGAAGGAGTCCCCCCTTGTAGGAATGAAGAGGCCAGCAAACGACTAATACAAAATTATGCCAATGGCCAAAGGTACCTTGTTTGGAAGTGTCAACTACTTTAGTGCCTTCATGCATGCGCAGCAGTCAAGATTACGAGACGAATTGGTAAAAGAAATTTAGGGCCAGCTCGATAAGATGATTGAGGAGAAAAGGTTGTACTTGCAAAGCTAGAAGAAGAGAAAATCACTTTGCAACCTACATGGTAGAAAAAATGAGTGTGATTCATCAACAAGGAGATGATTGCATTGAAAGAGGCCTTAAAGGAAAGGTAGAGAGAAGAAAGCTTGAAAGATCTATATGATGAAGAAAGAGACAACTATATAGCCCTAAAAGAAATGTGCACTTTCAACTCTAGGGAAAATAGACACCTCTATCTAGAAAAGGAGAAGTTGAAGAGGCAAAGAGAGGAGGCAAGGAAAGAGTTGCATGCGGTAAAGACTCAAAGAGATGAGGAGACCACGAAGAAGCTGGTAGAGCTGCACAAAAACTTTAAGTAACTCTCCATGAACATGCTATACTATGGGAGTAAGTAGAGTGCAAAAACCTAGAGTAGCAACAAATGCATACATTGTGGTGGGAACATGAGCAAGTGCTCACTGCTCTAGCCTAGTACCAAAATCAAGGGTTAGAGCAGATGAAAGAGAAAGCTGAGGAATGGACATCTAAGAATGAGGGTAGAATCAAAGACTTAGCTTATATGCTGGCCCATTCCAAGAGTGAACACATCATGACAGAGAGCAAAGCTGCAGCTCTGGAGACAGGAATGTTGGAGCAATAATGAGTTTTCTTAAGCACAATGCTGAACATCACACAGTCAAGAGAAGAAGAAATACTGGAGGAAGTAAAAAGAAAATTAGATCTGGCAAGGAGAGCGCTACAACATGGACTCCATACCAAGGCACCCAAGCCTAGTACGAGCTTGGGAGTAGAGGAGCAACAAGCCCATCTAATCTCAATTGTCTTGCCCTCACAAGAACTTGACCTGCTAGGATTTGGGGAGCTAGAATAGCAAGCACAACTACCTCCACAAGTGCCAATGGAGCTTATCCAAGTTGAAGAGCCCCATTTGGAACAAGACCCGATAGAGAAAGAACAAGTGCATGAACTGAACCCCCCTTTACAGCCACAAGCACAACCAGAAGATCAAGGGGAGGAATATATACCACCTAAAAGGATGGTGGAGATGAGTCATAAACATAGAGAATAGGTGGAACTAGCCCACATGAAGCTCCAAGCCAACAAGCCACTACAAGTTCCATGGATGGCTATCCCTCAAAGAAAGGAGTGTGACCCAATAAACAAAGACCAAGAACTTGCATTATGGGAGAAATGGGAAAACCACTGCTTCCCTTTTGAGTTCTCCTTCATCTCCCCTCATACACTGGATAGGGTACTATCTCCAAGTGTGGTGGAGGATGTCATAAAGCTCTTGAAAAGGCTAGGAAGGAGATGGCTAGAGGAAGAATGAGACATCCCACAAGGTAGTAGCAGGAGCCTACAGATTACTAGGAAGATAAGGCAATGAAGGTATCCTTGAGAGTGAAAGGATATGAGGCTTAGCCTAAGTGGCGCAAAAATATCTAGGACTCTAACTTAAAGCCCTAGATGGCTTTTTGTAGCACTTACCACATGAAAGGGATGATCCTACCTATATGCCCTACCCAAGGAGGAGTGGAGATGAGGTGCATGGTAGGTATGACTCCCCTCTAATCTACAATGTAAATGCCTCGATCCTTGAAAGAAAGCATGATATTCACTGAAAGGGACCTCCTCCCATCAATACCAAGCTTCCTCAACAAAGACTTCTCCTCATGCCCAGATCTCACATTCATCACCACCTGCAAGTATCCCCATTTGTGAATATTATTAAAACAAAAACCTACTACAGAGGAAGAGCGGTTAAAACCCCTCTTTTTTTATATCAATTTCAGAATAGATAGTTGTGCAATGGTGCACCTCATGATGAGAGCCACACTCTTGCCATTATTTTGTATGAACCTATTAGAAGATGTGAGTGACAGTAGATTCATTGGGTGTAATGGCCGATTTTTGTCATCTACGCCACTCAATGTAAGAGCTAACTTGAAGGGATATATGCAAAGCAGTGCCTTCTTAAGTAAAGTCCTTAAGCCTCCATGCAGCTTGGCCCCTCCTCATGAGCGGGATGCCACTTAATGTGATCCTTTTATAATTCCAAAAAAAAAGGAAAAATAAAAGGCAAAGGAATTCAAAAAAGAAATTTAAAAAAGAGAGAAAGAAAGAAAAGAAAAGGAAAAGGAAAAGAAGAGAAAGAATGGAAGGAAAAGGAACACAACAATGAAATCAACCCATTTGTACTCTAAGAGCATCATAAGTGTTCACCTAGGGACTACCCTATCCCACCCCCCACATCACAACTTAGGGCATATCAAGGGTAGGACATGATTGATAGACATGTCTCCCTAAGTCACTCACATCACCTCAATTTACACGAACTAGGTCCTCAAGTGTGGGGACTACACCATAGGCTACCCATCTCCCAGTTCCACCATCATGTGCATAGCACACCACTGCACAGTAAGGTAGACACAAACCCTTAGGAAGTACCTTCTTTTTCTTTTCAGGAACATTGTACAACAGTGCGGTAAACCAATACCTATAGAAGTCTTCTTCAACCAATCATCTATCTTCGCCATTGGCAACCTCCCAAACTCACTTCACATAGTATTCCCAACATGATCCACCACTCCAATGACCCCAAGAACCATTCCACACCAACCCTCTACAATTTTAGCTTGTACTATTAGGTGCCATGGGAGTGGCACCCAATTAGGAGGGGGATAATGTTACACCCTCGAAAGACCAAGATGGAAAAGTCAAAAAGTCAAAAATGAATGATATTCCCAAGGCAAGAGGAAGATGAAGGACAAAGGCGCACCTAGAAAAATCTAAAGACACAAAGTTCAAGAAAAATCTCAAATGTAAAAGGAAGCACACAATATTAAGCACACCCAGACATACTAGCAAGAAAGCACCAGGCGCATTGCAATTCATTTGGTAAAAGAGTGTCAGCTCTTTCTTGTGCAAGTTGTAAGGAATGAAAGGCACGGGTTGAGGCCTAAGCTAATAGGAAGAATAAGAAAAGAGAGTAGAGGAATGGACAAAGATCCCGGACCAAGAAGGGGATGGCCGCCCAAGGAGGGGATAAGGGCATGTATGGCTAAGTTTTGAGGGTCATGTAGGATGCCTTCAACTATAAGATGGGTTGTTTTACTTGGTCCACATCATGAGGACCACTATTTTCTCGAGAGAATGTGAGATTTTGGGAGGGTGGAGTGGAGTAAAACATTTTTTTGTTGAGTGATGAGAGGTGAGGTCAAGGATCGTAAAGTAATCAAGGAATTTTATTTGCATTTTTCATATCTCACGCACATATGTAGATAGGCTAGGCACTACATGTTTTAGTGGATTCATCTTTTCGTGTGTAGCATTGCTCATATGATTGCATAGCATGGATCCGATTTTGCATTTCTTCTCAAAGTCGTGTATAATTGAGCACAGAGTTCATTGTCAAAAGCATATTTTTACTAGGACACATTACATGAAATCAAAAGCAGTAAAACAAAAGGAGACTATTGTTAGAAATGCGAGATCTAGAGCATGGAAAAGGCGGAAGCTATGGAGGATGGAAGATGAAGATACTACTCATGTTGACATTGACAAAGAAGACAACTGTTACACAAGTGAATTAGGTTTCAAGATTGAGACTTGAACTCATAAACACAATCTTGTGTAGGACTGACAATGACACAGGGACTTGACACAAAGAGACAAGTACTATTGCATTATCATCATATGAAAGTGATAGTCAAGTACATCATTATATAGGATTGCTTGGTAGCACATTTCATCACTGTGCATATGGGATCTGTCTCTCTTCCTAGAATTAACTGCACCTTCCTAGCCTAGTTGTTCCATACAAAGGGGCATACATAGGGTGTGATTGGCAGATTCTCAACACCCCTCCTCAATCACAACCTGAAAGTACAAAGTGTGTAGAGGCTTTAGTGAGAGCAGTACCTGCAAAGTGTGGGCATACCACAAACATGGCAAAACACCAAAGGCTATCGCAGAAAAGGCTAAGTGTGGGTACCATAAACATGGTGGACATCCAGAGGCTGTAACAGGGGCCTCACAAAGTGTAGAGAGGCTATAGTACAAGGCTACATGAGAGTTTTTTTTCAAGATTATGAAAGGAACATTAAGGCGGGTACAATGCTTTTAAAACAAAAAATGAGAGACAAGGACCGATAGGCCCTTGTGGTCTTTTTTAGCATATGCTTTCTCTTTGTCAGCATGGAAAATCTTCTTGTCTTTCATCTTTGGTTCTTCAGCTTTGAATGATGTGATCATTTGGTCTTCATGGCTGATCTTCTTCTTGTCCTTCTTCTCTTCTTCATTGTCTGTTTGGTTTGCTTCTTCTTTGACTTTGCTTGCAGCTTTAATCTTCATGTCCATGTCCCCCTCAAGCAAAGGTATCATCTTTGAGGTAGTGGAAATGTCTTCAAAATCTTCTGATGGATTCATTGATTGAACTTTGATGTACACAACTTCATGTCTTTCTGCAAGTAAGATAGCCAAGTCTTGCATGCAATGTAAATGGGCACCAAGAGTAATGTTACTCTTTATAACAGGTAACCACCCAAGAGACTTCATGCTTGGCATTTTCGTGATGAAATCAGCTTAAATTTTCTGAAACCTTCCAGCACAGAGTTGAAATCTAATGTGTCAGAAGACACAACCAATGGCAATGTGAAAACACACTATGTAGTATCAAAAGATACTATAGTTGAACTTGATGATGATTCTTGATGCTTTGATTTTGTTGATGCTTATCTTCTTGAATCTTTTTCTTGCTGGGAACTTCAGTAACACAGTGGATCAGAGTGACAGAGGCTTGGGTTGAGTGTCAGGAGAGAGAAAATGAAGAATTTTTGAGTTTGCGAGATTTTGGCTATGGTGGAATTAGGGTTTCTGAGATAGGGGCCTGGTTTTTCTCAGATTGCAGGAGCTATACTTGATCATTTTCAAAAAAATTTACATGTCCAGGAAGCTTATGTCAAGGGCTATCAAATCCCTATGGAAATCGTCCAGATCGTGGACAGCACAACGCAGGCAGAGGGCGCGAACAACCACGGCACAGTTTGGGGCAACAATGATGAATTTCCGTAATGCCAGGGTCAGGGCACAGCAATGTGGTCAATTAATGTGCCAGGGTGAAGCGCCTTGAGTAGGGAAACAATCCCCTAGAAGGAATCAGGAGCTGAAGTGGCCTGGTTGAGAAGTTATGGAAGCTCCAAGTGAGGTAGGTCTTGTCTGGTTATGGAAGACACAGAGCAGAGATTGAAAATGTTCACAATGCTGAGCTTCAGATAGCCAAATGCCATGGATTGATGTGATACAGGGAAGCTTTGTGAGTTGGGGAATACTTTTCCAGAAGAAAGCTCCAAGAGATTTGACCTGTGGAGTGAGATATAAGCAGCTCAATCTGATAGGGTGCTGTTGGCTATGGCTGCCATGGAAGCTTCAGTGAGGGTAGAGTTGGGAGATGAAGTCATGGGCTAGAACTGTGGTGACCAGAGTTGAAGAGGAACTGAGAGAGAGCAGAAAAGAGCTAAGCCATGCTCAGCTATGCTCCGATACCATGTTAGAAATGTGAGATCTAGAGCATGGCAAAGGCGGAAGCTATGGAGGATGGAAGATGAAGATACTACTCATGTTGACATTGACAAAGAAGACAACTGTTACACAAGTGAATTAGGTTTCAAGATTAAGACTTGAACTCATAAACACAATCTTATGTAAGACTGACAATGACACAGGGACTTGACACAAAGAGACAAGTACTATTGCATTATCATCATATGAAAGTGATAGTCAAGTACATCATTATATAGGATTGCTTGGTAGCACATTTCATCATTGTGCCTATGGGATCTGTCTCTCTTCCTAGAATGAACTGCACCTTCCTAGCCTAGTTGTTCCATACAAAGGGGCATACATAGGGTGTGATTGGCAGATTCTCAACAACTATCATCAAAAGAGCAATTGCAATTGCTATGATGGGAACAATAGTTGCGGGATATATCAATGACAAGTTTGGAATTATAGGGAGGCATTAGGAAGCATCAAAGTGCTTATTATTACTTGAGGTCAAAAAAATTTTGTGCCAGTATTAGTGGAAAAATAGGAAGACTTATCTAAATTTAAAGTATCATTTGTGAGAGATTTTTTCTGAAGACCTCATTGGGCATATTGGTGCACAAATCGAATACTGGATGCATACGTAGCAAGCGCCAGAAGGTCCCCAAGAACAAAGATCTCTAATTAAGCTCAAAAAAACAAGAAATAAGATTTGCACAACATGAGCCAAAAAGACAAATTGGGTACAATCTCCCCCCATGCCTTGTGTGAGTGCTTCACAAGGCATGTATTTATAAACTTAATCATCTTAAAGCTCAAAAATGGCCCAATTTTTACAATAAGCATGCTTTAGCTTTTGTGTTTGCTTTTGTTCAAATAAAGAATAAAGCGGTTGGGCGGCCCGAAAGTCAAGCTATGCCCAAATACAATGTCCAATAATGAAATATTTAAACCATGCACCCATGTGCATAAATATTTATCAAGTGTTTCAATAAATGAGCGTGCGTAAATAAATATTAGCTCCACATCTTTAATGATAAGACGCACATCCATCAAAAATGATAATTATTCTAGGTAATCTGAAAATACGCTATCGCCCAGTGCTTCCCAATGCCATAGTTGCTTGCTCTACACATAAATTAAAGCATTCACAATTATTAGAAAATAATAAAATTAAATCAACAAAAGTGAATACCTAGTAGTCTTCAGCTACAAAATAAATAAATAGGTTGAAACTCTATCCTAATCTTAATTTAATAAGAGTACACTCTAAACTCATAAATGTCCACTAATTTAAATATGTATTTTGCAGAATCACCCGCTATGGAATCACCCACATGCACATTAAATTAATATGATGCCTGAAAAAGACAGGCGTCCTCGTCAACTTCTCACACAAGGAATCCACCTTGTGTACGAGCCTCGAAAAAACCTCACGGAATCCACCATGGAATATGCCTCTTGGTATCATACCCCCGCTTCAAGAGTCATTTTGGGGGTTTTGGCATGCTCCGGACGTGATGGTGATGTCAAAACGTCAAGATTCAAAGCATAGAATTTTCTATAGCAGCATGTTACAGGATACCTCTTGACTCTTAAAATTTGTTTTTCAATTGATATTTGTACTTTATTTGTGATTATATGTAAGATATGAATGCAAATATCCATGTAAAACTATAATATATAATTAAGGATGGCAAACCATGGCTTTTTCCATGGGGGAGGTTGGGCCTAATCGTGTGTTTCAGTCTTGTCTTTCTCAATCTATTGAGTTATTCAAATCCTCTTATGTATTATAATGTTGTTTCTATTTAATAGTTGAGATGTTTGATTTGTTAGATTTTTTCACTAAGTTCTATTACGTGTGCCATAAAGTTGTTTATGATTGAGATTTGATTTGCTAGGTGTTCTGCTTCGCACCATTGAATCTTCCATATTTTGATCTGACATCCTGTAAAATTTTAAACAACCTCACACACTCGAAATCTTGCTAGTAGGATGAGCGTAGCTCAAGGTTGGGTTTACAAGGCTTGCTTCTTCTTTTTTTTAAATGGCTTTTTACGATCTTTCTTCTTTGCGGATAGAAAATTTGGTGAATATCTTCTTCAAGCGAGAAATAGACTGTTCATGTCAGTTTGCTTTTGCTGGAAACTATCTCTGTTAGAGTGCAGGTACGAACAAGGTCTTACTGGAGTTGCAAAACCGGTTCGAGATTGATTTGGAAAAGAGAACCATGTGAATTCCTACTAAAGGAGAAATTTAAAGATTGAATTTTGAAGCTTTAGAAGCTTAAATCTTAAGCTTTAAAGAAAAGTCTTAACTTTTTGAGGATTAACATGATAGGACAGTAGGATGTTGATGCCAGATTCAACGACAATGAGTATGTCCTACCACCGCAGACGTTTGAATTGATGAATTTAGGCATTTCATAAAGCTTATTAAGATTTTAAACTCTAATCTCTCTTCTCTGCTAACTCTGAGGAAAAAAAACATGTTGATAAGGGAGCTACCCGAGTGGTCATCTGCCTCCAAAGAGTGGTCCTTCGCGATGCAACAGCACAGCAGGGTATTCTTCACCTCCAGGAACACGCTGGTATTGACGGTTTTGACTATAGAGCCCGTTCATTCCAAGAGCTTTGCCTCCACACGAGATGGTAAGTGATTGGAAGCCCTTAATCTTAGCTTTGCTCTGATACCACGGGTGCGCAAATCAGATGCTGGATGCGTATGTAGTGAGTCCCGAAAGGTCCCCAAGAACACAGAACTCTACTTAAGCTCAAAAATTTAAGAAAGAAGATTTGCACAACATGAGGCAAAAAGACAAATTGGGTACAATCTTTCCCCATGCCTTGAGTGAGCGATTCACAGGGCATTTATTTATAAATTTATTCATCTCAAAGCTTAAAAATAGCCCAATTTTTACAATAAGCATGCTTTAGCTTTTGTGTTTGCTTTTGTCCAAAATAAAAAATAAAGCAATTGGGCAACCCGAAAGTTGGGCTGTGTCCAAATACAATGTCTAATTATTAAATATTTAAACCGTGCACCCATGTGCATAAATATTTGTCAAGCGCTTCAATAAATAAGCGTGCCTAAATAAATATTAGCGCCCCACCTTTAATGATAAGATGCACGCCCATCAAAAATGATAATTTCTTCTAGGTAATCTGAATACACGCTATCGCCCAGTGCTTCCCAACGCCACCGCTGCCTGCTCTACACATCAACCAAAGCATTCACAATTGTTAGAAAATAATAAAATTAAACCAACAAAAGTGAATACCTAGCAATCTTCAGCTACAAAATAAATAAATAGTTTGGAACTTTGTCCTAACCTTAATTTAAAAAGAGTGCACTCTAAACTCATAAAAGTCCATTAATTTAAATATGTATTTTGCAGAATCACCCACGTGCACATTAAATTAATGTGACGCCCGAAAAGGAGAGGCGTCCCCGTCAACTTCTTGCACAAGGAATACACCTTGTGTACGAGCATAGTTTTACAGAATCCACTGTAAAATCTCATGGAATTTACCATGGTCTCACTCCATTGTGGAATATGCCTCCTAGCATCACATATAGGTATAAAAAACTCACCCATAGATTTATTCACAGTGTGAGATAAAGAAGATGGTTTTGTGCCTTTTGGCAAGGGGAGATTGATCATGTGAATGCCCATGATTGATAGAATGTAAGGCTATCGAGCATGAGGAGATGACCCTGAGTGCAATGTATTAGACAAGTGCAACGTAAATTACCGGTGAACCCATAATCCTTGTGATGTGCAAGATTATTGGTAAGAAAATATACATATTTCAATATGTTCGGTGGCTAACATCAAAGTCCTGCTTCACTTTGTCCAAAAAAATGACAATCTCAATCGAGGCTATCAAGTTTTTATGCTCAAAAAATCCAAGTAAAATGACATAAACAATTCCTAATCTAGACAAACACAAAAAATGTAGCTACAAAATAACAAAATAAACATTCACACAAACAACTAAACTACGAAAAACCTACCTACCTAAATTTTTTCTAGGGGTTTTTAGTTTATAAAAAAGCGCTTGACATATTTAGCCCTCCCTCTAGTCTACAAGCATTCATGTGTAGCAGTTGCTTTCATAAAATGATAAAACATCAATGAGCCAATCAAAAATCGAGTCCAATGATCTATCCCCAAACTCCTCAATCTCAAAATCCAAGAAAATCCATGTCACATCTTTCTCAATCAACTCCTCGGTGAGCATACAAAAACCATCCATAAAATTCTCTTCAAACTCAACAAAGTTTCCCAATCCAAAACCCTCAAAACAACCCACACTATTATCATTCACAATAAGTAGCCAATAAGCAACATATCCCTCCCATCCACCCTAAGAGAAAACATAAGACAAGAGACCAAAGAAAGCATAGAATACTTTTAGTAAGGAAGAATTACAACTCTAAATTTTTGAACAAGGTTTCAACCCTTTCTTTATTGCCAAATTGATTTCCGTCCGCAAAGACATCCAACCAATTAGAAAAGTCCCTAGAAAATGATAGAAAAAAATATCCCATTACTACAAGATATCCAATCGCACTATCATTCACATCAAATTGAGTCATCTCTTGACCAAGCTCATCAAAACACGAGACCTCTCCAAGACAACCATTCAAACTAATCAACAAGACTCCAACTCTTCTACTCCACAAACATAAAGGTCAAACCTTTCCATAGCATCCTCACAACGAATCTCCAAAGAAATCTCACATGAAGCTTCAATAGCATCACAAACATAAACATTAGTTAACACATTAGGGTCATAGTCCTCATCCAAATACCCAACTGTCCAATCCTCTTCAACTTCCACCTCACCATCACCTTGCATCTCCTTTTCCCTAGTTTTAGAACTCGCTTCCCTCAACGTTTCAATTATTTTCATAGCCTTACTCAAATTTCCTCTTGCACTCTCATCAGTGTCACTCTCAGAATCCTTCAAACCCCAACCAGAATCATCACAATCATTATCAAAATCACTAAGCGAACTTAAAGAAAGTGCAAGTTTTTCAAATGAAGTTTTATCTTCTTCCTTGTTGCCCAAACCAACCATACAATCATCTACACAATTATCAAGAACTATAAGGTTAGGTCTACTCAAAGTAACATCAGAAACTTCACAAATAGAAGCTTTATCAAGGCTACTCAAACCATCATTAACTAACTCACAAGACTCACCAGATTCAACAACAGCATCAAAAAAAGAGTCAGAATCCATAACCTCAATACTCTCTCAATCATCCCTCTACACCTAAAAGCTCATTATCACACTCAACCACATCAATCTCTTTTGACAACAAATTTGAATCCTTTAAATCTTTCAACTTCTAAGCCCTTTGCATAATGATCTTCTAAAAATTTACACATCATTATCGCTAATACAAAAATCAAAATTACCATTAAATATAGAGCTTCACTCAAGAAATCCTCCTCAATGCTTTCTTTATCTTTCAAACACTTAGGTCTATCATCAAGAAATTTTTGACTCTCTTGTCTCTCCATATCTCTCTCAAAATTTACTAGCTCTACTGCAATAGATGACACCTCTTGATCAAAATCACTTCCAGAACTCTCATCCTCACTATCATCTTCCTCTAGCTATCACTATCCTCCTCCTCTCCTTCATTGTCATCTTCATTCACCAATTCTTTTCTCAAAGCCATATCAAATCTTTTTGCTACTCCTCGACGATCATAAATTGCTTTGATTCCTTTCCCCCCCAATCTTATATTGCACCTGCCTTCCTAAGCCACAATCTACCAGGGATAAGCAAAAAAGCTCCCAACCTGTTGGCATAACATGACATCTATTTTCATAGACATACTATAAACCTTGACATCCAAATTCTAAATTATGCCTAGGGACCTCACTTTAGCATGATTAGCAAGCCTGATTTGAAACTTTAATCCCTCAATAATAAGTCCAAACTGCTCTACACAAGCACGAGTAATCACACTAAGTTGTAGAATAGGGCCTCTCCAAGCCTCTCCTATGTTCTGATTCTTATAGGCAAGCATCAAAAATAGGTCCAATATTAGGTAACTCCTCTACACTCAAAACTCTCATAGCTTCTCTCTTTCTTTCCTTAGACTTCGGCTTTTTTTCCATTGTCCTCTCTTCCTAGGGCACAGCTCTATTAACTGGGCAAAAGATATATCAGCCTTCTTACCCATCATATCTCTTTTTAGGTTATAATCACTTTCTCCTTCCCCCTATCAGAAGCATGATCGTGTTTCGTGGGTGCTCTAGATTTATTTCCTTCTTTCTTTTCTCCTTTCTTTATCTTTCTTCCTCTATCCTTACCAACCTTAATAGTCTCAAGTTCATCTCTCTGCATCTCTCCTCCCTTTGATTGCAAGCATCATATCAATGGTTTAATTTTCCTTGCTCTATTTTTCCAAAAGAATATAATTAATGGCACTTTTTCCATTCTCTTCTTTTGTTGGCCTTCGTGCTTGGGATGTGGAATGGTATTTTATTTCTATCCCAAAATCATTTTGTCTCTTCGGAACATTTTGAGATCAATGATACATATCCCCTCCTTCTCTAGGTGGATATGGATAATTTATGCTTATATGACCTATCTTTCCAGAAGAAAAATAAGTCACCATTGGTCTTCAAATATATCCTCTTCCATCTCCTAAGTTTTCCTACGTAGTGAGTCCTATAGGTCCCCCACTTCCTTTTCCCTAAGGTCTTCCTCTCAATGCTCCTAATCCTATGTTTTGCACTTGTTCAAAAAATTGATCCTCAACCTCCGAAGCTAATTGAGCATTCGTTCTCATTAGAATCCAAAAAAGTTGTCCATCCCTTGCTAGTTTTGGTCTCTATTTTTTATGTTTGGTGCTCTCAATGGTTCTCTCTTTTTTATTCTCTCTCCTTTTCTATGGCAATCATCACTGCTTCCTCAAAGGTGCTCAGTTCCTTAATTTCTAATTTTATTCTCACCTCTTCATGTAATTTTTCTACAAAATGTATTATTTTCAAGTATTTCAGGCGCTCTCTCTCTCTTGGGCCTAGGGATGCATTCCAATGATCCCAAAATGGGGTGTATTCTAGGGAAAATTTTTCTAAAGTCTAGCCTTCTTTTTCCTGGAAAGTTTATATTTTTTGCCAAAGATCTTGAGAAGTTTTTATTCCTTTGAATCGATCGAAAAACACATGTTTGCTAGTTTTGTATTCCATAGGAATAGGAGGATTTCTCAATCTGAGATTTTTTCATAATCCTCAAACCAATTTTGACCCTCCTCCAACAACTGAATTTTTAACATTTGAAGTTTTAGGGTCAAGTCAGTAGTTCACTAAATGATGCATCCAAGCTTTAATTTTTCAAGAAATCATTGAGGATCCTCTCCTTTCGTACCACAAAAATATAGAAAAGAACTGGCCACCAAAAATACAATTCAAAAATTACAACAAAATCAATTTTTGGTACTCTTTAACGAGGGCACCAAAAAAGGATGTTTCACGAGTGGTGATTGAAGATAATCCCCTCATACAACCAGAAGACAAGATGACAAGGAGTGGCATTTATTTGATTGACTTTGTCTAAATACTCTGAATGCTTTTAGTTTTTTTCTTGTAATGTAGGCTGCTACTCTCCTTCTAGCAACACATATCCTCCTATGTTCTTGGGTCTATGCATATTATATGGCCTCTATCTATGTTTGAGTAGCATTTGCTTATGAAGTACTTGCTCCTTTTCTTGATGAAGATTTAGAAGAATTTAAGGCTACTTCAACTTCCATATTTTCATCCTCATTGTCTACTTACCTTCTCTCATTAAGTGCAGTTGTCGTTCTTCATGAAGCCTTTGCATATAAACTAAAACTTTTCTAGTTTGTCACTCTAAAAATTCCATGCCCTTGTTAATTCTAATTTTCCTCTATGCATGGTGGATGAGCACAAGTAGAGTCTTCATCAATTATTGAAATAAATTTTTCCCAGTGATTGGATCCATGCTTTTGGCAAGGCTTTAAATCTGGCTCTACAATAGCAATCAACCTCCTAGCATTAGCAATGATGTTAAGTTTGTTGCAGGCTCACATCATAGAGCAAGTATACATTTTCTCAAGTCTTGGCCTTGTTATGTAGCACTTATCAGCACCTTTTCATCACTAGCAATCAGCCTCTCTTCTCCATTACTACCAGCTCGGCTTTCGGTGTTGATGTAGGTGCTGGTCATTCTCTCATATCATAATAGCCTATCATTCATGAATCTCTCCTCCCTCCTTAACTTGAAGTCGATTAGTCAACAAAATCTCAACCAATATCACCTGCAATATGCCACCTTCTAAGTAGGCTCCACCAAGAGAATCACCATGACTAGTAATGAGATAGAGGCTGCTCTCCTTCTTCATGCATTCATGTATGGCATTATCATCTCAATTGCCATAAAGGCATCTTCAAAAAGTAGTGCAATACCATTGCCATTGAGGTGGTGGTCTTCATAATTGTCATCACCATTAATATAGTAAGAAAAAACTTTACTTTTTATACGCTATGCCTTTAAACTTGACCACAAGACCTATGTCATATACTACTGATACTGCCCCACATTGATATTGCCCTCTAATGGTCCCCACTTTGTTCTTTTATCATTGAATTCCCATTTTTATTCATTTGTTAAGCTATAAATTCTTTGTCAAGTATTTAAAAATATTTTATTTATGTTCTTAATCTTTGTATTGAATGAACATTAATTTGCAAAAGAACATGGTTTTGAGTTGCATGCAATAATGTGTTGTCCACATTTGCAACTGCATTCATGACTCCCGTGTCCCCCGCTCTAGAGTATTTCCTCTTTAAGGCCATTGTGGATAGGAATTCCTCATATGCTAGGTTTCGAGCTTTGTTGGTCTTGATTGAAAACCTCGAGCAACTAGGAGGATTCCCTATGAGACAAAGATCTTGTGGAGAGAAGAAGGAGCCATTCCACAAATGCTAGACGCAAGAGAATGGACAAAGTTTCCACAAGCCAGAGAGGTGCACCCTGTCTAGAGGTTGTTGCTAAAGATGATCTCTTCTTGCTCTTCTTTTTCTCTTATCCTCTTCCTTATTCTTTTGCTTCCTTCCTCATATCTTCTCCTTCTTCTTCTCTTCCTTTCACTCCTCCTCTTTCCTCTTACCTTCTTCTTCTTCTTCTTCTTCTTCTTCTTCTTCTTCTTCTTCTTCTTCTTCTTCTTCTCTCTCTCTCTCTCTCTCTCTCTCTCTCTCTCTCTCTCTCTCTCTCTCTCTCTCTCTCTCTCTCTCTCTCTCTCTCTCTCTCTCTCTCTCTCTCTCTCTCTCTCTCTCTCTCTCTCTCTCTCTCTCTCTCTCTCTCTCTCTCTCTCTCTCTCTCTCTCTCTCTCTCTCTCTCTCTCTCAATTTGATTCAGCAAACTGATGCACAAAGTAAAAAAGAAAAGCTAGCCTTTTCTTTAAGCCTTTGGCTAAGGCTTTATAGTCTAAGCTATGGCTATTGAACTTAGTGAACAACGTCCCTTCCTACTGGTAGATATCAATGAGGCTTCCCTTGATTGCACAAGTGTTTATGGTAATTAGTAGAGGTCTAATTATCCCGAGGTAGTGGTGACATGCTTGAGGAGATGGTTTCCACATTGATTAGCATGACGATGGCATGATCGAGAGGAGGTGGTGGGCAAAGATTAGTTTGTCAAGTATCTTGTAGATAACTTCCTTTCTTTTCGATTCACTAAGGTTTTATAATCTTATTAATCCCCTTAAGTCCCTTCACACGTAGGGAGAGACCAAGGGTTGGGATGTTACATACTCACCTCTTTAGAGGAATCAAGATGTCCTCATCTTGAAGTTAAGGAATAAATTGTATTGTAGGATTTGTGGGTTAGGACCCATCGCACTTTTGTTGCACTACTCTGACTATGTACGACTTTGGAAGTTCAAAGTAATGCAATAATTACAAGAACAAGGTAAACTAGCCATTATAAGATAATTTGCATTACAGGTGTAGGGCTTATTTCATCTCATGAAGATCTTTCTTTGGAAGTTCAAAGTAATGCAATAATTATAAGAACAAGGTAAAATAGCCATTATAAGATAATGTGTATTACAGGTGTAGGGTTTATTTCATCTTATGAAGATCTTTCTAAGATTTCTAAATCATCTTCAAGATTCCAATAGTCTCTAATCCTTCATCACGAAGGAAACTAGGGATGTTTCTTACAAAGGATATCTTCATCCATCTAGGTGGCATCCTCTTCAAGATAGTTTTTCCCTTAGATAAAATATTTTTCAATGGTTCTACTTCTAAGGATGCACTCCCTTACATTGATTACTCTATTAGGTTGAAGCTCAAGGACTCCTTGGCTTGGAATTACAACTTGTTGATCATCAAAAGAACATGATCAAGATCGGGTATATAACCTTTTATAAGGCTAACATGAAATACATTGTGAGTTTTTAAGTGTTCAAGAAGTTGTAACTTGTAAGCAAGCATTGAGTCCCAGACACTTGAGAATCTTGTATGGCCCACAATATCTTGGGTTTAGCTTCTTGAATTTCCCCAAGGATAAATGACTCTTTTTAGGGCGGACATGAATAAAAATCATGTCTCCTTCTTTAAAGATCCATTATTGTCCTCTTGGATCAACATATGCTTTATATCGATCCTTGGCAGCCTGGATATCTTGTCTAAAAGCCTTAGCTTGTTCATCCATTTCTTCCAACATCTTCTTGGAAGCTTCTATCTTTAGGATAGGGTCAGAAAAGTTTAGTGGAGTTCAGCATTCTTACCCATACAAAGCTTGGAATGGGATCATAGGATGCATTGTAAGTAAACTCCACCAAAGGTGGGTATTGTATCCACCACTTAGATTCCCTGCAACAATAAGCTCTAAGTATTTCTTCAATGACTTGGTTAACCCATTCGGCTTGCCCATCAGTTTATGGATGATAGGTAGTGTTGAACCAATGGCCTCAAATAAGCTCTTTTAGAAGTGAGAAGTGAAAAGAGAATCACAATCACAGATGATCCTTTTAGGCAATCCATGCAGCCTAGATATCTCTTTCACAAAGATCCTTGCAATATCTGAAGCCTTGTAGTTGGTTTTATAACTAGCATAAGATGAGAAAGCATATCCACAATCACTAAGATTGAATTGTATCATCCTTGGACACTGGATAATCCAATTACAAAATCCATGTTGATAAATTTCCACTTCATTTGCGCCGCTTCATTTGCATGATGTGGAGTGGTTGGTGCTTTCCTTGCATCTTAAGGCATTCAGTGACATATTTAAGCAAATGTCATTTGAGCTTTTCCCAATGGAATCTTTTCCTTACAATGTTAAGAGTCTTTGCAGAGTCCAGATGTCCTAGAGAAAAGGGAATCATGGGCTTCCCAAAGTATCTTCTTCTTGAGATATTAACTTCTTGGGATGCGTAGTCTTGTCTTGAAGTAGACAAACCCTTCTATAGAGAAGCTCAAATACTTGAACTTGAACTTAGGGTTCATCTCCTTGGATAGGACCTCTTTTATCATCTTTGATACTTTGGATCCTTACATGCTTCTTCATTGGCCATTTCTACTATTGGATTATCGGGCATTGACACCGTTGTTGCTACAGATCTTGCCTTGGAGGATTCCTATGAGATAAGGGCATTGAAAAATGCTTTACAACTTAGGGCATCCACAATGGCATTCTCCTTATTTGGCATATACTTGATCTCCAAGTCATACTCATGTAAGACTTCAATCCATCATCGTTGCTTCATGTTTAGGTCTAGCTAAGTGAAAATCCATTTAAAACTCTTATGGTCAATGGCTAAAGTAGACTTGTTGCCAAGCAAATAGTGTCTCCATAATTTGAGAGCATGAATTACAACAAGTAGCTCTAGATCATGGGTAGAATAATTATTCTCATGAGCCTTCAGCTTCCTAGAAGATATGCTATCGAATGGCCTTCTTGCATGAAAACACAACCTAACATAAGAGAGGTTGTATCAATGGAAACTTTAAATTCTTGGCCCAATTCAAGTAGTTTCAAGATAGGCGCTATGATTAGACTTTGTTTAAGCTTTTCTAGAATATTCAGTGGGAGTCCATGCAATGGCAGCATGATTCTTGAGTAAATTAATTAAGAGTGTGGCAATTAGGGCATAGTCCTTGATAAAAATCATGTACCATCCTCTCAAGTCCAAAAAACTTTGCACTTCCTTAATTGTTGTTAGGGGCACCCATTCTTACACATCTTTAACCTTGGCAAGATCTATTGCAATCCCTTCATCACAGACTATAAGTGCAAGGTACTCAATCTGCCTATTGAAGAAGGCACATTTCTTCCTCTTAGCTGTTGAGCCTAATGCACCAATAATTGGAACTTTGGTTAGACTTCTATTGTTTCAAAAGCACAACTCCACTTTAGTGATGATCTCTCACCTTGTCTCTCAACACTCAACTCTAACTGACCAAGCATCCTCCTCTCCAACCCAAGGAAGCAAGAACACAAGATTAGCTCAAGTTGTAGTGAAATTAGCTAACCTAGCTTCTTGCGTTTGATGACTCAAAGGCTCAAAGATGGTTCTATGAGCACAATCAACACAATCCAATGTTGTCACTCCTTCACATCCACAACCAAGTGCACCAACAAGTCAGAGCTAGTAGAGAAGATGAGAAAAGCAAGATGATGATGAAGAGCTTTACCTTCCCTCAGTCCCTCACTCAACACACCTCTCACTCTCTCCCTCTTAGTCACTCTCAACACAATGGAAGCAAGATGATAGACAAAAAATATTGAATAGAAAGCATAAGTAGTCACATTGATAGAGCTTCCACAGCATGGATATGCCAAAAGGGTCAATACAACTGAGACCTCCCACCCTTATATAGACCAAAAATTAGGGTTAGGGTTAGGGTTTGCGCCCTTTGCATTTGTTCCCCTTTTGTGTTTAGGGTTTATACCCCATTTGCATTTACAGTTTGCATCCCTTTTTGGGCATCCTACCCATTTTGTGGGCTCTAGGCCGATCAATCATCATTTCATGCTTCAACCTTAGACTACAACCTTAGCCTCACTAGACCAATCCCACCCTAAGATTGGAAGCATGCTCTGATACCATTTCATGTTGCAAATCAGAGTTGGAAGCATGAGAGAGTGTGCACAAGAGGGAGAGAGAGAGCTCAAGTACAAGAACAAGATCTTGCTTAGTCAATTGCTCAAAGTACAACTAGTACACTCTCCTCTACATTGAGTGTGTACTTTAGCCTGTTCATATAGCCACTGGAGGAGTTAGGTTTAGGGTTTTAGGGTTTTAGGGTTTCCCTATCCTCCATTCCATTTATACCTAGCTACCCGCATCCTCTCTAGTTTAAGGAGAGTTCTTATGCTTATCTTTCAACACCCCCCCCCTCAATGCCAGGTGGCATTGGATAAAACATAATAGGATGCCTCCCCTTAATTCTCAATGAGATGCCTTTATGAATCAAGCTACAAGAAAAGGTAATACGTAGAGAGTGTTACAAGACTCAAAAGAGTCGGTCACCTATGGATTGGGAGGCAAAGTTGACCTCCAATTCCTTATGTACTTCTAGAACACTAGGACACTTACCGGTGATATGCCCAGTCTTTTTGCAATTATTGCACGTCATTTTGTCAGGATATTTCTTTTAGCAGTTGCTCATAATATGCCCCTTTTTGTGACAGATGGAGCACTTAGTAGAAGTTGTATGGACTAACACTTGGTCACCGGAAGTAAATGCTGAAGACCCTTCAGTATTGTTTCTCTTCTCTTCGTCCAAGCATGACTAGATGATACTTGCTAAAGTTGGGTTCAGGATATTAGTTAGGCTAGTCACAAGGGTTGGAAAGACATTCTTCGCAAACTTTAGCAGGATAGGTGCTTGAACAGAGGCAAGTTGTGCCATAAGCCCCTTCATATGTGAAATGAACTTGCTTAGATCTTCTCTGTGTTTGTATTCCAAGCTAAAAAACTTAATCTTGAGAAATATCTTGGAGTTCTAGAGTTAGTTAATGTAATGAATTAAAGATTCATCTAAATGAAGCACGATGATGGCCTGAGCCCGTTCATCATCTTCTACATCAAGGGGGTTGGATGGGTCAATTACTTTGGTCCCTTTTATGAAGGGCCAGTATCCTCTTTCCATCATTTTTGTATTTGACCAAGACTTGCCAAGGATGGAAATATTTTCCATTAAATTTTTGAATTTGAGGACGAACATCAATATATGTTGTGGCCATTGGGAAGGTCTTGCCTCTTGTTAGGACAAGAGCAGTGTCTAGTCCCTTACAACCTTGCCATTGAATGCGGAAGCAAATCAAAAAGTTTATATCAAAGTTATAATGAGGAGAAAGACTGAAAATCATATATATGTAATATTTCAAAGTATGACTTTGGTGGTCCTTTCTTATATGCAATCTTCTTCCGAGGTTTAATGGTCTTTTTAGGCTTTAATGATGTGAACCTAGACTGGACTTCGGGCTTGTCAGAGAGTGAACTAGAGAGAGAGAAAGAGGAGAGAGAAGACTGCAAGAAGAGATAGAAGAAGAGTGACGAGAAGAGAGAAAGACAGGAAAGAGGGAGAAGCGATAGAAGCTGTGAGCAAGATGGGAGAGAAGGACTTTAATTGTATTAATGTGTCAAAAAGATATGAAAATTTACATGTCCTCTCCTTTTATACCAATGTCAGTGTGACATGGCATAATATCAATACTATTTACACTAAATCCTTATTCCCAGCATCTTACAATCCATCCCTTCTTAAAAGTTTTTGTCTTAAAAAACAAACCTGGAAAACTAGAAAAAGATAGATAGAACAGAGTACTACTCTATTTTCACAGCTTTATAAATGGGAAATGAATGAAGTATGACAAACTATATGGACTGAGATTGAAGAACGGAAGTAAGCCTTAGCTATATACATGATCTGGAGTACTTCAAAAGTATATGGAGCCATAAAGTCTTCAACAAATAATCTCAAAATAAAGTAGACAGCTTGCTATGTAAACAGACCCTGCTGGACCAAATCTGCCATAACTTCTAGTAGAAGTGTCCAAATGAGACGTACCATATATCAAAACGAAGCTCTTGAAGAGTACTTTAAGCCCATGTAGATAGCTTAATTCTGAAAATTAGGCACGATAAAAACTGCTCTAAAACAACTTGCTGTCCTGATCCTGTCTGCATCATCATTAGCTCCATAAACAATAGGCTTTAGACCAATATATCCCTTAAGAAAGGAAACTCATCCAATATAGAAGCAGGCCTCCAAGAAGCTTCCTCAGGTGGTAAACCTCTCCATTTGATCAAATATTCCACGATAGAATGAGATCGAAACTTCTTCTCACGCTGACCTATAACAGCCTCTGGGATGTACTGAATAAGACCTTCTTCATCAATAGGTGGTAGCTCATCAACTATATCCACTGGATCACCATAAAAGGGCTTGAGCTAACTAACATGGAAGACATTATGAATCTTTGTGAAAGAGGGAAGCTCTAGTCTGTATGCCAAATCTCCAATTCGCTTAAGGATCCAGTAAGGGCCATAAAACCTGTGGGCAAGCTTATTACTAGATCCATCTTTTAATGTAGAGTACTTGGACTTGGGCACCTTTAATAAAACCAACTCTCCTTCTTGGAACTCTAAAGGCCTCCTCTTCTCATCAGCATACATCTTCATTTGATCTTGAGCCTTCCTAAGATTCACCTTACATTGCTGAAGAAGGGTCTGCATTCTTTCTAGCTCTTCCTTCCCATGAGGATTGATCCTTTCATTAAAGATGGCTGTGGGTAAGGGCACCTTGTAACCATACAAAGCCTCAAAGGGTGAAACTCCTATACTAGCATGAGTAGAATTGTTATAAGCAAACTCAGCCAAGTGTAACCAAGAATCCCATGAAGTTTGGACATCATAGCAAAAATGGCGAAGATAAGTCTCCAACCATTTATTGACTCTTTCTGTCTATCCATCAGTTTGAGGATGATAAGCCGTAGATGGAGCCAATTTAGTGCTCATAGATATAAATACTGCCTACCAAAAGTTACTCATAAACTTTGAGTCTCTATCATGGACAATCACCTGCGGTAATCCATGTAGTCTAAAAATCTGCTCCATAAACTGACTGGCCACTTGAGAAGCAGTAAACTGAATCTTAGTTGGAATAAAAAGGGCTGCCTTGGTGAGTCTGTCTACCACCACATATATACTATTCCATCCCTTATTGGTAGTACGTAAGCCAGTAATGAAATCCATAGTAATATGAGTCCATTTACCTGTAGGAATAGGTAATGGCTGTAACAAACCTCCTGGCTTATGGGTGCTGAACTTATTCTGTTGACAAGGCATACACTTCATAACAAAGTCCTTGACATCTTTCCACAGTCCTTTCCAATAGAAACTTTTACTGATCCTTTCATAGGTCTTGAAAACTCCTAAATGTCCAGCTAGAGACGAAGAATGTAGTTTCTCCATAATTTTCTGCATAAAAGAAGAGGTAGAAGGAATAACAATCTTGCCTTTCAACCAAATAAGGCCATTTTTAAGCTAGTAATGCAAGTTTTCTTCCATAAGACCTTGCTATAATTTCTAAAAAATATGGCTGAATTCTTCATCCAAAAGATAAGCCTCCTATAATTCTTCAATCCAGTCATTATGCAATTCTGTTATAACTGAAACTTTGCAAGCCCACATACAAGAAAGAGAATCAACCACTATGTTATCTTTGCCCCTTGTATAAGTGATATCAAAATCACAATTCTGTAATGTAGCTACCCAACGATGTTGCTTTGGAGTAAGATTGGACTGAGTAAGGAAATACTTAAGTACCATGTGATCACTGTGTACTTTGAATCGGCTGCCATATAAGTAATGGTGCCACTTCTTAATTGCATGCAAGATAGCCAACATCTCCTGGTCATAAACATTCATGGCCATTTCTTTATTTGTAAGCTTACGGCTCTCAAATGCAATTACTCCATGCTCCTATAGCAAAACAGTCCCAATGCCACAGTCACTAGCATCACACTGTATAGTAAATTCTTTGGAAAACTCTGGGCATACTAAGATAGGAGCAAAGGTAAGGAGTTTCTTTAACTAGTTGAAGCTGCTATCTGCAAGAGTATCCCAAAAGAAAGCCTCATTCTTCAACCTATCAGTCAAAGGAGCTGCAATGGCAGCATAATGCTTAATGAATCAGCGATAGAATGAAGATAAACCAAGGAATCTTTTAAGAGAGGTAGTAGTAGTAGGTGTTGGCCAATCTTTTATACATTGCACCTTCTTGGGATCAGCCTATATTCCTTTTTCACTGACAATATGTCCCAAGTATTCCACTTCAGTCTACATGAAAGAACACTTCTTCTCTTTAGCAAAAAACCTATGATGTCTCAATACATCAAAAACCCTCCTCATATGTGCCAAGTGATCCTGTAAAGTCTTACTGTAGATCAGAATGTCATCAAAGAACACCAAGAAAAATTGAAAGAGGAAAGGTTGTAAAATCTTATTCATCAGGCTTTGGAAGGTAGCTAGAGCATTTGTAAGCCCAAATGGTATCACTAAGAAATGATAGAGCCCACGATCAGTCCTGAAAGCAGTCTTGACTTCATCACCCTCTCGCATGCGAATCTGATGATACCCTAACCTCAAGTCAATCTTCATAAAAAATCGAGCCCCCTTAATCTCATCAAGCAAATCATCAATCCTGGGTATCAGATACTTGTTCTTCATTGTGATCTTATTAAGATCCCTGTAGTCAATGCATATTCTGAAAGATCTATCTTTCTTTTTTACTAACAAGACTGGAGATGCATAAGTTGAAGAACTCGGTTCAATGAATCCCATCTCAAGAAGTTCCTTGATTTGCTTGGCTACTTCCTCTCGTTCATACTTTGATAATCTGTAAGATGGCTTATTGATTGTCTTTGAGTTGGGCTCCAAATCAATGGGGTGATCTACTGCTCTCTTAGGAGGCAATGAAGTAGCTGTAAAAAATTACACGGCACAGCGAACAAAATCTGAGAAAGAGATAGAGAGTACACAACATATAAGAGGAGAATCAGTAAATTCTTTAGCTCCAAACAACTAATACAAAGATGGCTCTGTCCACCCGTACGCTTCCACTGTGTGAAGCTTAGATGGCGATCTAGACAGAAGATAGGTGAAGAGCTTAAGGCTAGTTGGAACAACAACTCTAACTGGGTGAAAGATGAATGATGGATGGCTATGAAGGGGTTTAGCTTTTATAGCCCGCGAAGGCCGTTAGGTCGGCCTGATCGACCTACCATATGAGCCTCCACTAGTCCGCCAGGGAATATTCCAATAAATACTCTCTTTACCATCGGGTCGGGGGCACTGCCCCCGGACCCCCGCCAGGGGGGCCGCTGGCCCCCCTAGGATCCCCCAGCGATGCAATGCACCTTGAGTTACTACCAGCTTAACCACTCCGTCTAACCCAAAGATTAGACCCACAACGGTCACCTTTTTGTCATCCGATCACATAGGCCTCATCTGATATACAAGTTAGGACTCAACCAATGTCCGGGCTCACATTTGGCTTCTCCTCATAATGGAGGCCTTACAACTTTGAGCACCATGGATCATCGGTGGCACCTAATGAGGGTGGGGCATTGATCATATCTAACAGTAGGTACCTCAAACAAATCTCTATACTCCTCAAGAAGAGCTGTCAAGGCTGGATGGTTTGCTGAATAATTGGGCTGATCCTACATTTCTTTATTCAAATACAAAACAAATATTTGTGAGCACCTCTTGTACTCCCTTTTGAGTTGTTGAATGGTAATAAGCTGAAAATCTGATCTACTAGGAATTCCTTGTAAATGGATAAGCTGTCCATTGAAGATAAACTCCATATACAACTGTGAGAAATCAATAGTGATCCTGCCTAATGTCATCAACCAATCACAACCAAGTACAATGTCTATAGGCCCCATTTCCAAAGTGATCAGATTTACCTTTGCTTCAAAATTTTCAGCCAACTGTAAAGAAACCTGTGGGCATATCTGTGTGCTGATTTCCTCTTCACCATTGGCCACTTGAACTCTAATGGGCTGCTATAAATCTATGGGAACACAATTCAGCTTGTCCATGATGGACTTATTCACAAAACTATGAGTACTGTCACTATCTATCAGAATGAACACTGGCTTTCCACATATGCTTCCCTTCATACGGAGTGTATTAGGGCTCTTAGATCCTGTCCAAGCATCCATAGAAATAGAACAATTAGTGGCAACAAGCGGCTCATAACAAGTCCCACCTAGATCAAACTGAACACTTCCACCTGGATCAAAAGGAAAAGAGTCGGCTAGATCATAGAAATACTCTTGCCCAACTTCTTCCTCAATATCTTCATTTTCGGCATTAAGTGCAATTGCATTAACTTCATCCATGTTATCTTCAAAATCCTCAAAAACTAACATACTCTGAAGTTTGGGTTTGACATTTTTGTATACACACTTTGAGGCATGATCAGGTATATACTTTTCTCCACACTTGAAACATAAGCCTTTCTCCTTTCTTTCTTTATAAAGATCCATAGGAATAGATTTAGGATTCGTATTGGTGGAAATGGATTTAGGCTTCGTGTCCCCTTGTTTGAAATCAACTCTTGGACTGTTTGCTGTCTTGAAATTACTTTGAGGTCTAGAAGCATTAAATGGAGAATAAGTTGGTACCGTAAGCTCCCATTTGGCACATGATTGCTGCCATAAGTGTTACCAACTTGCCCCTACTTAAAAACAGTCCTTGGCTGTCCAAAACCATGATGAAATGAAGATTCTCTTCTATACTTTCTTCCATAATGCTCCGCAAGCTCAATAGCCTTAAAGAGGGAAGTAGGATTTTGTGCCATAACATCAACTAATAAAGATGGCTCTAAACCATACATAAACTTATGGAGCTTAGCCTCATCACTGATGCTTTCCACATACATGGTTAGGTTGAGGAATCAGTTAGAGTACTCTCTTACACTTAGGCCCCTTTGTTCCAAACCATACCATCTCCGTGCTAATTTCTCTTTTTCAAGAGGGGAGACAAAACTTCAGCCATAAGTGCCTTGAAAGCTTCCCAATTCTCTACAAATATGTTTTCTTTTTTTATATACCTCCACCAAGTATGGGAAAATCCCTCCAAATGCAAGGAAGTAAAATGAATCTTCATGTCATTAGTTTTAGGAAATATGTCAAAGTAGGATTCCATCTTAGAGGTCCACTCCTCTAAATCAAATGGTGAAGATGACTGACCATTAAATTTAGCTAGAACAATCTTGTCCTTTAGTTCTCTTTCATGAAATGGTTGCTATCCCAAAATAGGCTGATCATGATTACCATGTATGGAACCCCCAAATTGAGATGGAAATCTCCCAACAGGTGGCTGAGAACTACTATATAATCTTCCTGTTGGTAGAGAACCCCTAGGAATTTGAGTATTCAACCCAAAAGCTTGAGAATTAGCTCCATTCAAACTGCCCAAATAGTCATCATGCCGTTGTGAAGCCTCTCCTACTTCATACTGGCTATTTGGGATGCCTCTTCTTCCAATAATCCCATGTCCATGACCATTTTGGTTAGATGGCTGAAGTGGGACTAAAGGCTCACTGTTTGAATAAGCTTTCTCCTTAGCTTCTTTTGATTCCATTTGCATTTGCATCCATTGGGAGAATTGTGCCATAAGTTGAGCATTAGATTCCACCAACTTATCAATAGAAGCCTTTTTTTGAGTCCTTGAATCCACCAACTTCTCAATGGAAGACTTCGTTTGATCAGTAGACAAAACCATTTGCTCCATTCTTGATAATATGGCCTCATGTCATTCCCTATGTCTTTGTTAATGAGCACACAAGGTATTATTGAGTATATTGACTTCCCCTTGTTTTTGAGGATCTTCAGGGCTCTCTTGAGGTGTGATATCCAACATGGAATCCCTGATTTGCTGAGCATAATCTTCATGGAGCTTATTTTTACCCTTATGTCCTGCCATAATAGTGCAGTCCTGCAATACCCCTCGTCAGAAAAATGGCTATAACTTTTACTAGGGAACTCCGATTTCAAAAAATTTTAGTTCAAATCTAAGCCAAGAATGCCCTCTTCGAGATGAGCTATAGCACGCTATAACAGATTTAGGACAGAAAATTCTGTGTGGCTGGATTTCTGAGTCTAAACTGTCCAGGCCTGCACCCTGTCTAAACCTGTAAGTGCCCTGTTTTGACCCTGTAAGGCAAGATAGTAACCCCAAATGGTTACCAAACCCTGTAGAAGGCTGGATAGGACCTGTGGGTACCCTGTAGTACCTGCAGTTGTACTTTAGTAATGAAGGATGTACTTGTAACCACCTATAAATACCCTGTAAGTGCCTTGTAATTTCCTTGTTTTATCCTATTTTGAACCTGTAGGTACTTGAGCCTTTGGAAAGTCTTCAATCTTCAATTCTCCACTCATTGTACCTGTGTGAGGGATAAAACGGCATGACAGGCTCCCTACACGGGCTCCGAATCACCAGGAGGTGGGCAAAGTTCCCCCCCAGGTCGGTTGGTTGCACCCCTTCGGAATCTTTGATAGTGAGGGAGGGTCACCCCTCTTTTGTCCCACTATCTCCCTCGACATCCACCTTTTTCATCGGTGGGTATATCAACATGGCAGTAGCTAGAATCTAATCAATCAGCATGAGATGCATTTCTGAAATATACATTCATCCTTCATGAGATGTGATTGAATGGAATCTTGAAAGTTTGGATAGGGGAAGGGTCTTACCAATGCAATTCAGTGACTCACTGATTGCTTTAGTACTTACCCTTGTACAATATTTCAGTTTGGGCAAAAGAATTCATCCAAAACAAATCAAGGTTATGCATCAAGCTTATCAAATGATATCTATGATGAAGTAATGATTGAATCAAGATGAAATTCAATGGAATAGGCTGAAATCAATGAAAATTAACACTAATCTCTGATCTATTGATCAATTCAGTGAATTAATTGATCAATAATCTCCCATCAACAAGTGGAAAAGCAATAGCCATGGATTATTGAGAGATTTCAGAGATTAGTAAAAGAGATACTTCAATTAAGCTTGAAGAATATGGTGGATGTCAGCTCCAATCCCATTGATGGAAGAGTTCTTCAAATTCCACCATAAATCCATCATAAAGCTTGAAATCTCCATAGAATCAGTCCATACAAGCTCCAATATGATTAAATCTGTGAAGAATCAATGCCCCAGCCTTGCTTGAACATTTGAATATCAAAGATTCAAGCCTCTTGAAGAAAAGCCCCAAAATAATCCTTCCATTTGAGCTCCAATGTCCTCCAGGGGCTGAAATCTCCTCAATGTCTTCAATCTTGGAGTCTATCCAACTTGTACATAGCATTAGAGAAGCCTTGGAGGTCGGGAAGTCCAAAATTTGAAGAAATTTGAGCTTCCAAATCTATGGCTATGGCTGCCCTGCTATGTTTTAGGGTTTTGAACAAAGAAATTGATGATTAGAGTTCTCCTCCAGCTGAGAGTTGCTATAATAGATGTTGATGAAGTGCTTCAAGACAGATGATCAATCAGTGGAAGATCTGGAGAAGATCAAGTAGAGATGGAGAGTAGGGAATTCAGTGCAAATTTTGATGCATTTTTCGGGTTGTATTCTGCTCCATTTCCTGCATCACTACCTGACCAGGATACTCCTCTTGAAGCTCAGGTGACAAGGAATCTTAGCCCCATGCTTTGGCAGTGAAAGATGATCAATAGACAGAGATCTCTGAAGATTTCTTGGTAGCCACCATGGAAGCTTCAGGCAAAAGCTTGAAAGAGAGAGAAGAGAAGCTCCCTTTTGAAAAGTAACTAGAGTTTAACCTCTAACTAAGCCCGGTTAACCTTCCTTTATCCTAGTTACCTCCAATTTTGCATGAAGTTTGATGACGACCTGCCACTTAAGCCATCATCTGCCATATTTGACCTTGGATATCTCTAGATGTAGTCTCTTGCTAACTGTAGATGAGCTGCAACACTCCACAAGTCACTGTCTTGTACAATTTTTGTCTGAAATTGATTTTGATAGAAAAAAATAGGACTGGAAATAGAAGAAAAAGAATGGATCAAAGACCAATGCTTTGATACCACTTGTCAGAGAGTGAACTAGAGAGAGAGAAAGAGGAGAGAGAAGACTGCAGAAGAGAGAGAAATACTGCAAGAAGAGAGAGAAGAAGAGTGACGAGGAGAGAGATATACTAGATTTGGAGAGAGAAAGACAAGAAAGAGAGAGAAGCCATAGAAGCTGTGAGCAAGATGGGAGAGAAGGACTGTAATTGTATTAATGTGTTAAAAAGATATGAAAATTTACTTGTCCTCTCCTTTTATACCAATGTCAGTGTGACATGGCATAATATCAATATTATTTACACTAAATCCTTCTTCCCAGCTTCTTACAGGGCTCCTCCTTGTGGTATGGCTTAGTAGATGAACCTTGTGTTGGACAAGGACAGTCTATGATTTCAATGCTTGTTTCTGATGACTCCAAGGAGAGTACAATGACACTCATCCCTCTGATTTCATTGACTAGGGTATTTGAAAACACCACACATGATATGCAATACAAATTTAGGATAGGATGGTCTATGTGTTTATAATTATACACATAGCCTTACAACATGAAGTAAAGCAATCAATTGTTTAAATTTTTTGATGAATAAACTCAGATTGTGTAAGTACCAGCAACAATAATGATTAAGCAATATGCCTTAGTGCTTACAAGCACTCATCTCTAGTTTATGTTGCTAGAGATGGTAGATGTTGGTCTTGATGAGCTTGATGATGACCTTCCAAGTAAAGCAGCCTCTGAAATGAAGTTCCCAGATTAGTAACTGACTCTAGAAGAGATGACTCAATGATTAAAATCACTGTTGGTGACCAAACATTGAAAATTTTGAAGATTGAAATAGCTTGAAGCTTTCTAGCTATGGCTGCCAAAGACCCACTGTTAGGGTTTTGATCACATCAGGCTGTAGGAGACGAATTAGGACAAACCCTCTTAGGTTAGGATGGTCCATTATAGGGGCTACAATAGCGCTAAGATAGCCGCCACGGCTGCACCCAGTACAGGCCGTGCCATACATAGAGATGCCACGTTTCCTAGACTGTGCCTTTTCTTGTGTTTTCTTTAATGCTGCCCTCCACGATGCATAATGTCACCCTCTGATGTGCCATGCCAGGTCGCCTTGTGTTGGGGAAGAAGTCCTCAGTTGAGGTCAAGAGCTAGAATGCTCTTCTTTGGCTTCCCCAGGTCCCCTAAGGTCAAGGGATCAAGGTTTGGCTATGGAGGTAAGAGGAAAAAAGGTGAAGATGATGGAAAATCATGTGCACTTAGTGAAGCTAAGGGTATTGGAAGCTGAAAGGATCAAAGAAGGCTCTGATACCATGTTGCAAATCAGAGTTGGAAGCATGAGAGAGTGTGCACAAGAGGGAGAGAGTGAGCTCAAGTACAAGAACAAGATCTTGTTTAGTCAGTTGCTCAAAGTACAACTAGTACACTCTCCTCTACATTGAGTGTGTACTTTAGGCTATTTATATAGCCACTGGAGGAGTTAGGTTTAGGGTTTCCCTATCCTCCAGTCCATTTACACCTAGCTACCCTTATCCTCTCTAGTGTAAGGAGAGTTCCTATGCTTATCTTTCAACATTCTAATCACAAATACATGTGTGCAACCCACGCAATACTTGTGGGTGAGACAAATACAACTATGGGTGGTGAATACAATGTGTACGGGAGTGAGCCGCCCGGATCTCATAAAGTAATACATCCATGATAATGTGATGATGTTCATAAAGTACAAAAATAATCCAAGTGCCCAAAAAATAAGGCACTGAAGCTCTACAAAAATGATATCCACCAAAAAATAGTAGCCAACACTTTCTCTTTTGCAGTCTTCTCAAAACACCGTTAACATTATTTCCCCCTAGACGAGTGCCAGTTCCATGGCAGTCACATCGTATAGGTAGCATGCTTAGCTTGCACCAAAGATGATGAATGCTAAGAACAATCAATTGAAGAAGTAGTCTTGATAAGGAGAAATGAATGCTACTAATGAAGAATTTGTTGCTACTAAAGAAGATGATTTTTTTCATGTGGTGGGTACAAATAATGTTGCTCATACTATGGTAGATGGTGACTAATGTTGTCCTGTAGAAGTTGATTGTGCTAAAGAGACACTTGACTAATGGTTCTTTAATGGAGATAGCTAGAATATCCCTTGAAGTTGAATGGGAGATTGCAAAAAATGGGAGATTCAATGTTGATGTAGAAGTGATGGCTCATGATCCTCCATGAATTGTTGTACCTGCAAAGTAAACCTCACATGCAATCGCTTCCTAAGGGAAAGTGCTAGTCTATTATTCGTGCACAAGACATATGATATTCTCAATTTGGGAGATGAGTTGAACTCTAAGAAAGCTTGAAGTGTTGTCCCACACTTGAGGACCCAAAACTGTGAATGCGCATGCATACATAGTCTAATGCATAGTTAGAAAATTGCTTCATGGATTTTGCGAGTATCTAGTTCTTGGATGAAGCAAGGGACCTTGATCTAATACAGTTGGGAAGAATTGTGGGTGTTGAGGGAAAATATAATTATTAATGAAGATGCTAGGGAGACACCGATGTGGGGTGGAAAGGAGCAGGTGTGTAATACAATAAGCTCTTGAAGAACATGGGTCTCTATGGGATCAACCACACATGGTAGTTGATGCAATTGTTGGCTTTATGTTGAAGAACCTTTTTCACCTTTCTAATAAGTAAGGATTGATGAAACTAGGTGAATCAAATGAAGGGATGAAATGCGCAAGTGACTCGAGGAGACAGGCCAAGGTGAGTTGAGACTCCCTAGGGATGTCCTAATGTTGATGTGCCCTAGTAAGGATGTGGGAAAATGGGAAAAGGGCTAGGGGGTTAGAGACGCATCCAAGTTGAGGAGCCCTAGGTGTGGGCAGTATAAGCTAGGTGTTGAGATGCAACAACAATATAAGCTTTCCATGAAAATGGGAAAAGGTCACTCGACGCCTCCAACTTGAGGAGCCCTAGGTGTGGGCAGTATAAGCTAGGTGTTGAGATGCAACAACAATATAAGCTTTCCATGAAAATGGGAAAAGGTCACTCGACGCCTCCAACTTGAGGAGCCCTAGGTGTGGGCAGTGCACATGTGCATGCATATTTGTTTTTCTTTTCTACTTTTTTCTTCTTTTTTTCTCTCTTGTTTTTTTCTTCTTCTTCTTCTTTTCTTTGGCAAGTCAAGTAACAACAGTGATATACAATAAGGCATGCTACCTTACAAGGAGAAATGAAAGTATGAGATCAGAAGGTTGACTACAAATAATAAAACTTGGTGCATAAAATGATTGGTGCACTAAGATGCGTACAATGAAGATTTGAACATTGAGCCTGGGCATTGATGTGCATTGCCACATTGTTGATGAAGCTATTGTTAAAAGAAGAACATGAACTTGTTCATGAAGACTAGTATGCTCATTGATGAAGCAATTTGCAACTGCTAGGAAGTAGATTATCATTAGATGTTGTAGTAAAGGTATGGTGTCATTAAAGAAAGTGGAACCTCATTGTTGATGGTACTTTAAGTTTTGTGTTTCTTCAATGAGGCTCCAAGATAAACTTGTTGTCTTGATTGGTCTTTGATGTCTCGATGTGATGCTTCTCGAGCTTGAGATCTTCAGGAAGGTTCTGATGCTAGTGTCAGCTTCAAGTCTTTAATGTTGTTGCAGCGGTAGGATATTCATGGAAAGCTTATATTGCCGATGATATTGTCTTCAAGTCTTGAGGTTCATTGCATTGCTTTGTCACCTATTCACTTGGGGAAACTTTAAGAGTACCATGCAATGGATTCAAGAGAAAAAGATAGAAAGAATTATGAACAACTTTCTCCTTCCTTGAATTTCACCATTATATGAGGAGTGAAAGGGTTTGAGCTTGTATCTCTTGTTTTTATTTTTTTGCTCTCACATAAGATGTAGCATTGTTTCTAAAGTCGGGGGGACTTTTTCTCATGTCAATGCAACAAATTGAGCAAAAGAAAAATATGTACAAAGAAACTAAGACTAAAAAGAAAAAGAACCTAGTATTCTACAGTTTTTGGGATCCACCAGTCATAGAAATTTGGATTGTACTCCAATTTAGCAAAAGCATCCAAGTCACGTGTTTTGGTATCTAGTCCACAAATGTAAGTAATCAGATCACCAAGCAAAGAGGGTCTTGCAAAGCAACTAGCAATGTGTAGTTCCTATTCGATTCAGAATATTTTCAAGCAATTGATATATCAACTTTCGTGGCAAGGCAAGATTTCAAACTAGGATGATAGAGCATAGTGAAGTAGTCTCATAGTAAGTTGGGTCAACTTGAAGTGTACTGATTGTACAGCATTGCTCACCTATGGTCATAAGATGACTACCATTGCAAGAAATCTCAAGTCGATGAGAAAACCACTTCTGCAAGAATAGACTTGAGGAACGACAATTCTGCTCAAGCTCATCAAGTATTGATTGGTCTTAAATTTTCATCACGAAAGCATAAGAAGGAATAAATCGGCATGATAGAAAGTGCTCTTGAGGGACAGTCCCAACATATTCCTTCTAAATGAATAGGAATTTATTGAAAATATGTTTGTTGTTCTCCCAAGTGGAATGCCATTTAGAAGCAACCTGAACTGCCTCATCATCAGCAAGGCCTAGATCAATCAGCAAACAACTTGGCATGAGTAGTATATATGGTCTCAAATTGGAGTAGGCATTTTGTTTCAAAGGAATTGAATTTATTTGCCAAATGAGTAGCCATGGTACTCAATGGTCAATATACTATCAAAGGCTTGATGCCAGAAGGAGGGTCATGTTTAGTAGGGTTGATCTGGAGATGTGTCTCAATAGCCTCCTCTAGAGCATCCTAGGTTTCAACTAACTCAATTGGGACTAACTGGTGGGGTATGTTAGTAGGGACATCAGTGGCGTTGTGCCTAGGATCTAGAGTTGCAAGCATACCTATTCCAGCCACCACTGTGTTTGGGTTAGTAGAAGGTTTATGTATACAACTCTACTTCACATCATTTGATGAAGATTCAATCATTGTAGTACTAGAAGCAGAGGTAAGATTTAGTGTTGTGTCACTCAACCTTGGAATAACCCATTCATAGAAATTAGGATTGTACTCTAATGAAACATGGTCATCAAAAAGTTGTGGGTCATGGGTGAGATAAAAGATATATCTAATGACATCAATCATCATATCTCGTTGTCCTAATCAACTTGCAATGTGTAGCTCTTCCTTTGAAAGAATTTTGTCACACAAGGGATCAAGTTTAGCCAATTTAGAAATGTTGAGACCATGGGCAAGTGCAAGCACTCAGAGAGATGTAGGAGCAACATATGTAGGATCATGGACTGAAGTCCAAAAGTGCCTTTTTTTGCTCAGCAATAGCCATGAGGCGGCTACCATATCGTACAGTTAACCCTCAACTAGAATAGCATTTCCATTCAAACTCACTTTGTCCTGCTTTTTTGGCCAATGATGCAACATCTTCCCAACTTGATGTGTGCTTCCCAGTGTAGAACATGGGAATTAAGTGATGCTTCTCCTATACCTTGGTCATTTTCTTTATAACTTCTCCCATGACTACTGGGTAAATCCAACAAATTTGTGATTGCTATGACCATGTCAAAGGCTTTTCTAAGAGTTCCTAATGCTCAGCAATCTAAATTCCAAGGTTGGCACGAACATATGCACAAGCAAGTAAAGTCAAGAGTGTTTCATCTAGTTCCTGTGAGAACTTGTAGCTGCTGCTGATTGATCTTTGTGTTGCCCCTCTTTTCTAGCATCCCCATGATTGACCATTTAGCTAGTTTCAAGTGTATTTGAGATTTTGGTTGAGAAGAACATGACTTGTGAAGCAATGGATTCATTATGCTCTCTGCACTAGATTCTATATCCTTTTGTGAGATTGAAGTACTAGAGGCTTGTTCCTCAACAAGAAGTGATAGTCTTGGTCATACACAAGGGTTGTGATTGTATGGGTTCCATCTCAGAATCAGAAGTAGTAACTTCAGATTCAATGGAGTGGTCAATCATGACAATCAAAGATGACTATGCACTTGGATCCTTGGACTAAGTGGAAGTATTCATGGTCTTGTTAGTTTCACATTTGTTTGTGACAACACTCGTAGAGGGAGGTCGTCGCTCTTTTGATGTTTTCGTAACTATCCCTTATGGATCCTTTTCCTTAGATTGAGCAGCTACACTAGGTTGTTATTGCTAGATTTTCTATTTTAGTTTGGGTGACAAAGGTTCTTGGTTTTGAGGAAATTTTGCTTGTTTTGAAGGACTAGCAACAACTTGGGGTTGTTTCTTATCAACACTTGAGGGCTTTATCTCATCTATCCTTGGACTTTTTGTTTCAACTTGAGCAGTCTCACATGGAAGTGCCTGCTTTGGCTCTATCTTTTCCTCCTTGATCGATGACTTTTAGATAGTACTAGCTCCTCGTGTGGATTAGTAGCAACTTCAAGTGGTTTCTCTTTTGGAATTGTGGGTTTTAGTGTCATAGGAAATAGTTCATTGATCACTAGCTTATCTAGTGTTGTCTCCTCGAGTATCTTGGTCCATGACCTAGACCTCTGATTACTTGCCCTAAATCTCTTCCCCCATCTAGATGTAGTTCTATTCCCAAATCTTGAGAAGATGTGGTAGTGTTTCTAGTAGTTGTGGTCTTTCCTTTGGTACCAAGAGGGTTCCTACTAAGCAGTTCTCTCTTGTTCTCATGTGCCTTGAGTAGTTCATTAAGAACTCTTTGGCTGTCCTCTCTAAGCATTTGATCTAACTCTAAGATAAGTTGTTTCCCTTCTCTAGACAATAGACAAGGTTTCCTTTGTTGAAAGTAGTGACTATCTCTACATCTTGTAAGCTTAGGTGTATATGGCGTGCTTCGTAGTCCACAATGCATGTGGTTGCATGTTTGAAAGATCTTCCAAGAAAGACTTCCTTTCCCATATCTTCTCAATTTGGAAGCACATAAAACATTGTGAGCATGCTTTCAATCTCAACAGTCAAGAGAATTTTTCATCGTCTTAAGAGGGAATAGGTTGATCCTCCATGCGGTTTAATAACTACATTGGTCGAGATGAGCTCAAGTTGTGCAATCTTAGTACATACCTCATAGGTCAAGATGTCGTAATGTCAACCTTCATCTATGAGAGCGTCAATGATGAGCTCTTGCTTGGCAGTTAGTTTGACCCTAAGATATGCAAGAGGGATTAGCTCTTCATCTTGTGGGTCAATGTTTGTGGCTTAGACCTTTTGCAAATTAGGCATGGTATACCTAATTAGGGTACTACATGCAACCTTGTGTCTTGGACAGTCATGATACATGTGAGTGATGTTGCACTCAATACAACTAAGGTTAGCCCTTGGAAATTTATCTATCACCATATGGTCTACTAGCTATGGCCTAGGCTCTTGTATTGCTAGCTCTGGCAATATGTGAATGGATAGATGGATGGGAATGTTCACTTGTTTGTGTTGATTCATCAGGTTTTAGGACTTTGAGACCTAAGGTCGAGTCCGCTATGAGGCATGTCAATAAAGTGTAAGGCTCTTAATAGCTAGATGGCAATCTCTACAACTCTTCTTGCAATGGTATTGTGTGGTTCTTGGTGTAGGTGTTCTCGTTCAACTCTCTAGGCTTGTTAATTCTTCTTGTATTTTGCAACTTTGTTTCTTGGAGTTCCTATCCTTCAATTTTTTCTCTCATTGATCAATTGGTCTTGTGATCTTACACTAAGAGCAAGTGATGAAATTATGGGCTCAATGGTTGGCTTCTCCTCTCAGTTGTTGTGGCCTTGACACCTTCTTTGAATAGGGTTCAAAATGATGCAAAGGGGGCTTAGGACTTATGGTATCTTGGTCCATAATATTTTACTCATCATGCCCTTGTAATGATTGGAATGGAACACATGATTATGGTGGCTTGGTTGGATGCTTTTGCCCCCCCAATGATGTACAATTTGTCATATATGTAGATGTGTCTCTGGACATTTGTGATTGTGCACTATGAAGCCGAGGTTGCCCAGGTGCTATGTGCAATGTGTGCCAAGTCCTTGCAATATGATGAGGTGGTTACTTAGTTTAACAAGCTCCTTGCTAAGTTCTTAAGTCATTAAGATATTTACTTCAAATGCTTGACTTCAAAACCTACAAGTTATCAAGGCACTTTACAACATTTTGATTCAAAAACTCGCAAGCATGAAGTGTGCAAAATCAAGATTTCTTCCTTTCCAATGCAATGTGAATAGGTGCAAGCAATTCCTCAAAGTATCACAACCATGTCATGCTAACAATATGGCAAGTAAGGATGGCACTTTGATACATATATGTAAAGCAAGAGGTTCAAATTTAGAATGTGAGTAAGACAAGTATGAGTGAGCCTTGAGGCATTGTGTGTGTGTAAGTGGGAGTGTAAGTGAGTATGTGAGTGATTGGTTAGTGGTGAATGAGTGAGGGATAAGTGAGGTGTGAGTGCGAGTGAAGGATAAATGAGATGTGAGTGTTATAGAGATGAGTGTGAATGAGGATGAGTGAGTGTGAGTGAGGGATGAGTATGAGAGTGAGTGAGTGTGAGTAAGGGATGAGTGGGTAGAGATGAGAAAGTGAGAGTATGAGTGAGGTAGGTGTGAGTGCAAGTGAGGGATGATTGAGTGTTGGGTGTGTGTTATTTTTAAGTGTGTGTTTACAAGTGAGGTGGTCTGAACGAGTGGTGTGAGTGAGAGGATGTGATGGATGTGTGAGAGTGAGTGTGAGTTTTAGGGTTTATGTGTGGGAGTGAGAGTTTGCTATTGGGGATGTGTGAGAGTGAGTATGGAGATCGTGTGGGAGTGAAAGAAGTTAATGTATGTGTGGGAGTGAGAGAATGAGGTATGTTTGAGAATGGGTGTTATGTGTGGTATAGGGGGTGTGGTAGTGAATGTGAACATGTATATGTAAATAGGTATGGAAGGGGGTGCATGAGTTATAGTGTGGGTTAGGTATGGAAAGTTGGGTGTCTTAGTTTGGGTGTAGGTGTGGATACAGGGGGTGTACTAGGTTTGTGGAAGGGCAAGTGGGTAGGATGTATGATCGAAGTAATGGTACCTCTATCTCTTCTTCTTCTTCTTCTTCTCCTATCTCTTCTTCCTTCACCCCTTCTTTTCTACCTTCTTCTAATACTTCTTCCACCATTAGATGAACTGCAAGCTTCCCAAGAGGACATAAAAATGAATAGCATATGTTGATGCCAGGAGGCATATTCCACGGTGGATTCCGTGCCACGATGGATTCCATGAGGTTTTACGATGGATTCCGTAAACTTTTATTACCGGGGCTCATACACAAAGTGGATTATTTGTGCGAGAACTTGATGGGGATGCCTATCCTTTTCGGGCGTTTTGTTAATTTTATGTGTACATGGGTGATTCCATAGCGGGTGATTTCGTAAAATACATATTTAATTAATAAATGTTTATGAGTTTAGAGTGCGCACTCGTGATAAATTAAGGTTAGGATTGATTTCTAACCAATTTATTTATGTAGCTGAAGACTGCTAGGTATTCACTTTTGTCGATTTAATTGTATTATTTTACTAACAATTGTGAATGCTTTAGTTGATGTGTAGAGATAGCAGCGGTGGCAGTGGAAAGCATTGGAGGATAGCCTGTATTCAAGTTATCGTCAATATTTTGATGGGCGCATGTCTTAGGTATGGCGCCTATATTTTGTCGCGCTTATTTATCAAAGCGTTTGATATTTATTTATTATTTTTATATGCGCATGGGCGCACGATTTAGATATTTGTATTTGGACATTGTATTTGGGTACGCCTGACTTCTTGGACACCCATTAGCTTTAATTCTATTTGGCAAAAAAGCAAACTCAAAAGCTAAAGTGTGCTATTTTGTAATTTGGGCTATTATTTGAGCTTGAAGATGATTAATATATGAAATACATGCTTTGTGGAGCGCTCACACAAGGCATGGGGGGAGATTGCACCCAATCGGTCTCTTGTTCATGTCGTACAAGCTTTCTACATTGATTTGTGTGCAAAAAGTAGAGTTCTTTTGTTCTTGGAGACCTTCTGACGCTCACTACACACACTTACGACATCCGATCTATGCACCAGTGGTGTCAGAGCGAAGATAAGATCAAGAGCTTCCAATCGCTTACCATCTTGCGCGAAGGCGGAGCTCCTGGAACTATCGATCTCTACTCTCAGTTTCATCGCGAACGGTCGATACCGGTGTGTTCCTGGCGGTCAAGAACACCCTTCTGCACTCTCTGATCGCGAAGGACCAGCCTGTGGAGGCGGAGAACCACGTAGACATCTCCTTCTTCAAGTCGTTTTGAAACAGATAAACAATAAGCTCCATATCTAAACAAAAGCTTTAAAGCTTAAAGTCAAAGCTTAGTAATGTTAGTATTAAGCTTTAAAAAGCTTCAGTCAACAAATTCGGAGTATGTACTGGTCGGCGTCAAAACGGCACTCAACGTCGTCACTTACACGAAAATCACGCATGCCAGATCAAGCTTTAAGCTCTTTAATTCACTAAGTCTTCCTAGTCTTTTAATTCCTGCAAGTCACAAAGGTCAATCAAGTCATCTCCAACCACTCCCATAAAGGTTGTTCATATGCTGAAGCACAGAACTAGTCTATTGCTCTCTAGTAGACTGTGTTCACACCTGCCGACTTGCTGAACCGGTTTCAGCAAAAGCAAAAGTTCATACGCAGGTCATAGGAAGATTATACACAATTTCTACGAAGATAACGAATACCGCAATCACAAAAGACAAAGACCTTAAAAGCCAAACAAAATTTACAAGCCTTGTGTACCCGCCTTTGAGCTACGCTCATCCCGCTAATCAGATTTTGAGAGTGTGAGGTCTTTTGAATTTTACAGGATGACCAAACCAAACATGGATGATTTAATGGCTAAAGGTGATTTACCCGAACCAACGATGGAACAAAAGTTGGATTTGATTATGATGCAGCTCGATGAAGAATGAAGAGCCCGACAAGCTTTGCAAGTTCAATTGGCCAATTTGCAACGAACTACCATCGACAAAGATGGACCGCAACCCGAAGATCTTATACGGCGTACCATCGATGCAGCACTTGAAGCCCAATCCATCCGCAAAGAAATAAAGATAAGTAAAATAAACTTCAAATTTCGTACTTTCAATGGATCTCGAGATGGAAAGACTGTACTTGCATTTATCCGTCAATTTGATGATTACTTCCATGAAGAAACATATGTTGAGAAAGACAAAATTAAATGTGTCACTAACCATTTAGTCGATCGAGCATCTCTATGGTGGACTGTGGTTCGCAAGAGCATTGATTGTCCCACTACCTGGGAGAGTTTCAAAAAGAAGTTTTTGCAGAATTTCCTTCCTCCTCAGTTCCATGAAAAAGCCATAAAGCAATGGGATCTTCTACAGCAAAGAGATCGTGAACTTATTTCCCAATACACTGAACGTTTTTGGAATGCCCTACTGCAACTACGCATGCTCGAAGATGTACCTGAAGCGACTCACAAACGCAAGTTTATGTCTAGCCTACTTGGACATTTCTATGCTGAAGTCAATATGTTCAAGCCAACAACCCTTGAAGATGCACTTTCTTTGGCCCATGACAGTGAAGACAAGATTCGAGGAAGAGACAAGCGACCACAACAATTTCAAACTAATGGTAACTATGGTTCCAAACAATTCAATTCAAATTTTCAAAGATTCAATCAAAGTCGTTTTCTTCCATCTTCATTCCGTAAGTCTTGGACACGACCACCTGCTTTACCATCAAATACCAATCCAAACACTAACCCATCCTCACAGCCAAATCCCAATATTCCTAAACTTCATGCCATTACCAACAATGTATCCAAAGCCAAACCCATAGTTTGTTACAAATGCCATCAACCTGGACATCTAGCAACCAATTGCCAAACCAAAAAGCCACCTGTCCATATCAATTATCTTGGGGCAATGGAAGAAGAAGAACATGAGAAAATGGATGACTTTACGAAAGATGATGACGACATTGGTACTACTTTGGATACTTTGCCAGGTATGCCAACTCCACGTTCTTTGTTAACAATGAAATGTTTTGTGCATGGTAAAAAAAAGATTATTTTACATAATGATGGTAGCACACATTATTTTATTTATGCAAAGTTAGTGAAAGAATTAAATTTTCAAACTGTTTCTACAAATTATCGCATTAAAGCTGTATTCCTAGGCACAAGATACAATGGAACACAAGAGGTGCATAATTTAGAAATTAAAATTGGTGAATATACTGAACGAAGAAATTTCCTAGTTGTACCTTTGCAATCTAGTGACATTATCTTAGGAATGCCTTGGCGTCATCAGCATAATCCTGACATAGATTATTCTACGCATTCAATTAAAATTTATTTTCAAGGAAAACAAATCACATTGCATGGTATGCACGCATCTAATAATTTTCCACTATTTACTCATACTCAAGCTAAACATACATTACGTAAACGTAGCAAATCTTATTTTATATGGGTGAATGAACTTCAAGCTAAAGAAAAACAAATACATCCTAGGCATACACAATTTCTTGCCCAATTTCAAGATTGTTTTGTTGATGATTTACCACCTGGACTACCACCTTCACGTCCTAAAGATCACAAAATAGATTTAATTCCTGGTACACAACCACCATGTAAAGCACCATATAGGCATAACCAAATTAAATAGAAAGAAATTCAAAATCAAATAGAGGAATTGCTTAACCGAGGATTAATTAGACCTAGTAGTTCTCCATTTGGCGCACCTTTTTTATTAGTAAAGAAGAATAATAATACTTATCGCATGTGCATTGATTATCATGCCCTAAATAAAATTACTGTTAAGAATAGATATCCAATTCCTAGGGTAGATGATCTTATGGATAAACTACAAGGATCTGCCATATTTAGTAAGATAGATCTTAAATCTGGTTATCATCAAGTAAGATTGGATAAATATGATATATTCAAAACTACATTTAGAACACAATTTGGACATTATGAATTTCTAGTGATGCCTTTTGGTTTAACTAATGCACCTGCTACATTTAGTCGCATGATGAATCACATATTTTTGAAATATCAGCATTGTATTATAGTATTCTTTGATGATATATTAGTATTCAGTAAAAATGAGAATGAGCATTATGAACATCTGTCTTTAGTTTTCAAGTTGTTAAAAGATAATCAATTGTATGCTAATCCGAAAAAGAGTGAATTCTTCCAAACATAAATTGAATATCTAGGACATATTGTTTCATCATAAGATATTAAAGTTGACCCTAAAAAGATAGAAGCAATTTTAAATTGGTCCATACCCAAAAACGTGCATGAGTTACGTTCTTTTCTAGGTCTTGCTAGTTTTTACAGAAAGTTTGTGCAAAATTTCTCATTACTTGCATTACCTTTAACTAAACTTTTAAAGAAGGGTATTGTTTATAACTGGTCTAATAATCAACAAAAATCTTTTGATTTATTGAAACATGCATTAACCCATGCTCCTGTATTACAACTACCTGATTTCAATAGACCATTCTTTTTAGTAGTTACTGACACTAGTGGATCTGGAATAGGAGCCGTCCTTATGCAAGTTAATCATCCCATAGCCTACTTTAGCTGTAAACTCAAACCATCTGAACTTAAATACTCTACCTACGATAAAGAATTACTAGCTGTAGTACAAGCCTTACGTCAATGGAAACATTATTTAATGGGTTCTGAATTTATGATCAAAACTAACCAACAAAGCATTAGACATCTCCTTAGTCAACCCCAAATATTTGACCGATATATTAAATGGACAGCTTTCATTCAAAGTTTTCATCCCCTTATACAATATCAACCAGGAAAAGAGAATGTTGTAGCTGACGCTTTAAGTAGAAGACTGACAATTCATAATATTTCTGTGATATCATTTGATTCCCTTATCCATATGAAAGATACTTATTATCAGGATCTTATTTTTCAAGTTGATTGGAATAAATTAGTTGCAAATAATTAGATTCCTATTGATTCATTATCTTACAATAATGGATTCATGTTTTATGAAAAAAAATTATGTGTGACAGTTCCATTTAGATCATTTGTTTTGCATGAGATTCATTGTCCTCCATATCAAGGTCATAGAGGTATTATATCTACTTTGCGTACATTGACTGAAGATTTTTATTGGCCACATATGGACACTGATGTATCTAACTTTGTATCTGAATGTTTAGTTTGTCAACGAGTTAAAAGACACCATGGTAAACAATATGGTTTACTAATGCCATTATCTATTCCATCATGACCATGGGAATAGATTTCAATGGACTTTATTACTAGTTTACCTAACACTAAAGCTAACCATGATATGATTTGGACTGTTATAGACAGGTTTAGCAAACAAGCATATTTCATTCCATGCAAGAAAAATTTAACTGCATCTCAAGCTGCTCAATTGTTTTTGAAAACTGTTTTTACTAATTATGGTTTACCAAAAGTTATTATTTCTGATCGTGATTCTAGATTTTGTAATAATTTTTGGATTACTTTGTTTGCTAACTTAGAAACAAAGATTGATTTTTCATCTACATTTCATCCTGAAACAAACAATCAAACAGAAGCTACTAACAGTACTATTTTAGATCTTTTACGTACTTACACCATTTCAAAACCACACACATGGGATACACATCTACATTTACTTTATTTTGCATATAATAATACACCATATAGAGCTACAAATAAAGCACCATTTGAAGTTATTTATGGATATAGATTGCCTACACCTGCTGCATCATTATCAAACAAAATTCAAACTGCTGATGATATTGCTAACATGCATGCCACTATTTTTTATGAAGTTAAAGATATGATTGCCAAAGCCCAGCAATCATATACAAAACAAGCCAATAAAAAACGACAGGCTATGAATTTTAAAGTTGATGATTATGTTTCGTTACGAATAGAAAAACGAAGATTACAAAGTGTAGATAAACACCCAGTTGTGAAATTAGCACCTAGATTCTATGGACCATTCAAGATCATACACAAAATCAATGACAATGCATTTAAATTAGAAGTACCACAACACTGGAAAATACACAATACCTTCCATATCAGTTTATTACGACCCTTTAGAGGCCAATTACCTGTACACCCTATCTATGAAAACCCACCTTTGTTAGATGATGAGATTGAAATCCTTGAGCCTAAAGCTATTATATTTTACTGACTTTATGACAACTAGAACTGGCCGTAGATATTCTAGATATTTGGTCAAGTTTAAAAACCATCCTGTTGAAGAGGCCCAATGGATACACGCTAGAGACTTAAATGCTTTCCCCACTCTATTAGCTCCACATTGAGTTAATAGCAATTGAGGTCAATTGCTATCCCACCCCGGGGGTATGATACTAGGAGGCATATTCCACGGTGGATTCCGTGCCACGGTGGATCCCGGAGGTTTTACCGTGGATTCTGTAAACTTTTATTACCGGGGCTCATACACAAAGTGGATTCTTTGTGCGAGAAGTCGATGGGGACGCCTATCCTTTTCGGGCATTTTGTTAATTTTATGTGTACATGGGTGATTCCACAAAATACATATTTAATTAATAAACGTTTATGAGTTTAGAGTGCGCACTCGTGATAAATTAAGGTTAGGATTGATTTCTAACCAATTTATTTATGTAGCTGAAGACTGCTAGGTATTCACTTTTGTCGGTTTAATTGTATTATTTTACTAACGATTGTGAATGCTTCAGTTGATGTGTAGAGATAGCAGCGGTGGCAATGGAAAGCATTGGAGGATAGCGTGTATTCAAGTTATCGTCAATATTTTGATGGGCGCATGTCTTAGGCATGGCGCCTATATTTTGTCACGCTTATTTATCAAAGCGCTTGATATTTATTTATTATTTTTGTATGCCCATGAGCGCACAATTTAGATATTTGTATTTGGACATTTTATTTGGGTACGTTTGACTTCTTGGGAGCCCATTAGCTTTAATCCTATTTGGCACAAAAGTAAATGCAAAAGCTAAAGCGTGCTATTTTGTAATTTGGGCTATTATTTGAGCTTGAAGATGATTAATATATGAAATACATGCTTTGTGGAGCGCTCACACAAGGCATGGGGGGAGATTGCACCCAATCGGTCTCTTGTTCATGTCATGCAAGATTTCTACATTGATTTGTGTGCAAAAAGTAGAGTTCTTTTGTTCTTGGAGACCTTCTGACGCTCACTACACACACTTACGACATCCGATCTATGCACCATATGTGCAACCTTGCCACACAAGAAATCCAACAAGGAGAGTATGAGTTTGCATTTCATATTTAAGATTTGAATTCTGAGTTTTTTGTGTGTTTTTCTTTAGTTTTTGTTTTGTGTTTTTCCTACCCTATCAATGCCTATCTTCACAATCTCAAACCAATGAACTGGTTTCTTCTAATTTGGCATTCCTAGCCTAGCCGCATGCATTTTGGAATGCTAGCCACAAACACGGATGATTGGAATCCCATCAATCCCATCCACGCCCATGCACAAGCCTCCTATTCCATCACACACGGTAGGAGTATGAGAATCTCAACAGTTGAACCATCCTAGGTCCTGGCAACAACATAACCAAATTGTTGAGTCTAACGCATCAACAATCGAGACTGTTGATAGACTTCTATTGTTTCAAAAGTGCAACTCACTTTGGCAACAATCTCTCATCTCGTCTCTCAACACTCTACTCTAACTAACCAAGCATCCTCCTCTCCAACCCAAGAAAGCAAGAACACAAGACTAGCTTGAGTTGTAGTGAACTCACCTAACTTATCTTCTTGTGTTTGATGACTCGAAGGCTTGAAGATGGTTCCATGACCACAATCAACACAATCTAATGTTGTTACTCCTTCACGTCCACAACCAAGTGCACCATCGAGTCAAAGATCTAGTAGAGAAGATGAGAAATGCAAGATGATGGTGAAGAGCTTCACCTTCTTTCAGTCCCTGACTCAACACACCTCTCATTCTCTCCCTCTCAATCACTCTCAACACAATGGAAGCAAGATGATAGATAAGAAAATTTGAATAGAAAGCATGATTAGTCACACTAATAGAGCTTCTGCAATATGGATGTGCCAAAAGGGTCAATACAACTTAGGCCTCCCACCCTTATATAGACCAGGAATTAGGGTTAGGGTTAGGGTTTGCACCCCTTTTGCATTTAGGGTTTGCATCCCTTATTTTGTATTTAGGGTTTGTGCCCCTTTTACATTTATAGTTTACACCCCTTTTTGGCCATCCTACCCACTTTGTGGACTCTAGGCTGGCCAATCATCATTGCATGCTTCAACTTAGTCTAATGACAAATACATGTGTGCAACCCATGCAACACTTGTGGGTGCAATAAATACAAATGCGGGTGGTAAATACAATGAGCATGGGAGTGAGCCGCCCGGCTCTCAAAAAGTAATACATCCATGATAATGTGGTGATGTCCATAAAGTACACATATAATCCAAGTACCCAAAAACTAAGACATTGAATCTCCACAAAAATAATATCCACCAAAAAATAGTAGCTGACACTTCTGCTTTTGTAATCTTCTCAAAACACCATTAACATTGGCATAAAGCTTGTGTATCCTAATTGTTTCAAGGACAACTCAAAGTTGTGGCTCGTGATTCTTAGCTTCTTTGAGTAGACAAAGATGTCATTGAAGAATACAAGGACAGAGTCATCAAGATAGGGCCAAAAGATATCTTGTGTTAGCCTATTGAACGTTGCAAATGCATTGATAAATCCAAAAGACATCACGATAAATTCATAATAGTCGTATCTTGTGTTAAATGTAGTTTTTGGAATGTCTTCTTCTTTGATCCTTATATAATAATACCCTAATCTTATATCAATCTTTGAGAAGATATTTGCACCTTAAAGACGATCAGATGATTTGTCTATCTTTGGAATTGGATACTTGTTCTTGATCGTCATCTAGTTTGTCATCGGTACATTTAGATGTCTATGGGTCCATGCCCTGTCAATTTATGGGTGGTGCAAAGTATTTTGTGACGTTCATTGACGATTTTTCGTGTAAATTTTGGGCTTACCCCATTAAGCTTAAGTCTGATGTCTTGGCTGTATTTCAGAGGTGGCTTGCATTTGTTGAAAACCAAACTAGGCATAGACTGAAATGCCTTAGGATTGACAATGGGGAGAATATATGTCACGTGATTTTGAGCAACTATGTGACGAGAGGGGTATTAAGCATCAATTGACCACCCCCTATACCCCACCCCAGAATGGCTTGGCTGAGCAGATGAATAGAACCATCCAGGAGCGTGTACGCAGTATGCTTAGCCATGCAAGTTTACCATAGAGCTTTTGGGCTGAGGCAGTCAATATAGTTGTGCATGTCATAAATAGATCACCTTCTAGTGGTTTGGATTTCCAGGTTGCAGAGGAGGTATGGACTCGGAAACCTCCATCTTATGCGCATCTATGTGTCTTTGGATGTGAGGCATTCTGCCATGTGCCAAAAGACAAGCATACTAAGTTGGATCCTAAGAGTGTCAAATGCATTTCCCTTGGCTATGGGGATGCAGGCGAGATGGGTTACCGCCTCTGGGATCCGCAAGCGCGGAAAGTCATCCTCATACATGATGTAGTCTTCCATGAAGAAAAGATACATAGGCAGTCTGAGAAGGTGGTAGAGATACACAGTTTTATATTCCAAGAGGAGCCACATGCTCTTGCACAGCCAATTGGACAGCCTGCAATAGTAGTTGGTACACATGGCTAGGGCGTTGGACCGGCCACAGAGCTAGATGGGTCTATTAGAGATAGACATCCACCTGATAGATTTGAACCCTCGATGCATTATGTCTTGGTTACAGATGCAGGAGATTCTCTCACCTATGATGAGGCTATACGCAGGGGTGACAGTCACTCCTGGGAGAGGGCTATGCAGTCTGAGATAGACTCCCTGCACAAGAATATGACTTAGGATTTGGTTGCACTACCTTAGGGCAAGAAAGCTTTGCCATGCAAATGGATGTACAAGCTGAAAAGTACCCCTGGAAATCCCAAGCCGGCTTATAAGGCAAGACTTGTCGCTAAGGGTTTTAAACAGGAGCATGGAGCTAAATTTGATGAAGACTTTTCTCATGTGGTCAAGATGACCACCCTACGCTTGGTTTTGGCCTTAGTCACACAGCTTGACTTGGACTTGTACCAAATGGATGTCAAGACTGCATTCTTGCATGGGGGTTTGCATGATGAGATATACATGGAGCAGCATAAGGGCTTTGCAGAACCTCGCAGGGAGCACCTAGTGTGCAAGTTGAAGAAAAGTCTTTATGGCTTGAAGCAGGCACCTAGGGAGTGGTATCATAAGTTTGATGTCTTTATGCAGTTACAGGGCTACAGCAGGAGTGCTATGGATCCGTGTCTTTACAGGAAGAAAGCCCGTGATGGCTCCTTGCTTATTTTGGTACTTTATGTGGATGATATGCTGATAGCAAGGAAATCTCATGATGAGTTGGATGCTCTTAAATCTTAGCTGAAGAAGAGCTTTGAGATGAAGAATTTGGGACAGGCCTCTCACCTTCTTGGTATGTGCATTAAGCGCGACAGGCATCAGGGACTACTCTATCCCTCACAAAGGGACTACATTCATAAAGTCCTTGAGCATTTCCGCATGCACAACGTGAAACCTATTGGCTATCCATTACCTTCTTATGTGAAGGTTTCACAGGCCGATTGTCCACAGACAGATGAGCACAAGGCCGAGATGGCCAAGATCCCTTATACATCAGCCGTGGGCAATTTGATGTATGGCATGATAGCCACTCGTCCAGATATTGCATTTGCAATTGGTGTTGTGGCACATTATATGGCTACACCTGGCAAAAAGCATTGGGATGTCGTAAAGGGTATCATGAGATACCTGAAAGGCATAGCAGATATGTGTATTTGCTATGGCAGCTAGGATACAGGAGTTATGGGCTACATAGACTCCGATTATGCAGGACAATGCAGATAGTAGGAAGTCCACTTCCGGCTATGTCTTTACTGTAAAAGATGGTTGTGTTTAGAAGTGTTGAAACTCTTGAAAAAATAAGAGTCCATCCAATGTTCCATCATTGAAAATTAGTGCCAAAAATAGGTGCAAGCTTCACCCTCATCAATAATGAGTCAATTGAAGGAAGATTTGCCATGTAAAGTTTAAGATCAAGTAAGGTGGCTAAGGAGTAGAGCATGTAGGGTTAGAGATATTTGATGTTGACTATTTCAAGGGATTATAGTTCTACACTTTAAGGTGAGACCAGAAATAATCAATAATAGATTATTGTTCAAGTTTGGATATATGTATTCTATTAATTTTGGAGGTAGTCACATAGGAGGCACTTGGTTTTGAGGGAGAGGGGTAACTACCAAGGGAGAAGAAGCAAAGGAGTAGAACGTAAGGAATAGGAAATTTTAGATTTGTGTTTAGCTATCCCTTGTTTGGTGAAGCCAATGGATTATACAAGTTTTGAGGGAGAGGGGTAACCAAGGGAGAAGAAGCAAAGTAGTAGATTGTAAGGAATAGGAAATTTTAGATTTGTGTTTAACTATCCCTTGTTTGGTGAAGCCAATGGATTGTACATTGTTTTAAAGAGGATTCACCTACATGCCAATTCTAGTAGTTTGGATGTCTACTAAAAATTGGGCATCAAAGGTACTACAATGTTTAGGTTGATGAGGAGGGTGGTTAATGACTAGGCACTCAAGCTCTTGTTTGGAAGGAGTTGGTTGATGAACTACAACATCTAGTTTCCTATTGGTTGGAAATTAATAGTGAGGATGAGTCAACTTCTCTATCAAAGAGAATTGGCATGTACATGAAGTCAACATCATCCATGGTGAAGACATGAGCTTATTGTTGTTGATGATATGCTTTTGTTATTAATGCATAGTGGAGAAGTGAGAAAAAAAGAAGAGGAAGAGGAGAAGGGTAAAACAAAAGCACTTAACTCTCAACTCTCCATGAATGACCATGCACCTCAAGTTTATAAGAGAAAATAACACTCAAGAGAAAACAAGCTTTGCCCAATAAATTGCATTTCTCAACGAACTCCATTATGTAGTGAGAGTGTGTATATAAGAAGAACCCTAAAGCCAAAAATAATATATTGATTGTGCAATTTTTATGGGAAAATAGGTGTAAAAACCCTAGGGTGGCCATGAATAAAATAAAAGTAAGACTTAGCCCATTGGTTGTTTATAGAAGTCATTGGTAGACCTAGGAGGATTAGCAAGTGATCCAAATACATGCTACTTATTGTACTTACAGTAGTTGGCTAGATCAAAAAATAGCTTGTGGCACTCTCATGGCACCTATATTGCTCTATGACTCAATTTTCATGTTGTCTATGCCTTTCTAGATTTCCTTTTAACATATATTCATATTATATGTATATGCATGCCTTTCACAAGTTCTTTTAATATGTATGCATGTATGTATGTACTTGTAGATGTGTCTTATCTAAAAAGTGAAGTTACTATAAATTTGAAATTTATGAGGAACACACCAAATTAAGGAGCACTTTCTATTGAACACTTGAATAGACCTAATATTCATTGCTTAAAAATCATCAACTTTCCAAACAAGACCCTAGTGGTGTAATATAGAACCCATTGATTTAAGGGGATGGTAACTGAAAGAGATGAAAAATAACACTAGATTACTATTGCAGCAGCCGCATGGACCTAGAATTTTCACACAATTTTTTATGATTATATTCATTAGAATTTTCACATAGTTTAAGAAACACCTAGAATTTTCACACAATTTTTTATGATTATATTCATTAAAGCTTGCAAATAAGGTATATTGAATTGATCTATAAAGCATTCACCTTCACTAGATATTCTAGTAATGTATACACTGGGTTTTCAATTATCAACAAGATTATTATCATTTAGAACATCCATTGCAAAAGTTTGGGAATTTCAATATGGTTGCATGTATGCCTATGATTTGAAACATGGATGCCCTCCATGCATGTTTGAATTGACATCATAAATTTGTGATACCATTCTTTTAGCAATCATGACATGTAGAGATAAATAGTTCCCTTTGAAATCATATTTTTTAATGTTGTATAAATTTGTGTAACCAGCTATGTGGAGATGCACCCAAGGTTTGAACCCACGCATGTTTGCACTCACCTACATACTGTCACACTTAAATCATTTAAGCTACAAGTCCATTGTTTAAAGTTTTAGCCCTAAGATCAAGAAGGTAGACTAGGTAGTGGATAGCATACTTGAAGCTTGTGGGGTCTAGAGCCTTGGCTTATTGCTTCAAGACTTGGGATTTAACATAAGATACTTTTGTTACCATCTAGTGTTTACAATGTAGCCTGTAAATAACAAATCAAGATCACAATTTTGAAAAAGAGGAAATCACAAAGTATGTTTGTTAGTGAGAAGTCCAACACCCATTTTTTTGTGTACTTGCATAGCCCCATTGCCTAATGCCCACTACATGGCACCTAGTGGATGTATTAGGTCTCACTCATATATAATACATATATAGCACAAAAATGGAGCTATAATCTTTAAATGTACTCATCAAAATGATGTTCCCTCCAAAATATACACTTGACATAGGTGACGAGTTCACTAGAAAAGTAAAAGTAAAATACGGGCTATAAGCCCAAAAATGTGTATGACGTCCTGCAAAAAGCAAGTTTGGTTGCACATTACATTGTGAAACATGTGGCATACTATTGAAGTTGAGCGTTGGCTGTAGGCAAAATGTATATTGGGAAATGATAAACATTTTAATAGAAATTGTTCAAGCATTCTAAATGTCACTAGTGAAAGTGTGTGGGCATGTGTCTATATGCACTTTGGATCTATTTAACATTTTTAAATACATTTATGGTTGAACATCCCAGTTGCACTTGGAATACTAATCATTTACACTTGTTTTCACTCATTAGTAGTCTACGTTCCTTAAAAGTCAACAAGAAGTAGACAACCCTTGCAAAAGATATTTCTAAAATTCATATTGATTGGGTGTGCATCTTAGCTCCTTGCATATTTCAAGCATGGCATTTATTAGCAATGATTCTACATACCTATATTGGTGTTAAATTGCTCTACAAGCTCCCTTGTAAGCCTACAACAATGACATTTGCTAGCAACATGCTAATGTTCATGAATACTGACATTTGTTGGTGCTTGGAACTTTATGCTTATTTGCAGTAGAATTTGATGTTGTGTGTTGTCTGAGCATTCCTTACATTGATGTGCCCACTAGTGGTACAAGAGTCAATGAACCCATCTTTTGCAAGGAACACTTCCTCAAGTCCTTTAAATTGTACAACACTAATAGGTGAAATTGTGAAATGTTACAAAATTACAGTGCCGTTAGCCTTGTCCACATTATTTTGAATTCACATTGAATTAAATGTATTTTTATTGGTTATGCTATTGATAGCTTTTAGCAACAACACTTTCATCTCAATTTATAATATGGCATTTTATCTTGAATAATGTGCCATAGAATTTTGATGATTCATATGAGAGGAATAGGGACTCGAAAGACATGACGACCATTGGAGAAGGATGACCACAATGAGATGCAACGAGTTTATAGGGGGTGTGTGTGAGTTATGAAGGTTGCACATCCAACTTTCAACTAGGCTCTACATTGCCTTTACCTTTAGGTGCACTTAACTTTACATCACAAGGTGGGGGTGAACAATTACTAAATTTGCATTGGCATATCACTTGAGGGGGATCATTTGATAAAAATATAGGTATATCACATGGGTCCAAAAGAAGGGATTTTTTTTTTTTTAACATCTTTTACACATTTTTTACACACATAAAGGTGCCATATAAAGGGGTTGTTCACAAATTGGATAGAAAAGGGTGTGTTTTATTTAGAAAAATTCACAGATAAAGGTATTTTTAAATCAGACTTGAAGGCATGTGATATAAGGGATTTACATATAGTGACCCCTCTCGAGTGTATCATATGTATTTGCCTTGAGCATGAAGTTAGTATTTATGAGTGTGAAAATATGAAGAAAATGAGTTTGGCCTTGATGCTAAGCAAATTATATTGATGAATGAAAGGATTAGATGGAGGTAAGAGAGGGACTTAGTCTAGCCAGTTTTTAGTTGCACATGTGATTATAGTGTGTATAGTGTCACTTAAGGTAGTAAAGTTATGCTAGTTGGATTTTGAAACTTTAAGGAATTAGTAACTTGGGTCTTTGTGGAGAGAGTTGGACCTTGGAAGAAAGGTTTTGGGACTAGTAAGTTTAGGATTGATATGACATACATAAAGTATTCAAAGGCATGAAGGGGAAATCAATGAGAGTGTCTCTGAAGTAAGGATTCTTGAATGGGTAAGGTTTAATTCTTGCTTAATTTTATTGATTAACATTTGCATATCATTATCTACCTTATTTAGAAAAATAGAAGTACATAAATAGCTACTTGAGAGGGAGAATGCAATTCTTTCGAGGCAACAAGGTAGAGGGGCTAATGTCACGGCATGATATGTGTGCTACATAATTGGCATCTTTATCATATGTGAAAACGCTCCATGAGGGTTATATGCCAATTTGTTTCTTGCAATTTAATGTGTTATGTAAAACTTATAAGAGTTCTTATTGGTACAAAAAGAAGAAGGATCTCTGCTTAGGTGTTTACAAGGACCGATTGCACGGCACTTCTCTTTCCATGAGTTGCACGAAAGTTACAACTATTAGCACAATTAGGATGAGATGATGTTATAACACATTACCATGGAGATCAAGAGCGTAATATAACAATAGGTGACTACATACTTGGATTGATTTGGTTTAGGATACTACCATGCCAAGAACATTACTAGACGATGTGGCATAAACCTTAGAGATATGGAGCTTGTTAGGGATGGGTTCACAATAGATGTGGCATAAACCTTAGACATATGGAGCTTGTTAGGGATGGGTTCACAATAAATAGTGTTCCTTGGGCAGTAGGGCAACGTTATTAGCCTTGAAAAGCACTTTGTGATGCAACTAGACCCTCAAGGTAGTAGTAATATTTACGACACTTAAAGGGAAACATAGGGTACGACACTTTTAAGCTCCTAAACACTATCTTTACTCATACCACGTCCCTCTCATCGACATTTTAAGGAAAAAAGGGAAGTGGATACTCAAGTTGGAGGTTGCAAGTTGCTAAGGTTCAAGGAATGTGCAGATAAGGGAAAGCTGAAGGGCGTAATGAGGAGCTTGAGATGGATGGTGGATGAGGATCCGTCATGAAGGTTGGGTGGCGTAAGATGATTCAGCCTTAGGGCACGCTTACAAGAAGAGAGAGAGAGAGAGAGAGAGAGAGAGAGAGAGGGGTTCATTCGCACAGTCACATGCAGGGACTGCAAAGGGGGGAGGGGGGGCGGTACTGGCTTAATGGGAGTTTCACACACGGAAGTACATGAGTTTCAACTGCGGTAAAAATATGCGGTTTCACTACAAGGGGAATGTCTCTCTCTCTCTCTCTCTCTCTCTCTCATTCATGCCACGCTGGCAGGCCTCTGCAAAGGGAGCACATGCGCGATGTGGAGGATCCATGCTCTTTTTTTTTTTTCTCCTCAACTTTCAAGCAGAGCCTCTCTCTCTCTCTCTCTCTCTCTAGACTCTCTCCCCGCATGCAGGCTTCCAGCGAGAGATCTGGTTTGCAGATATACACAGAGAACACGAGAGAGAGAGAGAGAGAGAGAGAGAGAGAGAGAGCCTGCCTGCCTGCCCTCCCGCACATGCTCTTTTTTGGCAATCGCCTGTAACTATCCCGCCCCCCCTTTTGTACCTTCCCTTGAGAGTCCCCCTGCCCACCACCTTCCCGAGCCTTCTTCACCTTCCTTTCTTCTTTTCTTCACCTTTCCATTTCATCCCGCTTTTATTAATTCCCATACCCCTAATTTCCTTGGGTATTTTACTTGCCTTCCCGCTTCTCTCATACGCGCCTTAAAAGCGCAGTTGCGTACATAAAGTCAAACACCGACACCCACCCCCCTCCCCACAAGCCCGCACATTGCCTTTATGTTCCCTTCCTTACCCAAAGTCAAGCGCCCCACCCTAAGAGTGAGTTTCCACGCGATGCCCCCCGCCTCCTCCCCTCCCCCAGCCAATGTCAACAAGCACATCGTTTTCTCGGTACCAACGTTACGTTACATTTAGTTCTAGTCTCACAAACAATTTGACATTTAGCTTTTGTCTCACATATAACTTGAAATCTAGTTGTATCATGGCAAAACAATTTTCAAACACAAAACATGGTTTCCATATCAGCTACCTGCTTTCGCACTACTCCCCCAAAATGTTTCTTCTGAGCACCAATGCCCTTTTGTTCGTAGACAAGTGCAGTGCATGCATGTGCCTTGTTTGATACTAGTAGAAATTAGTTGAAACACCCACAAGCATGATGTACCCCTAGCTAATTTTTGTACCATCAAAGATAAACATGTGGCTTTAATGCCCTTTATAGTTTCGGAGCTTCATTCTTCTATGCGTATGCTATAGACCATGCTTCAACAAGCTTCTTGAGATTGGCACAAATGGTAAAACACATGAGATGGACATTTTGTGAGAACTTCAAAGCCATAATATTTGAACATTCACCAAAAGCCATCCCTACACATTAGCCTTATTACAATGGTTTTGAGCCTTTTAGATGAAAAACAAAACACCTTCATGAGAAACATTTATTAGGGCAAAACACTTCTCGATTATTACAACCAAATGAAAGAGTGTGAATGGCATGAAAGTTCAATTGCATGGTACAATAGCTTTTGCATCTACTGGTCATCCTTGTGTTCCTAGATGGAGAAGAGAGGGGGGAATTGAGACCCCCAATGGGGCATAATAGAAGGTCCTAAGGAATCACATGGAGGAGGAGTGGGAGTCGAAATCTTATGCCTCAAGACAAGCATGTGGTTGTAAGCTATAGCTTGCAACCTCCTACAAAAGTTTAGCACTAGGAGGAGAAATGAGATACAAACTATGGCAAAAAGGGTGCACATAGCAGTGGAGGCTTTATCTTTAGAATCCATTTGCAAGTGCTATGTTGATTTTGCTATTGGATGTTCATTATGGTATGTGTACCTTCTAAGGAGGAGTTCCTTTGTTGGTTCAACATTACTTTTATGGCTAGGATTTCTCTTGATCACTTAAAGTTCATTGAGAGAGGATATTATTAGGTGACGGTGGGATCTCAAGCTGAAAGAGATTGTGGGCTATAGGGGAAACTTTGCAACATCTTGCTCTTTGAATGCCTAGTTTGAGGTTGGATATAGGTAGTATATTTGCATGGAGAATCATCATCAATAAGCTACCTATAAGAGCAAGATTCCCTAAGTCTGCATAACTTTTACATAAATGTCTTTTCTATGATGACAACATTGAGGACATCTTTCACCTCTTCTAGGGGTGCAAATGGAGTTCTTCTCTTTTGAGGAAATTTCAAGATTAGCTTGTTGGAGCTAATCTTCATGATAAGGTCATATGAAACAAGCACCTTTGGCTATGAACATTTTCCACTTTAATCGACTTATAGAATGTCATCAAGATTTCTATCATTGTATTGAATTCAAGGTTACCCTAGGGTTATGGATAAGGCTAGATATCATTTTTCTTCTTTCTCTAATAGGCTTTTTAAAGAGACTTAGTCTCCTAAGAAAGTTGAGCCCTTGCATGTATTGTTACCTAAGATTAAGTGCTCTTTGAGGGCCAAATATCCGTTTAGATGTAAATAAAGTGCTCTTTGAGAGTTGAGTATCCTTTGTTGGGAGGTAAATATACCATATTGATATTATCTCACTACATTACCAAAAAAACAATGGTAAGGATGCCTTCACAAACCTATTATTGTAATTTTTTAGATAGAATGTGATCGAGTTTGAGAAAACCTAACTACAAACTTCTTTCATAGATATGTTTTACAAGAATGCTTGCATGCTTCACTCACGGATATCGTTCTCTTGCTCCTTGAACCATGTTGGTGCTCTTCAATTATCTTGTCAAATTGCATGTGCTGTTCTTTTCTTGTGTCTTGCTATTGTCCTCAAATGCACTCCTACAAGGACATTGATAAACAAATTTTCATTCATTAGAGTCATAGAGAGAAAATTTAATACTTTTCTTGAGATACACAATAGAGTATAGAAACCTCAACTATTTTATATAGTTAATATTATGACTGCCTACTTTACATCAAGTTCTAGCAAAGGTTTGTTGGTAAATGGATGTGACATTGGATTAAATGCATATGCTTTGCTTATAACTCTTTCAGAGAAAATTGTGATACATGATTTATCCCTTCAAGTTTCAATCTTCTTGACACGACAAAGCCAAAGTCTCTCATCTTTAACATCAACTCATGTCGGTTTTTATGTATCTTATATAAATTGGTTTTAATTGTACACAACAAAGAAGAGCTTTACAAGCGAGATGATCACTTTTGAGGAACTTGTGTTCAAGAGACAAAGGGAATAATCAACATTTATATACATGATAGGATGGAAAAAGGCCATTAGAGGCGATTGAATTCTAGTGAATATTCTCATTCATATTCTAGATTTACAAGAGATTGAACCATAATGGGCATACATGTTTGAATAAGGAAGCAACAATCAATTGGCAACATGAAGGAAGATGTGATAATGGTAGAATATATGGTGATACTTCAGCTAATTAAAACAAGATATGTGTTCTCATGGATTATTAATAAACAACAAATATACTCAAGCATGTATGGGTGTACACAAGATGAGAATATTAGCAAGAAAGGATACCACAAATTTTTTGAAGAACGTTGGTTTATACATGTTTAACTAAAGTTAGAAAGCTCCCAATGTTGTTTGCACATCTTTTATTGATCTCTTTTTGAACCTTATGTGTTTGCATCAATAATCATCCATTGGCAATGAAATAAGTACAATCCTTGATGTTACTTCCATTTAAACAACTTTTTGTAGAAGGCCTCATGCAATTTAATAATGTAGTGGTGCCTATGAGGAAAAGAGAAGATCGAATTAAGAGATTAGGCCTAGAATCTCGCACATACATGTCATATAGGTCAACATTATGTAATCACTCTAGATTGGAATTCAACATCATTTTACATTGACCTATATGATTGCACTTATTTTCCAGATTTCAACATCATCATATAATATTGACTTGTTATACAATGTTGGGATTTTAGTCTTTTATGATATTGTCTTGTTTGGGGAGCCATACTTATTTTCTTGTGATGGGTGTCCATAACATAAAGATCTATTGTGCATTAGAAAACATTATACAATGATTGAGGAAGAATATTCATCTTTTCGAGGTTTGTCAAACAAGCTATCCATTTCATTGATCATGAAAGAAAATGGAGCTTAATGATTTGTTCTATTTGAAACTAACCCATGTCCTTTTGGAGTATTCCTAGAAGAAATTCATTTGCAATGGGAAAAAATTATAAATGGCTATGTGGAAATGATTGTAGTAAAATTGCTCACATTCTTGGAGACTTGAAGCAATAAGATAAAGTCCTTTTGTTGCTTGATGATTATGTGAGGGTTATTGAGAGGGGATGTTTTATAATAGAGTCATGAGGCTTTTGAGAGAGAATGCTATGTAGTAGAACATGATATTATATAGCTTTTGTTGTAACTTGAACATCATTAAACCTATGTTATTGCTAGATAAGATTTGGTGCAAATATGATTGAGATTGATAATCCTTTAAAATGTTAGTTACATCCTTAGTTTTGACAAACTTAAAACTAAAGAAAAAAAAAAATAGCATCCTCCTCAATATGTTACCCTATGTGACTATGTAGGATACTTAAGCTATGGTGTTAATGATTTCATAGATATGATAAAGCCTTGATGGTTGATGATTTCATGGAGTCCCTATATGTTCCCTATTGAGTTACAAGGTGTTCACAAGCTCATATGTAAAATAGCAATAAATTTGGAAACTTGGACATGTTTTGCTAGAAATAACTAGAGATTTGCATGTTAGCAACACAAATAATGTAGCCAACAAATGGATATGGTTAGCTATGCTTATTGTCAGTACATAGCATCTCCCTAGTGCATTTTAGTTGTGAGAGTTTTGAAGATCATTGACCTATCAACCCCTTGTTTCTCTTCTTGGAGCCCCTCAATGTGTAGGTCGATAAGCTTGCATGGGGGGCCCTCATGTACAAAGAGAGTTGCTATCATGCACTAGTTTGCATAGTTAATGGTGCTCCAAAAAAATTAGGAGAAAATGACAAATACAACCATGAACATACATAAGTGTATACTAAGTTCAATGCAATATTGGGGATACTTTAGTGATTGTAGACAAGTCCCTTGAAAATGGAAGTTGAAGTCACTTGCCCTTGGCAAATGTTGATTATGGGAACTCATGCAAGTTACATGTGTCATGACACTTGGTCCTTAACCTTAAATTCTTTTGTAGGCACATGTTTCCAACAGAGCATTTTCAAGTCATTGAAGTTGAACTTTTCAACAATTGACACTAAATTAGTCAAAGCTAAGAAACATGAAGATCCTTGATACTACATTGGAAAAGACACCACATCCAAATCTATCCAACATTCTTTTATCAATCAAGAGCCCATTACATCAACAAAGAGACACCGATGTATTTAATATTGTAAGTTCTTTTCAAGCTTTTTCCTCCTCTTCCTCCGGGCTAGGGATGGTGCCATCTAAGTGAGGAGGCTACAACGTGCATGATGGACCTAGGGAGGATGGTGATTTACAAAGTTTGATGGAGGACACATTCACATAAAGAGGCTCTTACAAGCCACCTTTTGGTTTATAATGTGTTTTGTAAGGTGTACTTGTTATGATGCATGTTGTAGGTAAAGGGGCTCCTTTCATTAGGCCATGAGTAATGTGAGAACAACTAAAGGTGGGGAGAGAAGAAAAGGATGGAGCTAAAGAGCAAAGGGTAGTTTTCAAGAAAATTCTCTAAGGAGCCCGCTTCCAAGGGGGTATATAACTGGAGGATGCTTTTGTGTGTGTGTGGTGGGGGAGGAGAGAGAGAGAGAGAGAGAGAGAGAGAGAGAGAGGGATGGGACAAGCTAGGTAGGGTATCGGAGGCTAATCCATAGACGTAAAAGATTAAGACGAGTCGCTCGTGCGAGATTATGTACTAGCCTACCAAAAAAACGAGATGGGATTCGGGAAGGAAGGGGCTTGCGATGTCGATATGTGCCAAATCAGCACGTGTGAAGCAAATCTCAAAATGCAAAAACTGAAAACCCTCTCTCTCTCTCTCAATAATTTCTTTTTGTCACAAGTCAGGGTTCTCTCTCTCTCTCTCTCTCTCTCTCTTTCTCTTTCTCTCTCTAACTCAAGTGCAGTCTCAAGTTGAAGCTTGCCTCTTTCTGTACATCAAACAACATCAATATTACTGTTGCAGCCTCTCTCTCTCTCTGTCTCTCCCCCCCCCCCCCCCCCCCCTCCGCCTCCTATTTCATCAGTATACTTGTGATCCTTCTCTCGCCTTGCTCTCAGACCCTCTCTCCCCCCACCCTTCCAGACTAATTCTCTCTAGTCCCATCTTCTCGAGGCCCTTCGCGCAGCTATATCATCAGTTATGGACACAGAATCCGGCTGGACTACATACTTGGATCCGTCTTCTTCTCTCGAGAGTAGCAGCAGCAGCGACAATTCGGCAGAAAGCATGGCAAGGCACAGTATCAGCGCACAAGAGGCGGCCCAGGGCACCAGCCAATATGGTGGAAAATGCAAGGGCTGCGAAGGAGCAGGCTGCATGATCAGAGAGAAGAGGAAGGCAGCTTCTTCTGCGTCTGCGTCTCCTTCTTCTTCTTCTTCTTCTTCTTCTTCTTCTTTGCTTCCGGACTCCAGCACAGTGTCTGATGCCTCCTCCGGGCCTCGGCCAGAAGCTTGCAGAAGCCCTGTTGTAAAGAGACCCAGAAGAGAACTCCACCATCGCCTGCAAAATCGTCAGCGGGATCTCGAGGACACAGCCAACTCCCATAAGGTTTCATCTCCATCCCGTCATAAGGATATGAATGATTACTTGAAATTATCGCTATAAGCACAGCTTAATGACCTGCAAATTATGAGTGTAACGTAATAAGACGGAAGGTAGTGGCTGGTTAGGATTATCACTGTAACCGCAGCTTAATTACAAATCTACGATTATAAGAGATGGACTAATTGAGGCCTTAATACTATATATGCATAACCGTAACAAGTTTATGATCGAACGATCGCCCCTTAACTCTCTACTAATTATTATCTATCCCCGTGGCCCTTATCCAGGCTGCCTTGGATGCTGCCGTCTTACATAGGTTCAAAGTCCTGCGAGCCCTCATTCCATGTTTGAAGGAGGTAACGGTCTTATCATTTTTCATTGAATTACTGGCTAATTATATCTCAAATAATTTCATTTGCTCTACGTTTGAATTTAGTGCTTTTGTAGAACGATATTAGTTCTTGCTCATTTCTTTTCTAACATGTACTAAAGAAGTAACTCTTGATGCAGCTCAAGAAGGAGCCTAATGAGGAGGAGATGCTCAAGGTTGTGGTTCAGTATGTTAGAGCTTTGGAGTGCAAGGTGGAGCTCCTTCGGGATTTGCTTGCCAAGAGCACAACCTTGTTGCCCTTGAGATAGGTGCTCGGTCTATCAATCATGCTTGGGTATCGCGCATGACCGGTCATGGTAGAGTGAGCACACATGTCATGACCTAGTTGCTTGGTCATGATATGCCTTTGTTCCATTCCTAAGCAAGAGTTTCTCACATGTCTCTACAGTAAATTTCTCTATAGTGGATGTCCCAAATGCGGGGACATTGGCACTACATTTTGCCTTCCAATGGGTCACTCCAAGATGTGAATTCTCCCTCCTTTCCCATGCCTTGCCTTGTATCTAAGGTCCTAGTTCAGTTGGTGTAATGTCTCTCTTCAAAAGATTTGGTTCCTTTTTTTGTGGCATTGATTGCTTGATAACTTGCACTTGACTCTCGATAACTTGCAGAGGTGACACCCGATAGTTCATAGTCTTTCTATCTGTGCTAGAGTCAAATTGTTAAGAGTGTAAGAAGGCCCTCATTTCACCCAATAGTTCATAGTCTTTTTATCAGTGCTAGAGTCAAATTGTCAAGAGTGTAAGAAGGTCCTCATTTCGAACTAGTTTGCAAACACTTTTGAAAGTTAAATGTCAGCACTACGGTGCAAACAATGGGTCTACTTCACTTTGAACTCATACTTATGTCAATTTTAGATTTTGCTATGACAATGTAGCCATTGTGTATGCTTGTTATGAGAATGATCATATCTCATACATTTTGTAGTGGAAAGTTATCAAAGGACAAAACAAATGAAGGATGAGAAGAAAGAATGAAACATTCTAAAGGTGTTATGCTCCCCAAGAGTTTATTCTTGTAATTTCATGTGTATTTTTTTATGCCCATGAATTTGAACTATGTTGCTTAAGTGAAAGTAGCATTAGTGCCTTTAAAAGGCCACATGAAGCGTACTAGATGTATTTTAAAATCTTTTTCTAATAGAAAGAGCATAATAACCCCAAAGCACATTAGGCAAAAGTTGAGGTTTCACATCCTTATTCCAATAAATCAATATATTAATAGATTAAATATAGAAATTGATAATGCAATTTGGTGTGATGAAATTTATTGATTCCCCATTTTGTCGACACTAGAATGTTAAATTATTAGGGTTCAAAAGCTGAAACATCATTGGTCACTTTTGACAAAGTAGTAAAAAATTGAGCTGGAGTTTATCATTATATTTATAATTACTTCCATTTAGTCCAAATGTAGAATGCAAGGTCCTCAGAAGGATGAGGCAGAATATGCATTAGGGGAAATTGGACCTAGTCTTGTGTACAACCATTTTGTCTCATGCTTTATCATGTACAAGTTTTATCGAAGGTTCAAATGAACTTCACACCAATTTAATGTCTCTTGCCTACCTACCTATCCCATACAATTCACAAAACCAAACCATAGATGTGGACATGCTTACGCCAGTGAAATTAAATGATTATCCACATTAGGCCAAGATTTCTTGCATGGTTATATATGAGAAAATATCAAACTAGAACATGGGCTTTATTAAAATTCATTGGTTTTAGGAAAGCATTTAATGTTAAGATTAGAGTACCTAATGTAATAACATTAAAAAACTCAACATTGTGTTTATACTTGCTGTTACTCTCAACAATGGCATTTTGTGATTTGTGACTATTATAAATGATACTGTAGTTTATTTGTTGCACCATACTATTTGAAGGAAACCATGGTGATAGGAAAAACACAGCAGGTGATCATTATGTACTTTTTCACTATTGTAACACAACTTTTTGGTTCTGGCTGGAGTGATTACGACAAGCTTGGTATTCAACTTGTTACACAACCACCATACCATCTCTATTGTTTGAATAAAAATAGGTTGGTACAACAAGAAAGACATGGATCATAATGCACTTTTAGAGCAAGGTCACGTGTAAGTCAATTTGACTTGTGTGAGTTCATAAAGTGAAATTTAGGCTAGGTTCATCAACTTGGAGTTTAGAAAAAAATGTAATTGTTGTCAATTAATTGGAGTGCTCACTTAAAATGAGGGTACTAAGGTTTGCTTTATTCACTTGAAGGGACCCATACCAATGTACTTAATGAATATCAACGATTCCTTCATTCTCAACCCCTCAAAAAATATTATCTTCCCTTGGTCCTTTTTATAGGATCGCATCAGACATCAAAAGATTTGTCTAGTGCACTAAGGTTTGCTTTAATCACTTGGAGGGACCCATGTTGATGTGTTCAATGAATATTGGTGATTCCTTCATTCTCAAACCCCAAAAAATATACTCTCTTCCCTTCGTCCCTTTTATAGGATCATGTTGTTAGATATTAGAAGCTATCTAGTACATTACCGGAGAGACTACGAGTTAATGATCCCTCCACTCCAAGTCTATCTTGTAGATCATCTCAATTCTTAAGCATATAATGAATTTTGCTTGTCATAAAATAATATTTCTTTGAATTTAGAGAGCCTAAGTGGGATATTCCTAGGGGGCCATAGTTGAGTGAGGTGGTTTTTCATTCAAAGGGGGATGATACATATGCACCCTTTGGCAATAACATCATGAAAACTTGTTAACAAAAAAATTTATAATGAGCAAAGGTTAGATCATATTCATAAATACAAAAGCATCTATTATGCTTTGAAGGCTATTGCAAAATCTAGTGGACCCACAATTCTTAGAAGATTATTATCTTTCTAGTTAAGTAATTTTAATTAGGTTTCTCTTCTATGCCAACAAATGCAGACACACTGGCAAGCTTATAAAACAAGAGGTTTGAGAACTTGACCTTTATCTAAGGGTGATTCACATTTGGTATTTTCTTGCAAGTGGAAATTTTCACTTCAAATGAAGTGCAAGATGTTGTACATACAAAATATGGATCTTTCTTTCCCTGTAGCCTCATCACAAAAGCCCATTTGTTGCAATGTGAACCTAGCCCAAGATTGGCATTTTTCTTGTATTTTTGCTTTGTGTTTAGGTGAGGAGCCTTTCTAATTCAAAATGGTCCATTGGATGGGATAAGTGGGCAACATTAGTATGATTTTCCCTCAAAACCATGTATCACAATTTGAGAGGATGTGGGTTCCCTTCATTCTACATATGGGTCAAATTTCCAAATGCATTTTGGGATTGGTCTAAGAAGGAAAACACATATTCAAAATTACAAGACTTTTCATTAAAGTCATACTTAGGGATGCCACAGTTTAAAATACATTCTCATATAGGTTGAGAAGAATATGCATAGTTCAACAAAAAACACTTGTTTTTATTAAATGCAATACTATGTATTCATTACTCAGATATGTACAACCTGGCAAATAGGTTATCAAGCTCTTAAGCTAGTTTTAAGCTTTTAACCTATTGATTTTCTTTCAAGTCATCAAGCCAGACCTCCAAACTCTCATAACCTAGCAAGCATGCTTGTTTGAATGATCAGCATATTAAGCTACATAATCAAAGACTTGGACTTCATTACAACAAGACTTGTTTCTTGCCAAATTTCAAGCAAGGTTAGACCCTTTATACTTTTTGCAAATCCTAGTCAAAATTGGAGATGTTCTATCTCATAGCTTTAAAAGGGCTTGCCTTTAAGAGATTTTGTCATGCAATCGAGCTTTGGGGAGGCAACTTCCTAGTTCTTTCCATAAGGGTCTAATACTCGTGTAACCTCAAAGAATGTGTCAAACAGCATCATTGTATTTTTTTTCCTTTGGAAACTTGAAGGTATATGTATGAAAGGGGGAAAAAGGAGCAGTTACAAATGACTTTTGAAGCAAGGATGCACAACCTTGCTAGAAAAGTAATTACAAGAGGCATTGCTTTCTTGCTTTATAATCCCTATACTATGTGAGAGACATCTTTATTCTTTATGAAAGTCACTTCATATGAAACTAGATGGGCATGTTTGTTGCTGCATATGAAACTAGGTGGGATGTTTGATTGATAGTGTGTAAGAGTGCCATCCAACCTAGTATTTACAAAGGTAATGTGATGCTAGAAGAGCTACAATGATGGTGCCTCACCAAGTTGTGAGTGAGGATCGGTTTTCCTCATAGTGCTAATAGTGGGAGCTTAGCACTATTAAAAAGATGGGTGCTTCCCAAACATTTACAATGCTAGGAGTTTCAGCCAATCAGAAAGCACCATTTGTCCATTTTCACACATTCTTTGCGAGGAGGACAACTATATAGCCTTACTATTGTTTTCTACCATTAATGGAAGACTAAGGGAAGCTGCCACATGATAGGCACTCTTGAAGCAAACCTAATATTATAAAGCTGCATCAAGTGCGAGGTGGGATGGGGCTCTACCATCCCTAAAGTTTGAATAATCTAAACTTGGAAACATGGCCAAGGTGGTGGGCACTAGTCAAAAGGTTAATTTTGTTCAAGAGATATTTGAAAGGGGGGCCCGGGAAGGTTCAAGTGGGTGTTTATGAAAATTGCATGCCAAAGTGCCAATGATTGAGGGGTGGTGACACGCGGACAAAAGGACACATTACATACGCAAGAAAGAAAAAGAGAGAGAGAGAGAGAGAGAGGGAGCACCTAGAGCGAGTTGATGGGATGCAATGATCGGAATCCTTGTCTCTTTGTCCCGCGCGCATATTCAATGCCGCTCGCTCGCTCTCTCTCTCGCAATATCTTTGGCACATGGAGCCTTTCTAGGTAGCCTCCACATCCTGCAGCGCTTGTTGATCTTTTCTCACTCTGCCCCGCCCACAGTCTTTCTCCCCCGCCCCGCGGGCCGCCCCCCATCTCTCTCTCTCTCTCTCTCTCTCTCACACACACACATCCAAAAGGTCACAAGCTTTAAGATTTGTAGGAGATCTTTTTCCTTCATTGCCCAAGTGGACCACTAGTTGTCTTCCTTCATTGTCCTCACATGATGACACGATCATCCATCCCCCCCCCACAAAAAGCATCGTGTCACATGAGAAGCACCCTTGGGCTTCTTCCCACCCCTTTGACAATAGCCACACAAAAAGTTCTCGAGGGTTGATAGCTTGCTAGTGCCTACATTGCCACTCGGACTAACTACGCATATGTTTGCGTACATTGTAACCTTCCTTCAAATGTAACATTACCCACTCTAATTACTCCTTTCATTCCATTAGTGAGATAACTACCATTGCACATTGGTTGTTCGTTTTACAAACTCACCAGACTAGAAGCTAAAGCTCTCTTTTGGGCACATGCTCTTGCACAACATGTGGTCATCTTGTCCACCATCTTTATATACAATACAATAGATATTCTTTTGATATACAATTGCAATAGCTTGGTGTACATTCCAATACAACATAACATTTCTCCTCTCACAAGCATTTCAAGATTTCTATTAGCCTTTGAGTAGTTGATAGAAACCCTAAGGTAAAGGGGCCAATCGGAAGGTAGCTACAAGCAACCCTTCAAATTTTTAGAAAAATTGGCAAGTTCTTCAACATCTCTCCCATATCTCTTGCTTCAATTGTCCCAAAACATAAAGAAATAAACAAAACTCATGATGCAATATGTGTACAGATCAAGGACTCGTGTTGAATTTGTTTCGAAAAAATCAACTATTGAAGTCACACACATTGAGACATCGTCAAAAGCACATATAAGTGCCAAAAGCTAGGGGGATTTGAACCCTAGTCATCCCATGAGATAGCACCACATTGTTTTTAGCATGATCACTCCCCATATGAAGTTAGCAATTATCAAAGTTGTTAAAAAAGCATTCTCTATTTTTTGGAACTTACTTTTATTATATCAACATTCATTTGCTTTAAGGAACTTATTAGTATATCGAGTGCCTTAATAATATTGTATTCTTTGGGACTTATGCCTTCTATTAATACGCTTACTTTTACTCAACCTAAAAAGATTTGTTGTTGATTCTAGACTATCACTTGCACCTTACCATGTAGCTAGCTTACTAGCCAGCTTACATTAGAATCAATGAATGATGCAATTATCATGCCTCAAGTCAAATGTTAATAGCAACTTATGGAGCATCTCTTCAAACTAAGAACTTGATTGTGTTGAGCCATGCTATAGCAACAAGGTAGTGAGTTACGTTGAGTTTAAGTGAGGAGGAGAGCCAACGAAGTCATAATATAGTGGTTTGAGTTATATGGGTGTGTGAGTTCAAACTTGGTCCTTGTATCCCCTAAGGCATAATAACATACATATTTGCATCTAAAGTGAGGAGAAGATGTGGCTAGCAAGGGAGTGAGGAAGTGTTTTAGGTGTTCAATTTCTTGCAAGGTAAAATAAAAGTGAGAAACTACCACTTAATTGTTCACTTAGTGGCTCTATCTTTATTGGCAACGAAGATAACTTTTAGACATTAAGTGTACAAAACTTCTACTTTATTTGTAATATTCATTATGTCACAAGGATTCATTCATATGCTTTATGTCTGTCATGATTCCTCCTTTCTTAAATCGTGCTAGGGCATAACTACTAGCCAAAAATTTTCTAGCAAAAACAATGCATCTAGTAACAAATCCCCTCAAGACAATATATCCCAACGCAAAGCACAAAATTATCCCTTTAAGGCACTTTTTAAAAAAAGTACAAAAGGGGGTCTGCTCAAGGATTATTAGTAGAACAAAGGGGAAGTCTATTACAAGGCCTAAATGAATAATCAATTAGGAGGTCTATAATGAGAAGCATGTGTGACTAAAAATTAAAGATAGTGCTAGAATCCTAGGTCATGAGAAACTCATCTCTCATGCTATAGTCTCTAGGTCATCTTGTTGCCTATCCCACCTTCGTAGGAAGTGAAGTCAATATCCAAATTATCTCTATAGTTCATATATCCAATAAATTTATAGCACCACTACATTTGTTGGTCCAAATATACCAAGCATAGCTACAAGTTCCAGCTCATATGTGCTACTACCATAGGGAGAATGGTTTTCCTTAGATCTAAGGCTATTTGAAAGGTGGAGCGAAAGTGGAAGAAGCATGAGTAGAAGCAAGAGATATGGAGGTTCAAGAAAAGAAGAGAGAGATCAGTGTATGGGAACTACAATAGTCACAATATGTGACATGCCTGCCCTTATTCTATTGTCATGTAAAGAATAAAGAATAAAGTGATAATGATGATGGGCGCCCACCACTTGTAGTGTGAAGGTGTGCAGATATAATGTATAGAATGAATATAGGGTAGCTAAGATATAGGTGCCTTTACCCCTAGCAACCTCTTGCTTAAAGGTGAATATGCTTGACTAAGGAGCAAAAAAGAGAAAAGTATAACATGTACATAAGTATAACATGATGAGGAAATATGCCATCTCATCCTATGCCCATTATCTTCTAGAGGAAGGAATATTGTTCCACTAAGAGACTTTTAGTGAGAAGATCTATAGAATTCTCATCAATCGAGATCTTGGCAAGATCTATTTGTTTGTTCTCAATTGCCTCTTTGATAAAGTAGTAATGAACCTCAATATGTTTGGTCTTTGTATGGAAGATCAGATTACATGTCAACTAGATGACACTCATAGAGTCGAGAAACAATGTAGAAATTGTACTAGTGATGCCAAGATTTGCCACCAAATAACCTGAATGTAGGGCCTCTTTATAAGCCTCAATGGCTATAATGTACTTAGTCTTAGTAGTAGAAAAGGCTGTGCATTTCTACAATCTAGACATGCAAGAAACAACCCCTCTAGCGAAGTGAAGACATAGCCAAAGGTAGACTTCCTACTATATGCATGTCATGCATAATTAGAGATTGTGTAGCCCATGACTCTAGTATCCTAGCCACCATAACAAATGTACATATCTACAGTGCCCTTTATCTCATGATACCCTTCACAACATCCCAATATGTCCTACCAAGTGTAGCTATATAAAGTGCCACAACTCCCTGTACAAATGCTATGTTATGTCAAGTGACTATCATGGTATACATAAAATTTCCCACTATGGATGCATATGGGATATTGACCATCTTGGCCCTCTCATAATTGTTGAGAAACACGGATCTAGAGCTAGTTAGCTATAGTGGATGCAAATCAAACACACGATACATTATCAGAATGAGAGATTGTAACCCAAGTGAATTAGCTTCCAAGATAGATTAGCTTGGACTCATAAAAACAATATTGAGTAGCTCAAATTGATAGTTCCATTGCCTTGTACAGAGTGTCAACCAAGTACATGCCTTTATAGCTTTTTGGATACTACTATTACCTTCACTGTGCATATGGGATTCTAAATATCTCTTCCTATAGCTTTTAGAGCATACATCTTTTCTCATATTTTCCATACAAAGCCACTTATGGGAAAGTCTCTTTTGGGCACACATTTAGCCTCTATGGGCATACATCATTTGATTTCTCAATAATAATCACACTGGGAACAATTTGCTTAACTAACCTTCACATGAGAAGGTAACAGACAACCAATAGGATTACCATCTTGTGTATATAATCACTCCGGTACTTTGTGAATGTACCCCTTTTCCGGGATAAGTAGAGAAGTCCATGAGAGCGATTGTGCATAGTGCACATATTAAGTATGTGTGAGGTGTGCCTTCATCTCAAAATTTTTCTTGAGCTGAGTTTTTAAAGCATCCAATTGAACATTGATCACTTTCAATAATAATTATGTCATCAACATAAAGCACCAAGATAATAGGCTACCATCACATGCCTTCTTCGTATATAGACATAGATCCATATCATTGTGAGAATATCCTTGTAAATACATGAAAGTATCAAACTTATGGTATCATTCCATAGGTGCTTGCTTAAGCCCATAAAGACTCTCCTTCAATTTGCACAGGTGTTTCTTGCCCTTTTCCTCAAAGCCCTTAAGCTACTGCATATAAATATCCTCATGTAGGTTGCCATATAAAAAATGTGTCTTATATCCATCTAATAAAGATCCAAATCCAATTGAGTAACCAAGGCCAATCTCAAGTGTAGGAGAGTCATCTTGATCACCAGGGGGAATATCTCATCAAGGTCAACTCCCTTTTCCTACTTTAAAGCTTAGCAATCAAACTAGCCTTATAAAATAACTTGACTAGAGATATTCTTTGATTTATACATCCACTTGTATGGTAATGTCCACTTTCCATTAGGCAAGGAAACTAAGTCCCATGTATGATTTTTCTATAGTGAATCAAGCTTAGACTACATGGCCTTCTTTGAAGAATGAGAATCACCTCTATGCGTAGCTCCTCATAGGTAAGTGGCTCAATAGAGTTTGTCACCATGACATAATCCATATAGGGATCATAACAATTAGGAGGATGTGAAGCTTGAGTGGAGCATCTCAAGTATGGATGTCAAGTCTCTATGGTTTGTCCTCTCTGTCCAATATCATGGTCTTGCACAACAGGTGGATCTTGGGCTACTACATCATCAACAACTATAGTATTCTATCTCACTAGGTCTAGTTGTACTGTAACATGAGGCTCCTCTTGAAAGATCATCATGTGTACTTCAATCACCTGTTTTGGTCTCATATGCATATTTTTCTCATGGAATATAACATCATGACAATGGATAACCTTTAAAACTTGTAGATCCCAAAGGTGATAAGCCTATCTCATCTGCATCGCCATATCCAAGAAAGATGCATTTGACAAACTTCCAAGCCAACTTATTGTGCTTATCTTTGGGAATACAGTGTCGTGCTACTACACGGGTACAATGTGAAAAACTCTGGAGTGCATCATCATCCGACTTTCTTATTGATCAAGAGAGTCAATGATATCTGAGTCATTAGTGCTAGTGTGAGTGGCATGGATGGTCCAAAAAGACTAGATTTTTGGACAATTTTAGCCTATTTTAGATATATTAGATATTATTTATTATAAATATCCAAAAAATATAGAAAACTTCTAGATTAAGATGGCATGCAAAAAGCAAGTGGCTTTTTCAGCTAGTTATGGGATTTTCCATAAAAAGAAAGATTGGCGAAATCACGTGCTTTGCGATCGCAGTTGATAGGCCGAAAATAACACTTTGAACTAGAAGAAGAAGAAGGAGTGAATTGGGAGATATTGGATTAGGTATCCTCGGGTTTTACCCCCCCTTCGGAGCCAACAGAGCCATCCGATTTGTGTTCCAAGCAATAGAGATGAAGCTGTTGTTTTGATCCACGTTTTTGGTCTACGAGGAAGCTCCAAGAGATCTAATGCTTGGAGATTGCTTTTGAGTAGAGCTAGATAAGGGCTTCCAGGTTCTATCAATACAAATTGATTTGATTCATTGTGCTTTGTCTTTATCATGTTTACCTCTTGTCTATTCTTTTTCTTCTCTTCCATCTCCTATCTCTACTTTCTTCTATCTCTGATCCTCGGTGGATACGACCTTTCGCCAAAAACCCTTTCGACAACAATAGAAAGCCTCACATCAAAAGACTCACAAGTGTATATATGAGGGAGGAAAATTTACTAGACCATACCTCCTCTTCGGCTCTGCTCACCAAGAGCAGTGCATGGGATGAGATGCATGGTAGTAGTAACTACTTTAGCCCAAAAGTATTGTGGTAAGCCTAATTGACTACGCATACTATGGACTATTTTATGAAAATTCCTATATGCACTCTATAAAACCATTTTGGGGTGGGGTGTAATCATCAGAACTATACTACAAGACATTTAACTCCTCTATCTTCATATTGGAATTAGGCACAATATTGTGCTCATTAGAAGAGTTAGGATTATCATGTACTTTTCCTTTGCCTTTCTCATCGTGCCTATGGTTGTGCATTTTATGGTACTACAGCCATGTGACCTTGCTACCCACAATAATGGCATGTCAAAGGGGACTCACGACCGTGGGACTTACCATGAGATTTCCCACGAGACTTAGACTTGCCCTTATTTGGGTTCCGAGTCTCTACCACGAGTATTATTCCCATTTCCACCATTTCTACCTCTAATTGTAACTGCATGAGAAGTGCATGCTACATCAATATTCTTCCTATTTACTTCTTTTGGAAGTAAAGTACTCTCTAACTCATTGTATTTAAAACCATCATTATGAGGATTAGCACTCATAGCAATATGAAATGTATCCCATGCCATCTAATAGTGTGACATGGAAGAACAAAGACTTTATTTTATCCTCAAATTGAATGCCTTACGAGATAAGCTAGCTAAAAATAGAATGGAGCTCATTCAAATGAGTAGATATAGGGGTACTCTCCTTCATGCAAAGGTCCATAAACTTCTTCAACCGATACGATTCAGATGCATAACTTTGCTTGTCATAAAGATCACATATCTTCTACCATAAATCATATGCACCACTATCGGTCAAAATAATATTGAAATATACATGCTTAGACAAAGATAGTACAATAATAGACTTGCTCATCCAGTCATCTTTATCCTATTTTTTTGGCTTTATATCCTTGGCTTTCAATGGTCTAGCCTGCTTCATTTGCACCAATACCTACCATATTTGCATCTTCTAATATTGGAAGTTGTTACCATCCAACTTCTCAATGTTGATCATAGCTTTATCATTTGATGCATTGTAAGTACATGCCATTATGTTTGCAAATGATTGTAAAGTGCAAGAGAAGTGGGGAATAAAAGAGTAGATAGCTATCCACAAATAGTAGGCACTAGAGTGCTCAAACAAGACGCCTGCTCTGTCAAAGAAACCCCTCATAAATAGTTCTCAACATTATTGTCTATAAAACTCTAGTAAATGACCATATATTTGTAGGAAAAAAATCGCCAATGGAGTAAGCTCCCACTTCTAGGAAGATCCAGGTAGCAACCTATATATATAAAAGGCAACTAGCAGTGTAGGAACTAAGTATAGTATAACAACCAAGTACCAAGAACTGTCAAAATATATTGGGTGTTAAATACATGGATGCATACAATAATGCGTATCAATTATGATAGGTACAATGTATCCAAGCTCAAAAGCAAATCAACCCATAGTTATGAATCTCTACAATGAATAATGTAGCATAAACCAAAAGAGTATAAAGATTCTCCCATTGACTCAAAGAACCAAGCTTTACAATGTACATGCAAATGGCTCCCATTGGAAGAAAATTCAACATTTACAAGAGCATAACAATGCTCAATACATTAAGCACATACTATTTGGGAAGCCCAAGCATAGCAATGATACATCTGAGAACATATACATCCAAAACGTCTTCAATTCGCAAGTGAAGAATCATTGAACCAAATGGCTAATATCCAAATACATCCACTGGAGCTAAAATCCAAGGTTCAAAGGTCACATAAATATATCTAGGTATAAACATCAATGCGAGCATTAACATAAGCATATGGAAGACTCGAATATCATGTAAGCATGTTATACACAAAGCTTTGTAACTGTAAACTTGCTATCCAAATTAGAAATGTTCTCTTCTGTGTCAAACAGAGAACTAAAAACTACATAGAATCAACTTAGTACTTAGATTTGTAGTTCTTATCATGCCCTTCATTTATAGCTAAAGAACACCTCAATATGATATTGTACTATGTGAAAGTTATGGCCAAAATATGAAAGTGTTGTCAAGCTATTATAGTTGTCCATGACTTATGCAGAATGCTCTTTATATACACTCAAATGGATAGAATGGCTACTTTTTAGCTTATTAAGCAATCAATAAGGCTCAGCTAAGCTCCTCAATCAACTGGAACAAGTGTTAAAGTTAGGGAAGCCAATGCATACCTCAAATGGAATGAAATGGGATTGACATGAAAGCTGCAAATCAACCTCTTTTCCTAGGTTGAATGCAATGTTGATGAAGCTCCTCAAATGCGCATTTTGATACTAGTTGAAAACCTTGGGAATCTTTAATTCTTCTAACTCAAGTACTTGGATTTTGAGGACCTTTATGGTTCCTTTGAACTATAGTCCCCCTCTATGGACATAGAAGTTTAACTTCATGGTTTGTTAAGGCTATGAAGAGCTCTTATACAAGGAACTTGGAAGGGAATCCTTTAGGCATACACAATCCTTTATATACTTCATGCTTATGGGATTAATTCTACCTAATTTATCTTTTATATTGAGTTTGTATGAAGGGTTATACCTTACTAGTACGAGGAAATGACATTCCTTTGGTTAGGATGCACTTACTTTCCTCAACTAACTCTTCTATGACTAGCCCTTAATAGAATGGATATATGAACAATCGTTCAAAGTTATTTAACTTTGTCAAAACTAGCTATCCTTCTTCTTTCTCTCATGAACATTTAGGTAGTACTTAACTTGTTATTCTTATCTTCAAGAAAACCCAATGTCGTTTCAAAATTAAGGTTATAAACCTAATATCTATTTGGATCTAACTTCTTTAAGAGAATCCAAACTAAGTTAATCCTAACATCCTATTGAATGAGTTTAGAAGCACAACATAATATCCTATTGAACATAGAGAAAAAAAGGAATTCTAATGACTTTTCTATTGTAGAACTTTATTTGTTTCCTTGTCCAATGTTCATACTATCATCATAAGTATGAAAATTATGTTAAATATAATAGAATTATCATCCAATGCATGGATTTCTCCTATCATGGGAGGGGACACTCCTCTTGGAAATTGCCTCTTAGAGTATCAACCTTAGAATCCACCTACCTAAATTATGAAAAATCATAAGATGCTCAAACTCAAGCAGTTGTGTTACATGCATTACTATTCAATCAAAATAACAAACTGTTATTTGATGGATCAAAAATACATCTTAAGTATAAGGAAGGGCACATGAGCTTGACTTGGTGTGATAGGGTTTACCTTGCACCTACTACTTTTTGTTTTCTCTCGTATTTTGTCATTTTAGGGTCATCTTGAGTATACAAACTCGATGCTGTATCACTTGTCCCACTTTCTTTGGTTCTTTGATGGTTTTGATACACTTACAAGTCCTTGCACTTAGAATAAGGCAAGAGAAGAGAATGGTACTTGGATAGGCAATAAAATTATATAGGACTTTGATACAACAAACAAAAATATCCTTTGGCTTAGAGAAGAAATAGCTTTTTGTATGTGAGTTTGGGTGATGGATCAAGAGTGATAGGAGGGAAGGGTATATCTATTTTGGTGAAATTTGGAGAGTAAAATCTTAAGGTATTGAGGAATATAGTAATTTATTGGATGTGAAGTGGGATGTCAGGGGAAATGGAGAGATTTGGAGGGACAAAAATGGTGGATGTTTGATGAGGTAGGAATTGGCAAGAGTGATGGATGTTGGTATTCCTTTGAATCTTATGCTTCTCCTTGCCTTTGATCTCCCTTCTTCTTCCCTCTCTAGCCTTGCCTCTCTTTCTCTTTCTCTCCCTTCTAGTATCCTCACTCTCTCACTCTCTCCATCTCTCCTTCATTCTACCTTTTTCTCTCTTTCTCTCTCCTCTTTTATTACTTCTCTTTCCTCTCTCCCTCCCCACCTCTCTGTCTCTTTGAAGCATAAAATGAATAGTGATAAAAGAGTTAGTAGTCTTTTGATTAAGGCCATTATATATCCTTACTGTGCTTTTCATTTTTTTATTGTTTCTCTTTCAAATTGATTGCTAGAGTTCTCATTCTCTCCTTGGCTCCCTCGGTATGATCACTACCTTAGGTTTAAGGGATTGTTATGGCATGCACAAAGGAGGAGTTTGATGATCTCGATAACAACATTGATCACAAATCGTTGAAGATGATTGTGTATTTGTAAATAAATAAAAAACTAAGGTTTTAGCTTTTAGTTTTTAATTTTGCATAAATTCCTATTCATGTGCAAGATACAAGGATATGACATCCTCTCCCCCTTAGAGGAATCAAGATTCCCTCGTGTCAATAAGAACTAGGGATATTGTTTACCTAAAGTATCTTCATCAATCCAAGTGGCGTCCTCTTAAAAATTTCTTCCATGGATGAGGAATTCTTAAGAGTTCTACTTCTAAGGATCCTCTCTTTTACATAAAGTGATTTGTTAGGGTGAAGCTCAAGGACTCGTTGGCTTGGCATTACAATTTGCTGATCATCAAGGAAATGCTCAGGATTGGGTGCATTGGCTTTCAACAAGCTAATATGAAAAACATTGTGGATTTTAAAATTCTTGGAGAGTTGCAACTTGTATGAATTAGGCCTTGAGAACTTGAGGATCTTTGAGGGCCTAGAGTATCTTGAACTCATCTTCTTGAATTCTCCCAATGATAGAGACCTTGTCTTTGGGTAGAAATGAAGAAAAATATGTCTCCTTCTTTGAAGATCCACTCTTGCCTTCTTAGATAAACATAGGCCTTTTGTAAATCCTTGGTTGATTGAATATCTTGTCTCATGGTTTTAACTTATTTATCCATTTTAACCAACATCTTCTTAGAGGCTTTCACCTTTAGGGTATGATCATAAAGTTTATTGTGAGACAGTCTTGCCCATACAAGGCCTGGAAAGGGGCCTTCTTGATGCTTTGATAATAAGAGGCATTGTAAGAAAACTCTACTAAGGGTAGATATTGTGTTGTTTAGGTTCTCTACAATAGTATACCCTAACTATGTCTTTAATGACTTGATTGAACAACTTTGTTTGGCCATTAGTTGAGGGTGGTGAGTTATATTGGAGAAAATCTAGGCTCCAATGGCTTCAAATAGACTCTTCCAAAAATGAGAAGTAAATAGAGAATCACGATTACTAAAGATCCTTTTTGCTAACCCATGGAGTCTAAAAATATCATTTGCAAAGATCCTTGTAATATTTGAAGGTTTATAGTTTATCTTGATGGGAAAAAGGGAGAAATCTTTGTTAGCATGTCCATAATTACCATGATAGAGTTGCATGTTGGGTGTTAAAGGCAGGCAATGCCTAGTCACCTACATTTAACTTGCACTTTTTGCCCACACTCATGTATACTGTAGGTGGCGGCTACCCATCATTATCACTTGATTTTTATTCCTTTTTATGACAATAGAATAAGGGAAGGTAGGACACACATAGTAACTATTAAAGTTCCCACATACGGTCTTGCTCTCTCTTCTTGCTCCAATCTCCATAGCTCATGCTTTTTTCTTCCACTTGTAATCTCATTATTGCTTAGTCTTTCCACCTTTCAACTAGTATCAAAGTGGCCATTCAAGGAGCTTCATCAACATTCACTTCAGCTTGGGAAGAGAGCTTCAATTGTAGCTTCCATGGCAACCCCACTTCAGCTCATTTGATGGACATCAAACCTCTCCTCCATCTCATCTAGGGTCTTCCCAAGACTTACCTTGCATTGCCAAGTGATTCTTGACCTTTGAAGCAGTTATTAGCCCCTCTCACACTATTTGTGCTAGTTGTCTAGGCTAAATTGCTCCAATTTGTCTAGCTCAAATTCACCTCCAACTCTTGCCTATGCATTGGCACACCTTGGGCACTTGCTCTCAAGTAGTTTGGCTTGATCTTGAGCATCATTTGAAGAGGTTTAAGTCAACCATTGATTCACAATTTAGAGCAGACTGTTGTTGACTATTTGGGGTAGCATATAGTTGATGTTTTAATGCTTCATTGATGTTTATGGGCCAAGTTCATGATGCTCAGATGATGTATTGATGCTTGATAAAGCTTGTTGGATTGATTAGACCTTTCTTAGCTCAACATTTGGAAGGTTTATTACTATTATATCCTATGGGCAAGAAGCATACATAGTGAATGCTTATCTATTGATGCCTACATGATCTGTGGGGATGTCCATTGGTTATATAGATGTTTGCCATTGATGTATATGCATGGTTATGATCTGATTGATCTTTGAGATTTGATCTTTCAACTTAGTTACATACAATTTGTAGTGGCTATTTGATTTAGTGGTTGCTTCATTGATTTTCAACTCCCAGATGTGTGCTTGATGTATCTTGGGTTTTTGGATGCTCTGAGCTTTATATATTGAGCATGGTTTGGTCTTTGGCTCTTCAAACTTTTGTCTAGTGGGAGTACTTTGGCATTTTATTTATAGAGCTTGGACTTGAGTTAGTGGGAGACTCTTACATGCTCATTGGTTACACATACATTGTCTTTGTAGAATTGATGAATGTGGGGTGATTTAGATTTGATTTGATACCCAACACTTACTCCTATTAGAAAAGTTATTAGTTGACATACTTTGGTTCATACACACAAGTAACTTGTAATACTTTGGTTCTCTATAGTAATTGGTCTTGGTACTTGGAGATTTATGCTCATTCTTGCATACTCCTAGTTACATTTTCAGCATAGTTGCTACTCAGACTTCCTTGCTAGTGGAAACTTGTATTTTTTGGTATTTTGGCTATAGTTACATACTCTTTTATTGTAGTCTTATGGAAAAAAATGTTGAAATTTAGTTTTGAGTCAGTTTGTTATTTGACCTAGATATAGGAAGGTTTGGTTCAAAAGAAGCAAATTATACCATTGAAGACTAAAGGGATAAATCTTGAAGAGTATGATGTAGAGGCTTGGGTAGATCTTGATGAGTTATGCAAGGTCACTATCATTTGTCTTTATCAAAGCATGTTTACTTTAATGTCATTGAGATTGAGGGTAGTGCTTGGGAGTTAAGGGAGAAACGATGTAATCTTTATAATAAGAAAAGCTATGCTTTGCAATTGCATTGGCTTAACAAACTCATGGATATTTGTATGAAGGAAGACATTGCTATGTCTTTTAGTTGAATGAGTTTCATTTCATTTCTAGCTAGCTTATTTCATAGGGAATTACCTTTGAAGAGAATGTTAGGGCTATGTTCTTGCTTGTCATTCTCCTTGAGTCTTGAGATACTTTTCACATTGCCATAAGTACTAATGCTCCTATATATGGTTTTAAGATCAAGGATGTAGAGAGTTCCTTGCTTACCAAGAAATTAAATAGAAAGAATATTGATGTAGCCAACACCTCTCATACACTCACTATTAGAGGTAGTAATGATGGTAGATAAGATAATGACTGCCATGATAGAGATGCATAGTAGGGTAGATCAAATTCTAGATCTCGTGGACAAGGTCACAATACATCCCATGACTCCAAATGATCTCTTACATGTCACTATTGTGAGCAACAAGGTCATATTCAACTACCATGCCATAAAATGCACCAAAATAGGCAAGATGAAGGTAATGAAAAAGTGTAGGATAATGCTAAGACTTCAAATGATTGTAGCATTACAAAGTCTATTGTCAAGATTGAGGAGATAAATACATTGGACTACAATTCTAATGAGTATAATTTGGTTGCTTTGTCACTTGATGTCCAGTTAAGTGATACTCAGTCATCTTTCTCTCTATGTTAGTTGCTTGATTCGAAGGCTTCCTTTCGCGAGACCCCACATTGTGCTTGATTCTATACCTATTGTCCTATGACACGTCCTATGAGACTAGGAGATGATCATGTTTGTGATATTTTTGGTATCGGGGATGTTCGTTTGCAGTTTGCTACTGGTACTTCATTTGTTTTACATGATGTACGCCATATATTGAATTTGACTAAAAGCCTTATCTCTATAAGATAGTTGGATAATTTTGGATATTATGTTTCCTTTGGTTATTTCATATGAAAATCACTCATGGAAACCTCATTTTGGCTAGAGGTCCCAAGACTGGTAGACCTTATCCCTTACTTATATCTGTCTCACTATTGATCATATTTTAGCTATGATTGATCTTCGACATATATCTCTTTAGCATCTGGGCATATGTTTGTAAAAGGAATAAAAGTCTTGACTCATTTGCAATGTCTTACATCCCTAATATTTTTATGTTTTGATTCATGTGATCATTGTTTATATGGCAAGTAGACTCGTAATACACATAGAAATTCTAGCATTATGTGGACGGATGAGCCTTTGGCTCTAGTTCATTTGGATGTTTCTTAGATTTTTCCACTAAGTTCTATTATGTGTGTCATAAAGTTGTTTATGATTGAGATTTGATTTGCTAGATTTGCCATGTGTTCCGCTTCGTAACATGTATGCCATGATAGCCACTAGACTTGATATAACATTTATAGTGGGAGTTGTGGCTCGTTATATGGCAACACTTGGAAAGTGACATTGGGACAGCATGAAGGGTATCATGAGATACCCTAAGTAGACTTGTTCCTTTGCTATGGTAGTTAGGACACTAGAGTCATGGGTTACATAGACTCAGATTGTGTAAGCCATGTAGATAGTGGAAAGTCCACCTCTAGCTACATCTTCACCTTTGCTGGATGTGTTATTTTTTGGATGTCTAGGGTGCATAAATGCATTGCCTTGTCTACTACTGATGCTAAGTACATTGAAGCCACTGTGACTTGTAAGGAGATTCTATGGTTAGAATTCTTGGTTGTAGACCTTGGTATCATAGATATGACTTTTACATTGCATTCATAGTCCGGTCTTTCCTATGAAGACCAAGCATATTGAGATCTATTACTACTTTATTAGAGAGGTGGTTGAGAACAAGCAAATAGATATTGTTAAGATCTCCACATATGAGAATTTTGCTAATCTTCTCAGTAAAAGTATCCTAGTGAAACACTATGCCTTTCTTAGGAAGATAATGGGTGTAGGATGAGAAGATGTCTATTTCTCATCTTGTTGTACTTATATTTATACATTATATTTTGTTAACTTTTTCTTGTTTCCTCCTCACTCAAGCTTATTTTCCTTTAATTGGGAGGCCATTGGGGGTTAAATACCACACGTGTGTAGCCACTGTCGGAGGGGTTTTTGTCGAAAGGTCGAATCCATCGAGGATCAGAAGTAGAAGGAAGTAGAGATAGGAGATGGAAGAGAAGATAGAGAATACCCAAGTGGTAAACACAACAAAAACAAATCACAATGAATTGAATCAATATGTATTGAAAGAACCTGGAATCTTTGCACTACTCAGAAGCAATCTCTAGGCACTAATTCTCCTGGAGCTCCTTCGTAGACCCAAAAACGTCGATCAGAAAAATATGCTCTTTCTCTCCTGTCCGAAACCAAATCTGATGGCTTCGTTGGCTCCGAAAGGGGGATAAAACCCCAAGACAATTGATCAAGGATCTCCCTGATCTCTCCTTCTTCTTCCTTTAGTTCAATCTACAGTTTTCAGCCTGTTTACAATGATTGCGATGCGTGGGATTTCGTCAATCTGTCCTTCTTGTGAAAATCCCCTAATTGGCTGAAAAAGCAACTAGCTTTTTTGCATGCCATTCTAATCTAGAAGCTTTTTCTAAATTTTTTGGTTTTTTATAATAAATAATATCAAAAATAGGCTAAAATTATCCCAAAATCTAGTATTTTTGGATAATCCATGCAACTCACACTAGTACTAATGGCTCAGATCACATTGACTCTCTAGATCAATAAAGAAGTCGGATGATGATGCATTCCATACTTTTTCACACTGTGTCCTCATAACATCACGACACCGCCCACATTTATCTTGTGATTACTTCCCACATACTAGTATACTATAGGTGGCAGCCACCCATCACTATCACTTTATTCTTTATTCTTTACTATGAAAATTAAGGGAATCTAGGTCACATGTAGTGATTGTTAGAGTTTCCATATATGGTCTTGCTCTCTCTTCTTGATCCAACTTCCATAGCTCTTTCTTTTTTCTTCTATTTGTACTTTCATTCTTGCTCAACCCTTCCATGGGTACCTGCGAATGGAGAATCATGGGTTTCCCAAAGTATCTTCTTTTTGACTTATTGATTTGAGGGAGGTCACATCCTTGACTTGAAATACATAAGTCCTTTCTCAATGGAGAAGTCTTGATACTTAAACTTTAACTTAGGGTCTTGCTCCTTAGCCGGACTTCTGTTTGCAACCATAGGTACTTTGGGTATTTAGACACTTCTTCCTTTTCCATCTTGATAATATGATTTCCTAGCATTGATACTATGTTGCCTAGGGATTTTTCTTTGGAAGTTCTTTTGAGATGAGGGCATTGAGGAATACTTTATGACTTAATATGCCAACAACTACATTCTCCTTGCTTTTGACTTGAGTCATATTCTTGAAAGACTTTGATCCACCATCCTCGTTGCATGTTTAGATCCAACTAGGTAAATATCTATTTTAGACTTTTGTGATTGGTGAGACTAAGATAGAATTCTTTTCAAGTAAGTACTGTATTTATAACTTGGGAGCATGAATCACTCATGATAGCTCTAAATCATGTGTAGTATATTTTTTCTCATGCTTCTTCAAATTTCCTGAAGGGTAGGCCACTAGATGACCTTCACGCATGAGTACATAGGCCAATGTTTTAGAGAGCTAGCATATGTGTGACAACCTCAAATTGTTAGTTCAAGTCACAGAGCTTTAATATAGGATCTACTACGAAACTTTCTTTGAGATTTTCAAAGCTAGATTACTCAATTAGAGTCCATGCAATATGCATTTTCTTCTTGAGAAGATTTATGAGGGGTGTAGATATCAATGCATAATCCTTGATAAAAACTTGATATAATCAAGTTAAGCCAAAAAATCTTTGTACTTCCTTGTGACTGATTTTGGAGGTATCCATTATTGCACATCTTTGACATTCGCTAGGCTTATTGCAAGTTGCTTCTCGGATACTATACATCCAAGATAATCTATTTACTTCTTAAAGTGTACACACTTTCTTTCGTCTTAGCATGTTGGGTGCTAGATAGAAAGTGAACCAAATATAGTAGGTGGAACAAGTGCCGAGGAGTTAGGAGTCGCATATGCCTTTTAGTTTTTTCTCATTTCAAATGATTAGAGTCTTAAGATCCGGATGCCTTTATTATTCGATAGTTTTGTGGAAATGACTAATACCTAAAAGCTAGATTGTTTGCGGAGTTTGAAACAAGGTGATTTTATTGTTCAAAACTATATTGCCCGATTTTGGGTGTTGTTTGGCAAAGTTACCACTTTGGCTAATAAGCTAACAGGTGAAATACTTCACTCTATGTACATTCAAGGATTACAGTGTGACCTCCCTCACACACTAGCTATAGAGAAATTGGTATTGCATGATTTGAATCTTTCATGCAACAAGCTATTCAAATTTAAACATTGAGGAGGACAAATAGTGATGAAAAAGACTCTAAGGAGGAGGCAAGAAAGAAGCCTAACAAGTCTAGGAAGATGGACAAGGACCGCAAATTCTTAGTGGGTACTCACAAATTTGCCACAAAGACCCTATGGTGTACCAAATTCAATAATCCAAGAGACTTGCTAATCAATTGTAGTCTCAATCAATGCTAGTGCAGAATTTGCAAGACTTCAACTCACACTATAGAGGTTTGTCAATACAATTCACATAGTTCGATGGCACGCTAGGGGATGGCAAGGCATGAGAGGCAACACGCTTTGCCAATTGGAGTGCTCCAGAACCATTAGTGGCATAGGTTCCAATAGTGTGAAAAGATGCCGATCTAGAGCATTGCAGATGCTATGGCGGATGGAAGATGAAGACCAAACTCATGATGGCATAAACAAGTAGAGACAAACTGTTACACAAGTGAATTAGGTTTCAAGATGGCAGCTTGGACTCATAAACACAATCTTGTGTAGGACTGACAAAGACAAGACACTTAATTGAAAGTACAAAGCATCATCATGTATTCATTCCATATGAAAAGTGGTAGTCAAGTACAATGCTTTATAGTTGCTGGATGGGTAGCAGTTTTCCCTCTCTATGCATATGGGATTCAATCAGCCTATGTGTCCTAAGCCCAGAACTGCCTCATACAAAGAGGCCATAGTAGGTGTGATTGAAAATATCTCAACACCCCTCCTCAATCACAACCAAAAAGTACAAAGTGTGTAGAGTCTTTAGTGAGAGCAACACCTGCAAAGTGTGGGCACACCATAAACATGGCAAAACACCAAAGGCTGTCGTAGAAAAGGCTAAGTGTGGGTATCACAAACATGATGGTCATCCAGAGGCTATAACAGGGGCCTCATAGAGGCTATAGTACAAGGCTACATGAGGAGTTTACAAGCTTATGTAAGAAGCATTAGGGCTAGACATTACAAGGCTAAAAAAGTCAGTAACAAATTGGGTCAAGGACTAGTAGGCCCATGCAGTTTTCAGCATTTGTTTTGACATAAATCTTCAATTCATTGCAGTTCTTCTTGTCGATGTAGTCTAGCTTTCTCTTTTTTATCTTGTACTTGTTTTTCACTTTGCTTGCAGCTTCAATGTCCACCGCTTCGATCTTTTGGTACTCTGGGTTCTCCTGGGCTTACATTAGTTGAATTATTCTTCATGTCCATGTCTCCCTCAAGCAAGGGAATCATCTTTTTTGAAGAAGCAAAGATGTCTTCAATGTCTTCTAATGAGATCATTGATTGTATTGGAGTGTAAACAGCTTCATTTGTTCCTGCAAAGTAGAATAGACATTTGTCCAATGTAGTATAAATGAGTAACAATAAGCATGCTACTTCTTCTGAATGAGTTCCACATTAAGGTGTAAAATATTACACGGCGTAGCGAACAGAATCTGAGAAAGAGATAGAGAGTACACAACAGATAAGAGGAGAATCAGTAAATTCTTTAACTTCAAACAACTGATACAAAGATGGCTCTGTCCACCCGTGCACTTCCACTTTGTGAAGCTTAGATGGCGATCTAGACAGAAGATAGGTGAAGAGCTTAAGGCTAGCTGGAACAACAACTCTGACTGGGTGAAAGATGAGTGAGAGATGGCTGCGAAGGGGTTTAGCTTTTATATCCCGCGAAGGTCGTTATGTCGGCCTGTTGACCGACCTACCATATGAGCCTCCACCAGTCGGCTAGGGAATATTCCCTTTACCATCGGGCCGGGGGCGCTGCCCCCGGACCCTCGCCAGGGGGGCCGCTAGCCCCCCTAGGACCCCCCCAGCCAGAGGCCGCTTCCGCGGCCCCCGGACCCCACAATAGGGGCCCCTTTTAACTCCCTTACCATGCAATTCAATGCAATGTGCCTCGAGTTGCTACTAACTTAACCTCTCCGTCTAACCCAAAGATTAGACCTACAAATGGTCACCTTTTTGCCATCCGGTCACATAGATCTCATTTGATATACAAGTCCGGACTCCACCAATGTCCGGGCTCGCACTTGGCTTCTCCTCATAATGGGGGCCTTACAGCTTTGAGCACCATGGATCATTGGTAGCACCTTATGAGGGTGGGGTATTGATCATATCTAACATAAGGTCTTCATAATTTCCATTGAGAATTAGTCTTGAAACTCTGAAACTTTTTAGCAATAGAGTTGAAATCTAATGTGTCAAAAGACACAAACAATGGTAGTGTGAAAATACACTATATAGGTTCTATGCTTAACACTATATAGGTACTATGCTTGAACTTGATGTTGAGCTTAAATGTCTTGTTGCTTGCTCCAAATCTTTCCAGTCTGCAAGATCTCCCCTCCTTACTAATTTTTTGGTCTGGTTAGGTAGTAGATTTGAGTGGCAGGAGCTCTAGTGAGCTTGAGAAAGTGTAAAGGATGAAATTTGGAGCTTTGGCTATGGAGTCCACACTCTAGGGTTTGCAACCCATCTGGTTTTTTCGTCACAGCCGCGCGTGGAGTGGACGATTTGATCGAATCTCTAGTGTAGAGGTGGCTTGAGTAAGGGGCTATCAAAGCCCTATGGTTCCAGGATAGGGCACACAGCAAGCGGAGCACACAACTGTACAACCAATTCGCAGGCGCATAAATGGACAACGAAGTGCTATCTCCAGAATGTTGGGCAGGACGATGACCAATGTCATGCTGTTATGTGATAGGTAGCAATGCCCAGAGCTAGGGAGAAATCCCCTAGAAGAAAGCAAGTCAAGTTACGCTTTGTAGGGGGAGATCAAGAAGCTCAGTCAGAGCTAGGTGTAGATCTGACTATGGCTGACATAGAACAGAGCCTGAGAAAGTTGATAATGCTGAGCTTGTGGTAGGGCAATGTTGATGTTTCAAGTGATATAGAGAAGCTTCAGTAGCAGGGGAACACTTCTTCAGAAGGAAGCTTGGTAAGATTTGGCCAGTAGAGAGAGATATGAGAGCTTCAAGCAGGTAGGGTACTATTGGCTATGGGTGCCACAAGGTCAAGTGGAGGAGTGGGAGATGAGGTGCTAGACTTGTCCTGAGCTGCTGGACTGAGCTCAAGCTGAACTAGATGGGAGAAAAATGGAGGTGTGCCATGCTTAGCTGCACTCTGATACCATGTGAAAAGATGAGGATCTAGAGCATGGCAGATGCTATGGCGGATGGAAGATGAAGACCAAACTCATGATGACATAGACAAGTAGAGTCAATTTGTTACACAAGTGAATTAGGTTCCAAGATGGCAGCTTGGACTCATAAACACAATCTTGTGTAGGAATCCGACAAAGATAAGACACTTAACTGAAAGTACATAGCATCATCATGTATTCATTCCATATGAAAAGTGGTAGTCAAGTACAATGCTTTATAGTTGCTGGATGGGTAGCAGTTTTCCCTCTTTGCGCACATGGGATTCAGTCTGCCTGCATGTCCTAAGCCCAGAACTGCCTCATACAAAGAGGCCATAGAAAGGTGTGATTACAAATATCTCAATAAACAATCACTTATACTCAGCAATATTATTGGTCTCTTGGTATGGGTCGATGTGTTTGGGGTGGTTTTCCCCATCTCCTCAGAGGTAGCAATGTTTTTTTTGTGTGAAAGAAGGGCACTGGGCAGGTGGAATGTCTTGATGCCAAAAAATTGAAAGGAAAAGATAAAGGCTCCATGTGTTTTGTGATCACTAAGGAAATAGATGAGATTCTAGAGCTAACAATGTAGTGGTGACTCATTTTAGTAAAAATCTTGGCATTGGAAAACCCAACACGTACGTCATGTTGAAAGTGGTCATAGAAACCACATTTATCTAGGCTTGTAGATAAGAGAGGATATATAAATGTAGCCCTATTCTTAAGGGCATGTGTGAAGGCAATCTAAGATTTCATTTTTTCCTATATAAAGGAACTAAGAGTTACTCTCATATACATAGATATGTAGAGATGGCTTAGTTGTATTTGAACAACTAAATAAAAGCAAGGAGCATCTTCTTTGCATATAATCTCTCTTTGAGTCTCTATTGAATGTATGTTATTCATTGATTTATAGTATGATTAGTGTATTTTTGAGCTTTTCATGTTGGTTTATTTTATTGTGTCCTTAACCACACTCATCAAGTTGCAAAAATGTCAAATGTGCATGGAAAAATCTTGACAAATATAGACAATGTTTGGTAGGTGAAGGTGGACTAGTGAATGGAAAATTTTCCTAGGAATCACATACGAAATTCCAACTAGAGGAGAAAATGCATTGAAAGGAAATGAAATGGCTACTCTAGAATGAGCTACCTTCTCCTTCAAAATAAGTGATAGACAAGTTAGAGCTCCTAAAGTCCTTATTTGACTCAAATTGAGGCTCACATGTAGGAGATGACAAGGCATCACAATCATGATTGCTAATAGGATCAATTATTCATAGAAAAGCTAGAATATCGATCTTCTTATGAATATAATGAGAGTTATTCACTTATATTGTCATACCTTTTGGGATGACTAATGCATTGGCAACCTTTCCCATAGGCTCATATGCACTATCTTCAAAGACATGTTGCATAAGTGGCTTGAGGTGTTTGTTGATGACTTGTGTCTCCACTCTAATTAGGTAGAATATCTTGACAAGCTTTGCCTAATCTTTGAAAGATGCAAGAGCTATAATCTTTCCTTAAATCACCCCAAGTGAGTGTTTGGTTAAGCATGGTATAAGCTCAGGCCATTTTGTGTCCAAATACGGAATCGAAAATTGACACTACTAAAATCAAAGTTATCGCGAATCTCTCTCCATCCATCAATCTAAAGGGGATGCACTGCTTCCTTGGATGTATTAGGTATTATCAACAGTTTATATTAAACTATGTTGTCATTGCACAACCACTCTACAAACTATTGATTACTTGGGCATTGTGAGAGGAACAACAAGATTCTTATGAAGCATAAAAAAGGCTCTTTTGATTGCTCCAATTCTAAGAGTCCCAGTGAGATTGAGATTTTAAGACCTAAAGAAAGCCAAAGATGTACCGATTTTTGTCAATTTGAAGCGAAAATTAAAGCTGCGGATGCGGATTCGACCATTTTAAATGGTCGTAGAAGGTGGGATTTAAAATCACTTCTCAAGATGGAATTCACATCAGTCTCATATTTTTAATAATTTTTCTAGGTGCCAAAATGAGCTCGAATAAGTTCCAATAGAGTAGAACTTCGAGACGATCATAAATTTTTTTTAAGATCGAAGATTGGATGTCGTATGTCAAAGTTGCCAAAGGCCGGGCACACGAAGGACCAAACATGGGCGTAAAAGAGGCTTTAAAGTGAAGAGTTGTGGCCTTAGCCCCTAAATTCTTTTTCACATGGGGGGCATTTTTTTGGAAAAAAAATGTGAAGATCTTGCACTGTGACGTCAAGATTTGAGGAGTGGGGCTATGGAGCCAAAACATACTCATACTGTTAGCTTGATCCTTGAATTTTTCACCCTATTTCACCGATCTTGGATCTGGAAAAATTGGTGGCTTCATCACGAAGGTGTGAAATCTGTCTTTCTATCTCCTCCTCTCTCCTCCCATGGGCTGTTCATGTAGGAATTCTTGGGAGAAGATCAGTTGTTCGGCTTGAACCGGATTGATATGAGATCATGCTGACATTGAGAAGTGATGACCATCGTTGTTTTTTGGAGACCAATGGTGGATTGATGTCTATCCAAAAAATCAATTCTTGATACTCGAAAATAGAAAAATGGTGGTAAGCCTCTTTTTAATAGAAATTCAAAATTTTTTGGATAATTCATGGTGCAAATCTTGTTCATATGCAATGAAAATTTGCTTGAAGCTTGGTCTTGATGTGTTTGGGGACTTTGAAGCATAAAATATAGAACCTATGTCCATGCGTGTGAGTTATTAATTTTTGAAATCTCAAAATGTGTATTTTAAGTGAAAAATGATGGTATTCTTGGTTTCACGGAATTAAATCATGTTCATATGGGATAAAATCAAATACAATGATGGATTAGAGTGTACAATAATTTTTTGAATGAGAAAAATAAAAAATATAGTATTTTATATAAAGAAAATTAGAAAAAATATAAAAAAATATGGTTTTGAGCCATAGGGGATATGAAAAAAATAGATTGTGTTTGAAAAATTAGAGGTATGTTTGTGCAAGTATAATGGAGGTAAAGCATGAGGATTGACCTTAGTTTTTCCTATTTGTATGTCATAGTGCATGTCTATCGCTTTCTATATAAAGAAACATACATGAAATACCCTTTTAACCTACCCATTGAATGCAGAATCTTAAACGGTAGGGGAAAGGGGATTGTGGGAGTTAAGTATCAAGTGAATTATGATTTTTTGCATATTCTAGCATATAGGATGTATTTGCTTTAAGTCTTAAAAAGAGCAGTAGCACATGTTATTTTGGTGCTGCTTCTTAGCAATGAAGTAATATGCTAGAGTGAAATTATGAAAGGGCTATTTGTGCACATCCACACTAATTGATTTATAAGTTTACTTGTTTGAGCATATATGTCATTCACATTGCATCCACATTTTCATGTATGGAATCAAGAGAATTATCTCCTGGATGCATAGCACTTGATTTCGAATAGTTGACCCATGTTGAGTGTGATGATCCCTTGAGCGTAGGTTTATTTTAATTGTTCCCTTGGGGGATGATGTGGTAAGGATGATATTATCTCTTGGAATGTTTTATCAAAAGAGAGGATGATGCTATATATGTGCTTTATGTTGAGACAACGCATCCTTTGGCTAATCCTTGGGGTATATTGGAGCTGCAGTGGGGCCAAGTGATAAGCTAGGGGGTGCTCCCTTTGTTTGTGTTATGAGGTAGTAGTCATTGTGATATATTTGGGTACTCCATTTTCTTGGAGTTAGGAAGGGCATCATGTTGGACTACAACCTAGAGATCATATCTACAAATGCATTCTTTGGATAAATTAGTTCATAGTGTTTATACACTCCTGGCCCCAAGGTTGTGGGGTTGTTTAGGTGAGTGTAAGACGCCTGGCTAGAGCCTTAGAGCTCTAGAGCCAGTGTAGGACCAATTTTTGGTCCCGATAGGTGGTGTGTTTACCTGGAGCCACTAATAAGTGGCAGTTATTAAATCTTGGTTAATTAGGGACTAGTCAGTCATTTTATGCCAAAGAACATCGAGATAGTCCCATTATTTTCCGATAAACATTGTCAAGTCGAGATTCAAAAAAAAGAAAGAGCTAAAAGGGCTACATGGCAGGCTGAAATCATTAGGAGGTATTCCTTCAACGTAGTAGCCTGACACCCCTATATGAGGTAGATGTTTTAGTGACCCTAGTGCCATAAATAGTGAGGAGGAAGCTCTAGTTCTTCCCTTCTCCCAGTAAGTCAACCCACTTTAAGGGGGTTTGTAGTCAAACTATTACAAACTCCTATAGTGAATTTGATTATCATTATGGCGCAACCTATTGCAATTCTTGTAGGAACGCTAGATTTGCTAGCCTTAAGTTTCCCTCTACCCATCTTTAATGAATTAGCAAAGGAGGATGAAGATATTTACATTAGTGAGTTCCAAAAACTAATGTTTAATTATTGAATTTAGGACAAAGAAAATCTCATGTTATTATTTAATATGACCCTAAAATGGAGGGCTACAATGTGGCATCATGACTTAGAAGTTGGTACCATAACCACAATTGATTTATTCTTTGCAGCCTTTCAAAGGGAGTTTTCCCTTATGAGAGAGGTGGTCAGTATTGGCTACGTGTTCTAAATGTGACACGTCAAGAGCCCCATGAAAATACCAGAGCATATGCCAAGAAGATGAAAGATATCTCTTAAAGCACAAATAAAATCTGATGGGTACTAGAAAGCTCGATGATGGGAGCCGATCACGATTCAGCTACTATAAGTGGTGTGGTGGGTAATATTTCCCTTGTAATTGTCCTAATGTCAAATGCGATATATGCAGGAAGTCTGGTCACTTAGCCACTACATGTTGGAGTAGGGTTAGTTCTCTCTAGCAAGGTAATTAGCAACCTCAGGCTATGAACCATCATGTGAATAATGAGAATACTAAAGGAGAGGGCTCTAAGGAAAATTTGCAAAGGGGTTAAGTCACACTCGAGGAAATGACCAGTGGGGTAAGTTTGGTTGAAACTTTTCCGCCGATCAATGATAGTCTATCTTCTAACAATGTTAGGGTAGTAACTAGGGGTCAGATAAAAAGATGACCCTAGTACAAGCAAAGTTAACACTAAACCTAGCAGGGGGTGACAAGAAGGTGTTGGTTGCCCATGCGAGTCCTATTAAAAATGATGGTGTTTTAGAGGAGCTCGTGGTCAAAAGAAAACAAAAATGGAAAGAAAGGGAGGGTACTAAGATTATCAAGAAGCCAAAAGGGTGGCTAGTGTGGAAAGAGAAGAAAGTAATGACAAACTTTCGTGAGTTTGACCTAGCAAACACACTATGTGAGGTCAAACCTGATATGAATCTGCTACAACTAATCCAACTATCCCCGAACATTCGTAATAAGGAGTTCAAGAAAATCCTATGAATGGGTTATGTCCTAGGCCCTTTTGGTGTCTATCAAGTGGGTAATATATTGTTTCATCATATAGAGAAACAATGCCCTAGGGTGCATGTATATATTGATGGAATCTTGATAGAAAATGTAGTGGTCGATCCTAGCTCGTTCATAGACATTATGAGTATGGATTTTGTTAGAGAGGCTAGGTCTACCAATCCAAAATGATGTCATGTTGATTTTAAAAATGACTGATGATAGCCCAAGGAAACCAAAAGGAATGGAAGCGCAAGTACATGTGACGGTTACTAATATTGAGTGTGTCCTTGACTTGTGTTTTATACAATTCATGGGGAGGCCAAGCTATTGGTTATTGCTTGGATGTCTGTGGATATTGCTTTCTGATTGTTTGGTGGATATCTCAGTTGGTTGATTGATTTTTGGACATGGATTACAAAGAATATTTGGATGCGTCCCCTAACTGCCCATTGGATGAAAGGGAATTACCTCCCACTACAGAATGGGAGGCACTCTAGGAAACTTCAACTATTGGAATCTCAAGCTCCAATGATTCTGAAGAGAATTCTACTCTACTGAGAAAATCTACCATGTATATTTAAATGAGCCAATGGAGGAAAAAGATAGGATTCACAATGTTGATGTGATCGAGCTAGATCTTGAGACTCCCAATGATCCCCACCCCATTAAACTCGCTACCATGTTATTTGATGATGAGCGTGCAAATTATGTGGCACTCTTACAAAAGTTTAGGGATGCACGGAGTTATGATGAATTGAAGGGAATTTCCCTCTCTATTGCCGTGCATATGATCCCATTGAAAGAAGGTAGTACGCTAGTGAGGCAGAAGGTTAGACATATGCCTTTTGAGCTTAGAGAGGCTCTTTTAGAGGAATTGATGCATGGTCTGATCTTTCCCATTGAACACAGAATGGTATTCACTGGTAGTAATAAGAAAGAAAAAGAACAATCAAATATGCATTTGTGTGGATTTTAAGGAATTGAATAAGCAGATGGTGAAGGACTATTATCCTCTGCCCTTTATTGATCAGATTTTAAATCCGTTGGTAGGGAGAGAGATATGCTCTTTCATGGCCTATTTTGTAGATTCTAATAAGATGGCCACAGATGAAGAGGATATGTTAAAGATAATGTCCAATACAAATTTTGGTACTTTTGCATACCATATGATGGCTTTTGGCCTATATAATACTCTAGGGTCTTGGCAAAGGCGTTTGCTAATATATCCCCTGAAGAGCTGAGGGTAGATGATTTGGGGGCAACTAACCATGATCCCTCATAGATAGTTGATTGTTCTATGGGCATGCTATGGGAAATATCATGAGTTTTGCATAGCATTGAATCCTTGGAATCGTGTATTCAGGGTGTCTTATGGTATGCTATTAGGTCATGTTGTGAGTGCGGTTGTCATTGCCAACCCTGAAAAGGTGGTTGTTATTGTGGCCCTAAGCCCGTACACTTTCCCTAGAAAAGTTCACGTTTTTTTTGTCCGTGGGGTAATATCTTCAATTTATTAATGTATTGGTTGAACATTCATTACCTTTGATGAATCTTTTATCTCACAGTCATGTTTTTGAATGGGCAGAAGCATGCAAAGTGGCATTTGAAGATGTTAAAATGAAATTATGCAAAGTGTTGGTCGCCAAAAAGGGATGAGGTTCTCTATGTATTCACGATTGCGACAAGCCATAGTATTAGTTGTTTCATATCCCAAATTTGGGAGGCACAACTTTATTATCCTATTGCATTTGCAAGCCGAAAGTTGGAAATTTCAGAGCTTTGTTACAACTATTTGGAGAAGGTTTGCTTGGCTATGGTATTTGCCACCGAGAAGTTCAGACCCTATATTATTTATGAGAAGGTGGTGTTCTTCACCAAGGTAGAGGGATTGCATTATTACTGAACAAGGTTCAACCCCATGATTGCCTAGCCAAGTGGTTGATCTCTTTGCAAGAGTTTGACTATGAGATTAGGAGCAAGCCACCAAATTCTAGAGTATCATAGAGTGTCTAGTATATTTTGGTGAGAGTAAGGAAGAGTAAACTGATAGTGACTGCAAGGATTTATGCAAAATTGATGTAGCATCTATTCCATCATGGTATGCATCTATCAATCATTATCTATCAACAGGTAATCTGGTAGAAACTCTATCTAAATATGCGAAGAGAAAGATTAAGTTGCAAGCACTTTTCTTTTCAATAATAGAGGATGTATTATATAGAAAATGTGTGGATGAGATTACCCTTTATTTTAGAGGAATGCCATGATTCAACATATAGAGGCCATTTTGTTGGATGGCTCACCGCCCAGAAAGCTTTACATACTAGCTATTGGTGGACCATGATTTTCTAAGATGCTTTTGCATATGTTAAGTGTTGGATGACCATGATTCAACATATGGAGGCCATTTTGTTGGATGGCTAACCACCCAGAAAGCTTTACATACTAGCTATTGGTGGACCATGATTTTCTAAGATGCTTTTGCATATGTTAAGTGTTGTGATGTCTCCTAGAGGCATGATGCTAGGGGAAATCATAAGTGGCCACTAAATCCTATTCTTGTGACTTTGCCCTTTGAGAAGTGGCGCATCGATTTTGTTGGATATGTGCATCCTTCATCTACTATGCACGGAGCTCTATATCATTGTGGTGAGGGGCTACTTTACAAAATGGCCTGAAACTCAAGCTACGATGAAGGATAATGCCAAGTAAACAACTAGTTTTATTATGAAATAAATTGTCTATCATTTTGGTCCACCTAAAGAATTGATGTTCGACTATGGGTCACACTTTTTAAATAAGGTCATAGAAGCCTTGATTGAAGCTTTGAAAATTAATAAAACCACCCCATATAATCTCCAAGAAAATGGACAAGAAGAGAGTAGCAACAAGCAGCTTGTAGGGATTTTATCCAAGACAATATTGGAGGGTAAGCGTGACTGGGACAAGAAACTTCATGTGGATGTTTAGGCTTATAATATGATGTTCAAGAGAGAAATATGCTACACCCCATTTAAGTTGGTATTATGTGGGAAAGAGTGTGTCTTGCCCTTGGAAATTAAGTTACCTACTATGAGGTTTCATTGAACCATTCTTTGGGTAAAGAGGAAGCATTGCAAAAAAGGTTGACCTTCTTAGCACATCTTGATGATATCCAATTGCAAGCTTTGTTACATCAAGAGGTAGGGAAGAAGAGGATGAAAGTGATTCATGACCTTAGTGCCAAAAGATATAAATATATGAAGGGTCAGTTGGTCTTATATTATGATGCTCATCACGAGTTATTTCTTGGAAAATTGGAACCCAAATGGGATTGCCCTTATAAGATCATCCATATAGGAGTAAAAAGGATCTATAGATCTTATAGGAGATTTGCACGGGGTAGAGCTTAAAAATAAAGTAAAATTTAATAAGTTGAAGCCCTATTATGTGTAGGGGTTGATGTCAGACTCAATACCTTTGCAAGTCCTCCAGGATTAGCTTAAACTTGTAGTAGGTGCCAAGGCAATTAGATGGGTAGAATTATTCCTTATCTTGAATATCTGTACTTAGAGAAATGTTACCATCGAGGTTGAGTGATTTAGTGGAGTAAGGCTTATCATATTACTAAGTGACAAGATGGATCCTTCACGTGGGATATTAAGATCTAGTGCCACCCTTATCATAGGGTTCTGATTAGTGTCCCTATTGAGTTTAGTGAGGAAGGAGGGATTGTACCTGTCATACATCCTCTCTCTCAGCTAGAATTTGACTACCATAAGTATGAGTAGGCTGATCAATATGGCATGGCCTGTCAATGAAGCATGGCTCTATACTTTGTATTTTGAAATGGAGCTTCATGAGGGCCTACTAGGCATACAAGTATCGATATAGTTAATAAAGATCCCTGAGTAGAGTTGTTATGAAAATGGGAGTTTATTTAGGCACCGCTTTTACAATTAATATGGCAAAATACAAAGCCTTAATCGTAGGGCTAAATATAGCCCGTGTAGTGGTATCCATCAGTTATTGGTGAAAGGTGACTCACAGTTAGTGATCAATCAATTGAATATGGAAAAATAGAAAGCCTTAACCGTGGGGTTGAATATAGCCTGTGTAGTGGTATCCATCAGTTATTGGTGAAAGGTGACTCACAGTTAGTGATCAATCAATTGAATGGGACTTATATTTTGTGAGGGATCCCATCCTGTGGATGTATCATTGTGCATCCTTGGATATACTTGAAATTTTTGAGATAGTGACTTGTCAGTTGGTTCCTCATTGGTGGAATCGCTTTGTGGATTCGTTGGCAAATTATCCCTTTGTTGAGGATGTATTTCTCAATTGTGGTCATGGGGGTTATTAGAATTACTTGATCTTATTAGCTCTCAAAACTACTATGGGGACTACTTGCTAACATATCTTGTTATAGCCCCTGATGGTTAGTATTGGTGATGAGATAGGTAGCGATTGACCATCTCCTTATTCTTTCATGGGCGCATAGGATCATTCAATGACATATTTGCTAGATGCCCCTTGCCATTTATATAGGGGGCCTAGCTACTAATTTGATGCATTGAGTGTAGAGCCTAACAAAAGCTCTACACTCTTAGAGTCTCACAATTAACAGAAGCAACCCATCCTCTTGGTCTAACTTTGTACTTTAATATGATTTATGTGGGGACCAAGGGTTTGTTTTTAGCAATAGGATATTGCACGATGTGCTCTATAGCTATATTTTCGTCGAGCTAAGAGGGCCATTCTTGTTGGATTTAATATGTGATTTCATTAGGCCAAGAGGGCCATTTGTTTGTCTAGTGTAGGTGTAATTAATGTTTCTTATCTTAGTGTTGCACTAAAAAGATTGGATGGAGTGCCAGAAGGGAGCCTCTTACTATGCTAAAGCTTCTTGTAGCCAAGTCTAGGTGACGTCCTTCCTTTATGAGTTCTTTCCCTTAATCTGAATGTATATGTGTTTGTGGGGATTTTTCTTCTTTTTGGGGACCGAAAAGTGAAGGCATGAAGTCCAGGGTTTGGTTCAATATATTTGGGGGAGGTCTGAGTAGTTGTTGGTGACCTCTTGTAAGGGCATTGTTGAGCACTCTCAGAGCTATTTTTTGAGAGTCCTCCTTAGTGACCCTATCTTGCTAGCCTGCTAGGCAGCTATTTCTATGAGCTTCCATTAGTTGTGAGACAGATAGGGAAGCTTGTCGAAAATAAAGATTGAAAATGATAAAAATATATAGAAAACCTAGTATACGGAGGTGTGTAAAAAGAGGTTCTAACCCCTAAAATAAGAAAAACAAGAAAGAGAAATTATAAGAGAAAATGTTCATTACCTTGTGAAGGCCTGATAGGTTCATGGGGATGAGTTAGACGATGCCTTGTCTTCCTAGGGGTGGCATTTAGCCAAAAAAATAAATAAGGATAGTTGGAGTAAAAATAAAGTGAGTGAAACTTAAGAAAATAGTTTAGTGTCACCTCACAAGAGCTTGGTAAGTTCTTGTAGGACTTGACCTAATTGCCTTGTTCTCCTTGGGCCACAATACACTTAGCTCCCTCCTTTTTACACACTCGAGTATCATGTCCTGAAGTATAAAGAAATGATAAATGAAATGTTAAAGTAAAAGACCAAGCTATAGGAGTCATTACCTAGTAGGAGTTCCTCGTCTAGTTGTCTTAGGTTCGGTAGGCAAGTTAGACCACCGGTTAGGATGACTCCTTTGACAAATTTTTTTAGGGGGTCTATGTTGGAGCATTTGGTTAGTAACTAGCTCTAGATCTCTATTAGACTATGCTTGGCCTATCCCTTATGGATCTTTATACCTTGATTTTTTCAATGGGTAGCTGTATGTGTGTTGTGTATTTTCTTTGAAGTAGCTTGATGCTTTTTTATGGTTTATATATATACAAATCAGTTTGTGGATTTGATAGGTTGAGTCACCCTATCTTGTGGTTGCCAATGAGAGTGGGATTTGATGACCCAAAGAAAGCCAGAAATGTCCCAAATTTCATCAAATTGAAGTGAAAATGAAATCTCGATGGAAGCGCTAGATGTGGATTCGACAATTTTAAGTGGCCGTGGAAGACACGATTTATAGACTTCATAGCAATCTTGGATTTTCAATAAATTTTACAAGTGGGAGAATGAGATAGAACAAGTTCCATGGTAGTGTGGGACTTCGAGACAATTGGGTAGAATTTTTTAGATCAAAGATCGGATGCCATATGTCAAAGTTGCCAAAGGTTGGGCCCGGGCAACGAAGGACCAAAAGTGAGTGTAAAAGAGGCTTTATGGTGAAGAATTGTGGCATTTGGAGTCTTAGGCTTGATTTTTTTTTTTTTTTTTTTTTGCATGGAGGGGCCATTTTTTTGGTTTTAAAAAAATTGTGAAGATCCTGCACAATGATGTCAAGATTTGAGGGGAGGGGAGCTATGGAGCCAAAACATACTCATATTATCTAATCATAGCAACTTGATCCTTGAAATTTTCACCCTATTTCACCGATATTGAATATGCAATTGGTGGCCTGATCGCAAATATGTGAAATCTTTCTTTCTCTCTCCTCCCTCTCTCCTCTAATGGGTTGTTCATATAGGAAATCTTGGGAGAAGATCGGTTGCCCGCGGCTTGAATTGGATTGATATGAGATCATGTTGATGTTGAGGAGTGATGACCAACACTAGTTGGAGACCAATGATGGGTCTAGTGGCTATTTGGGAAATCAATACTTGAGGCCTCTAAGCGTGAAAAATGATGATAAGCCTCTTTTTAATAGAAATCTAGATTCTTTTTAATGATTCATGGTGCAAATATTGTTCATATGCAATGAAAATTTGTTTGAAGCTTGGTTGTCATGTGTTTGAGGGTTGTGAAGTATAAAATACAAAACTCGTGTCCATGCATGTGAGTTATTAATATTTAAAATTCCAAAATTTGTGTTTTAAGTGTAAAAATAATGTTTTTTTTGGGTTTAGAGAATCAAATCATAGTCATATGGGATAAAATCAAATGCGATGATGGATTAGATTGTGAAATAATTTCTTGAATAAAAAAAAGCATTTTATATAAATAAAATAAAAAATATAGTTTTAAGCCAAAGAAAATAAGAGAAAAATAGTTTTTGTGTCTAAAAAATTATAAAAAATTAGAGGTATATTTGTGCAAGTACAATATAGGTAAAGAATGAGGATCGGCTTTGATTTACTCCCATTTGTATATCATAGTGCATCTCTATCACTTTTTATGTTAAAAAATACATGAAATATCCTTTTAACCTACCTATCAAATAATGCATAATCTTAAACAGTAGTAGGGGGAAGGGGATTGTGGGAGTTAAGTATCAATTTAATTCTATTTTTTT